>NC_041735.1:21369572-21672602 GCF_004115215.2 Ornithorhynchus anatinus
GAGCCCCACATGGACTGTGTCCAGCCTGATTACATGTATCGAGCCCCGGCACATAGGGACATAGGCATACATTTTTTAAGTCCTGGCTTAACAAATATCATAGAAAAATTCATTGTTATTGCTCGTTGGCTTTATGTGTGATCAGTGAGCGGGTATCCTGATCAGTGAGCGGGTATCCTTGAGAAACTTTTCCTACTGCCAGAGGGGAGGGGGCAGTTTAGACTCATGTGGGTCCCCAGCTTCGGGATAGACAGAGAGAATAGACAGCTCCCCAAGAGACCAGGCCTTTTGACCTTGTAAAAGATGATAGGAGAGTGTGATTGGGTGGGCAATCACCCTTCTCTCTGAGGCAGGCTGCTTTGAAGACCGAGGTTCTAGTCACCTGTCATTTGAATCAATCAACCAGTGGTATTTATTGAGCACTTACTGTGTGCTGAGCACTGGTCGAAGCGCTGAAGAGCGGTACAAGACAAACCCAACGAGCCTCGACTCACGGGCTGTATTGCATTCTTAAATTGAATTCACTTCAGTAGAGCAGAGGTTACTAAGATTCTCTGAGGTGCCATAAAGTAAGAGACTGCGGTTTCCTCTAGTCCAAAGCCTGCTGGAAGCAAGGACCCTCAGTAATGGCAGGGAAAGCGGCAGTTACCACAGATGCTTTTCTCAGTGACCGTGTTCTGTGCTCTGAAGGGACTTTGGGGCCCAGAAATAAGCTTCTGGCCTGATGTAGCTGCTCAGAGTGTGAAGGGGATGGGTAGGTAAGAGATGGGATTAAGCATTTTTTAGTGCTTGTGGTGAAATCCCTTCTTCCTCTCATCTTCAGGGACCAAGAGGCCTGCCGGAGAGGTGGCACAAATTATTTTTAGATTTCAGGAAATCCTTACAAGAATTGAATCTCCTCCAGACATGGAGTGGGGAGGGGTAAGTGTCTTGGCATCTGGATAGCTTTCATTTGGCCCCTTATACCCAGAGGGCTTTATCAGGACGTGATGGTGAACAAGTGGCTCCATGCCAACCTGAATTTCAGTGTTTAAACTCTGCCCCTGCTTCCAGGAACCCTTGCTATAATGCCCGCCTGCCCGCCCCCCCATCCTAATAGAGGGTCAGTTACATCACCCTTAGCCCCACAGCACTTACGTCCATATCCGTAATTTATTTATTTATACTAATATCTATCTCCCTCTCTGCACTATAGGCTTGTGGTGGATAAGGATCGTGTCTTCCGACTCTGTTGTACTGTACTCTCCCAAGTGCTTAGTGTAGTGCTCTTCTTACAGTAAGTGCTCAATAAATACCATCGACTGATCGATTTCCTCCATGAAAGAAGCCCACACTGGTTTGCCCAACCTCAAGCAGCAGACAAGTGGTGGAGCCGGGACTAGAACTCAGGTCCTGCTGACTCACAGGCCTGTGCCCTGTCCCCTAGGCCATGCTTTCTATCATGAGATCAACCTTGAATCTCGTCTGCTGTGATTGAGCTCATTTCTTTTTAAGCCAGCCTTGGTGGGGACGGAGAGCAGTTGCTGGCAGTTATCAACCTCCAGATCCTGGGAGAGAATGAAGCACAATCTTGGACTTACTTTCTCGTCTTCAGGCTAAACACTCCCAGTTTCTTGGCTCTTTCCAGTTAGATCCTAATTTTCAGCCCTTCCCTTTTTTAATGGTATTTGTTAAGCACTTACTGTGTTCCAGGCACCATACTAAGCACTGGAGTAGATACAACGGTGTCAGGTTGGACACAGTTCTTGTCCCACAGGGGGCTCACAGTCTTAATCCCCATTTTACAAATGAATTAAGTGATTTGGGATAGATACAAGTCAACTAAGTTAGGCTTAATCAATCAATCCTCTTTACTGGGCATTTACAGTGTGCGGAGCCCTGTACTAAGCGCTTGGGAGAGTACAAAATAACAGAGTAGGTAGATACATTCCCTGCTCACAGTGTCAGCCCCTGTCCCACAAGGGGCCCCACAGTCTAAGTAAGAGGGGGAACGGATATTGAATAATCACTTTGCAGTTGAGGAAAAGGCAGAGAAGTCAGGTGACTTGCCCAAGGTTACAAAGCATAACCGCAAAAAACTACCATAGGCTTCCCTTAGTAACTAACTTATTAACAGAAAGAAACTCAGGGATTCATTATTAAAAACCAACTTTTTCACAGCCCCCTACCTCCCACAACCCATGGAGTTCAAAGCACTGCGTCTTCCTTCCCATCTGTGGAGGAAGAGTAAAATATCAGAGAAATGTACTAAAAGCTATTTTGCTGAAGAGAATTGCTAAACCGAGAAGGTTGCCCTCTTCGTCTGTGCCTTCCCACACATACAAGATTTTTCAGCCAACCTCTTGCACCTTTCCAAGTCTCTAGGCAGCTACTTAGCAAACCTCACTCCTCCTCCATAGGGGAGTTGAGTTGCTATTGTGATTTTACGGGTTCCTGCGTGGCGGGGGATGGAACAAGCTTTTGAATACTTAAAATCCCAGTTTTCAGTTGCATGGACCCAAGAGTCAACATCCCACTATCAACATTCTACATCTCCCCCACTGTTTGGGGCATTGCTATTATTTCTGATAGACACCCATAGGTGAAGAGCGTTTTATGAGTTTGGAGTCCTTTGGTAGAAAAAGTGTTCCAGAGCCTCAGAGTTTTACAGTTGCTTGTGGAAAGCACTGAAGTTCTCACTAGAAGATTAGTTAATGGTGAAGTTGTTTGTGGGTGTGTAGGGGAGGTACCTCACGGGTAGTTTTCTTAGCTCACACCTTCTCCCCCTAAAAGAGTGAAAGAGATCTTGGTGAGGGATTAGAGAAGAGCCGTAGGAGTAAGGGGAGAAGCAGTGTGGACTAGTGGATAGAGCACGGGCTTGAGAGTCAGAAGGATTGGGTTCTAATCCTGGCTCCACCACTTATCCGCTGGGTGACCTTGGGCAAATCACTTAACTCCTCAACTCCTCCTCGGATGGAGTCTTAGCTCAAGTCCTTCCATTTCCCCAGGGTCTTCGTTGGGTTCCTCATTTCCCTTGGTTCAGTAAGCTCCCCCATACTAGTCACAATGACTGGGGGGACACTAAAGGTGGTGAAAGTGGGGGAAGAGAGAGAGAGGGAGAGAGAGAGAGAGAGAGAGAGAGAGAATGTGTCTGTGAGTGGTGGGAGGGATGTTAAAGTCACCTTCTGCCTTTATTTGGAAAAAAAATAAATCCAAAATAGCTGTGCATAAACTCTAACTTTTGTCCAACCCTGACCTGTCCTCATTCAATCGGGACTACTTTCCCCTGCTGATAGCCCCTTTGCCTGCAACTATTTCCCAGCAACTTTACTTTCCAAAAGCCACATTTTCCTGGAGGCAGACATTCTCCCTTCTCACAATTCTCCATCTCTCCCTCTCCTCAGGTGAACTGTCTGGTATCAGCAGGTTCCATACACTGTTGGGTACCTACTTTCTGTCTAAAAGTCCTACTTTAGTCTCTGGTCTCAGACATCTTCAGAGGGTGGGACTTGCACTATGATTTCTAACTACACAGGGCTGGCAGTGCATTCTGAAATAGGGCTGCCTAATGCCAGCAGGCTACTGAATGGTTTTACTGCTTCCAAGTGACAAATTTTTTTTCATTGTATTTGTTAAGCACTTATTATGTGCCAGGCACCGTGCTAAGTGCTGGGGCAGATACAAGCTAATCAGGTTGGACACAGTCCATGTCCCACATGGGGTTCACAGCTGTAATCCCTATTTTACAGATGAGGGAATTTAGGCAAAGAGAAGTGAAGCTACTTGCCTGAGGTCACACAGCAGACAAGTGGCAGAGTCAGGATTTGAACCCAGATCCTTCCGACTCCCAGGCCCGTGCTCTGTTCACTAGGCCACGCTTCCTCTCAGTTAATCAATATCCTGGACTACTTACTTGTAATCAATCAATGGTATTTATTGAGCATTTACTATGTACAGACCACTTTACTAAGCAGTTGGGAAAGTACAATACGGCGGAAATAGCAGATACATTCCTTGTCCAGAGGGTTTTGGTTTTTTTAAGAGTATAGCAAGACATTGAGTTGTTTTTCCAGCATTGGTGATGTGTTACACTAAGCCATCCACATGAGAGTCCAGTGTCCCAGTGACCACCAGTATCATTAATAGACATTTGACTGGAAAAAGGGCTAAGTCTGTGGTTGTGGAAGAGACTATTTTTAAGTTCCCTTCTTGGAACAGCAGACACTGCTGTGTCCTCATCTGGTTTATACACTGCTGTGGAGTGAAACACTCCCATTCACTGAACAAATTGTTGCATGAGCAATTAACAAAAGAAAACATCTGCTGCACACCTCACCAGGCACTTTCACATTAAGATACTAAGAGATCAGATGGATTTATCCAAAGCAGTGGTGGAATGTAAATCTTCCTATTTTGGTCTTTGATGCTCATTAGTCAGTCAATCAGTGGTATTTACTGAGCTCTTACTGGTTCCAGAACACTGTACTAAGCGCTCTCAAGAACTCCCCCTTTCCAGAATGCGAGTTCTCTTTTAGCAACTTCATCTGCCCTCAGTTCTTTCAAAGAAATATGGAATTTCTTCCAGAATTTAAATGAAAGATATTGGGACTGATGTCCTGGGTACAAGCTCAAGAAACTTCAAGCGTCATTAGAAAGTACATTCATTTCATTCCTGCTCTGGAAGAGAAAGGCTTCATCTTTGGAAGTCAATGGTGGTATCTATTGTTTCATCCAGAGGCTCCCTCTGATCCATGTCATTAAGTTGTCTTCTTAAAATGGAATTATTTCACCCATGGTCCTGGAGGTGGAAGCATCAGGAGGTGTGTGAGCTGGCTGAAGGCCTGGGTTTGGAGGGTCTTTATGAGAATCAGGGGCTGTCTGTTGGGAGCAGGCAGCCAGGGGATTAGCCTCCAAAGCCAAGACGGTGGCTGAGAATATCTGTCACTTGTCCTCTGGCTATCAGCATTTCTGACAGGAAATCCTGGGGCCCACGAGTGTCAGGGTAGGGCTTTGAAGAAGATTCTGGCCCCGTTCATTCAGGAGGCTCTGGGACTGGGGCAAAAGTCCTTCAGGATTTCACCCTCCTGGAGAAATACCCCTTTGGTTTTGTTGACAGCCCCATCCAAGAATTACAGTGTCAGGGGCTGAGGGATCTGAACCTCAACCCTGAGAATCGAGTCTTTGGAGACAAACACGCTGTCAAGCAGGCCAGGATTCCATGGGTCTCACTGTCCCATTCGGCCCTTGGAGATACAGCCCAAGGGATTCCGGGTATTCTGTTCAATCACCCCGTGTGGGTGACAGGTTTCAGCCCAGCCTGGGTTGTAGGAAACGTCCTGGATCATTGGCTGCAGAAAAGTGGGAACTGTAGAGCAAATGGATTCCTCCTGGCTGAGGGAGGAAGATGAATGGCTTAGGGGTTTGGCCAAAGACATTCTGCTTAGCATATATATGAACAAGGTGATGGAATGGACAGGGCCATGGTGTACTTGCCCTCGCCCACTGCCACTTGGGGGTTGGTGAACCGTGGCTCTCCTTGAGCAAGGAGAGCGGAGAAAAGGGGATCTTGAAGGGTTTTTCTGAATTTAAAGTTTACTTACAGATATCTTCCCCATGAAACTGTCCTTTGGTTCCCCTCAGTCCCCTGGAAAATCCTTGAGAAGAAACTTTAAACTGAGAAAAAAAATAAGCAGAGAGAACTATGGACCCCTTTCCCCCCTCCCCTCCACCCCCAGTTCGATTTTGTGACCGCCTGGGGGGCAACAGAAGATGTTGGTTTCTTGCCTTCAAGAATGTTAAAATCTGTGTAAAAGAGGTAAGGCAGTAGCATTGTGGAATGGTGAACTAGACTCTAAGCCTGTTCATTCATTCAATCGTATTCAAAGCACACTTGGGAGAGTAGAGTGTAACAATAAACAGACACATCCCCTGCCCACAGCGAGCTCGCACGCAGTCTAGAGGAGGATACAGATATTAATATAAATAAATGACAGATATGTACATCAGTGCTGTGGGGTGGGAGGGGGGATGAACAAAGGGAGCAAGTCAGGGTGATGCAGAAGGGAGTGTAAGAAGAGAAAAAGAGGGATTAGTTAGGAAAGGTCTCTTGGAGGAGGTGTGCCTTCGGTAAGGGTTCGAAAGTGGGGAGAAGTAATCGTCGGAGAGCACTGTAGGGGTAGGGGGTGGGGGGCTGTGTTCCAGGCCAGAGGCAGGACGTGGGCGAGAGGTCGGTGATGAGATAGATGAGATTGAAGTACGGTGAGAAAGTTAGCATTAGAGGAGCTGGGTTGTAGAGGCGGGGAATGTGACCGCTCATTCTATGATACTGTACTCTCTCAAGTGCTTAGTAGAGTACTCTGCACATAATAAGTACTCAATAAATACTATTGATAGATTGAAGGGAAATTGCAGTAGTGACTGCTCGTTGTAGGCAGGGAATGTGTCTACAAACTCTGTTATAGTTGTATAGAGAGGAGAGAGAGAGAGAGAGAAAGCACAGAGAGAGAGAAACATCCAAGATCGCTGGGATTCACGATAGGGGAATGGGTAGGATCATGGCACTGTCCAAGGTGATAGGGAAGTTAGAGCTAAGGAGAGAGCTGTCGGGCGCAGATGAAGCTCTTCTGTTCTCACTGGATCGAGCTTGAGGTGGCAACAGGACATCTAATGAGCTCCGTTCTGAAGTCAGTGAGAGATCTGGTACTTGATGTGGGGAGAGAGGACTGGGCAGACAAGACGTATAATGGGAAATGATGAGCGCTTCAAGAGACAGTTGGGCCAACTAGAGGGAGATAATCATCGTGGAATTTGTTAAATACCTACTATGTGTCAAACACCATTCTAAGCGCTGGGGTAGACATAAGATAATCACGCCGGTCGCCACCCGAGCTCCACACGGAGCTAACAGTCTTAGTAGGAGGGAGAACAGGGATTGAATCCCCATTTCCCAGATGAGGAAACGGGTACAGAAAAATTAAGGAACTTGCCCAAGATCCCACAGCAGGCAAGTGGCAGAGCTGGGATTAGAACCCAGGTCCTCTGACTCCCAGGCCTTTGCTCTTTCCACTAGGCTATGCAGTGCTTAGAAAACCCAGGAAAGACCAAGATTTGGCATGACCCTGTAACCAAACTCAGGAAAGTTGTCCAGCAGAAAGGGATGTCCAAAGGGAAGCGTGCCGGCAAGAAGTTGAAGAGATGGAGGATGGAGACAGGTCTTGGATTTGGTTGTAGATGATAAACTTGTGGGCAGGAAATGTGACTCCCAACTCTGTTTTATTGTACTCACCCAAGCTCATAGAACAGTGCTCTGCTTCCTGCTGAGTCCTCACTGCCGCTACCTCCATGACTGAACCTTCAGCTGCCATAGCCACGGCTGTCGGAAACCATTTAACATCCAAATCCCACCAGGCAGGAAAATCTGGAAAATTTCAGCATTTAGGCAGCCGGACCCTTAATTTCTCAACCCTGCTGGGGCCATTTAGGGGGTTTCAACCCAGAAATTCAGCCTTTATGGGAGAAAACAAGGGGTTCTCACAAAGCCAATGCACACAGTTTGGATAGGAGTGAAATGGGAGCTAGAGTAGCAAGATTGACTTTCCCACTCCTGAAACACCCCAAGAGGGATTGACCTTGCTCCCCTGAAAAATGATTTGTTTTCCCAGAGATTTTAAGCAATAATAACAATAATAAAATAGTATTTGTTAAGCGCTTACTACCACCCAGGCACTGTACTAAGTGCTGGGGTGGATATAAGCAAATCAGGTTTGACACAGTCCCTGTCCCACATGGGGCTCACGGTCTCAGTCTCAGTCCCCATTTTACTGATCAGGTAACTGAGGCACAGAGAAGTGAAATGACTCACCCAAGGTCACACAGCAGACAAGTGGCAGAGCCAGGATTAGAACTTATGACCTTCTGACTTCTAGGCCCTTGATCTATCCACTATATCATTCTGCTTCTCAAGATCTAGAGAATGGATTGAAGTGGAATATGAAAACTCTTGAACCATCCAGTTAAAAAATGAATCTCATGCTCCATATCACCACCCATTTCAGCCATGTGTTTTTCAATTTTCTGGCAGAGGCCAAGGAAAATAATGCATCAGTCAGTTAATCTTATTGATTGAGCATTTATTCTGGGCAGAGCACTTTACTAAGAACTTGGGAGAGTGCTTGGCAGACCTGGTCTCTGATCTCAAGGGGCTTACAATCTAGAGGGGAAAATGGACACTAAAATAAATCACAGGTAAGGGGAAACAACAGAGTACAAAGATAGCTACATAAGAGCCATAGGTGGGGGATGAGCATCTCAGATGCCCAGGGGAGAGGACTCAATTGTGTAGATAATGCAGAAGAGGGGGAAATTGAGAGGGGAGAGGAGAGATTAGTCAGGAAACAGGAATGCAATTGTATTTGCTACTGCTGGGGATGGACGCTGTTAGACTGGGAACACAATGGGAAACTACCGGGCTAGTTTTAAATAAAATTACAGACTTTACAGTCATTAAAAATCTAACAGAATATAGGAGCATTTATTCCAACACCCTAGCTATAGCTACTGGACATCAGCCATCGAGACAATTCTCCTGCCGAGAAAGAAGGCTCCCCAGTTCGGATAGGGGATTGGAGTCTTTCCATCTTTTTGACATATAAAATTTGAGAGCTATTATGCTCTCTAACTCAATAAGCTGAAAATGTGCCTTGATATTTGGAATCCTAAAGTTGAATACCTCCCTCAATAGGTATCCTACATATGCTATTTATATACTGTTTATGACTGATTACTGCTCTTTATTCTCTCATTCCAAGGGAATTTTCTACCACACCTTGGGCCCAGAGGTGTGTCATGTCATCTTGGTTAATCATAGCTGTGTTGAATAGGGGTTAGTGAGCTCATCAGTACCCTCCTGGAATCCACAGAGGTGCCTCTCAGAAGAGGCTCCTTATAGTCCTCTTATCCCCAAATTTCCTCCTCATTCCCTGGGAGCTCCTGATAATAAAAGAAAAAACTGCGGTAACTAAAGGCACGAAAGAGTTCAGTGACTTGCCCGAGGTGACACAGCAGACAAGCAGCATGGTATAGTGGACAGAGCACGGAGTTGGGAGTCAGAAGGTAATGGGTTCTAATCCTGGCTCTGACACTTGCCTGCTGTGCGACCTTAGGCAAGTCATTTCACCTCTCTGTGCCTCAGTTATCTCATCTGTAAAATGGGGATTGAGACTGTGAGCCCTACAGGGGACAGGGACTGTGTCCAACTCTCCTTGTATCCACCCCCACGCTTACAGTGCCTAGCACACAGTAAGCGCTTACCAAATACCACGTTTTATTATTATTATCAGAGCCAAGACTAGAGCCCAGGTTCTCTGCCTCTTCAGCCTATAGTCTTTCCACTAGACCATGCTGCTTCTCCGTTAAAGGCACAAAATCTACCTCTTCAAATCACCCTCCAACCCCCAACTTGCTCCAGAGCCCCTGTGTTCCCTTTCCAGTTCTGAATGAGCTCTAGGGCCAAATCTGAGCTAACAAACTTGATAGAAGTGGTGGCAAAGAGAAATTCAGTGCTAATAAAACCTTTTTTAAAAATAATGTAAATACATAAGGTACATATTGATACCAGACAGGGGACAGTTGGTCTGAAAGCCAGGCTGTTCATGGCAAAATTGGACAGCTGGCCACTTTGAACAGTGGACATTTCTAAAGAGGCTAGACTCATAAAATAACTCGGCCTCTCCAGGGTGATCTATCCTAACTCAAGCCCCAGAAGAATCCGACTTTGTCTGCTCCTACCAGAAGAGCTCCTTCTCAGGATTGCTGCTGGGCAGAAAGGTCTGGGTTGAGGACTGAGAAATATGAGTCCAGGTTGAAATACCTGGGTATTTTTGATCCTCAACGGGCCAACCGTTTGCTGGATCAGCTCACTCAGATGTCCCCGCTTTTAACTAATCTCCAGTTACTCATCCACACTGGCAGATTTGGATTTCAGCTTAAGACCTCCTCCGTTTCGCTAAAAGCTTCAATCTGACAAGGCCTGTGGGCAGCTCAGATTCTCTCTTTTTAACCACTAAAACTCTGCTTCTATTACGGTCTTCTTGTCCTCGGTCTTTAAAACCTTCTTAGCTTTCTGCCTCCCAGGACTTCTGAGCCTGTGGCCTAATTTTGACTTAATTCCTAATTTTTCCCCCTGATTTTCTTTGATTCATCATCCCTACCTGTTCACCCAGCCTCCAGACCTGCTCATTTCAGTTAAGCTGTGAGTATCATAAAGCACGATCAATTATCTCTAATATGAACCTTAACACATTCAGAGCTGGCATATCATTTCCCCCCTACACACATATATTTAAATATTACCCCCCAAAAAAAAATCAACTCACGTATTGCTAAGGTGTTACACGGGTGGAGATGGACACAGACAAAGGCACCCACACACATTTAGACACCTACACAACCAGATCCAGATACCCACTCATATCCAGACACCTACACAAAGGTACCCACACACAGCTTGAGATCTACACTGACAGAACCAGATACCATTACAAAGCTATCCTCAAATACCTAGGCATATTCACAAAAAAAAAAAGCACCCACACTTACTAAGATGCCTACACAGAGATAATAATTATAATAATAATATGGAATTGGCTAAGTGCCTACTATGTACCAGGCACCGTTCTAAGCACTGGGGTAGAAACAAGGTAATTGGTTTGAACACAGTCCCTGTCCCACATGGGGCTCACAGTCTTAATCCCCATTTTAGAAATGAGGGAACAAAGGCACAGAGAAGCTAAATGACATGCCCAAGGTCACACAGCAGACAAGTGGCAGAGATGGGATTAAAACCCATGACCTTCTGACTCCCGGGTCTGAGCTTTATCCAGTAGGCCATGCTGCTACTTAGACACATACACAAAGCACCCACATAAACTAAGATGCCTACACAAACAAAGATACCCAAACATACCAAGACACGCACACAGATACAGGGACCCCCATATATCCAGACATGTACAAAAATAGTCACGGGTAACCACACACATCCAGGCACCTACACAAACAGACACTCATATGCACCCACACATTCCCAGACATATAAAAACAGGCAAAAGCACTCATACATTCTAAGATAACCATACAAACAGAAAAAGGCACCCACACATAGCAGAGCTGGTATCAGATCGTAGTTATTGAGCACTGTGTGCAGAACACCGTACTAAGCTCTCGGGAGACTAAAACACTACAGTATAACAGACATGTTTCCTGCCCACAGGAAGTTTGCAATCTAGGAGAATTTACAATATAGGGTAAGTAGAGAAAGGGGAATGGGTTAGTGAAGCAGCTTGGCCTAGGGGATACAGCACGGGCCTGGGAGTCAGAAGGTCATGGGTTCTAATCCCAGCTCTGCCACTTGTCTGCTGTGTGAACTTGAGCAAGTCACTTAACTTCTCTATGTCTCAGTGACCTCATCTGTAAAAGGGGATAATAATGTTGGTATTTGTTAAGTGCTTACTATGTGCCAAACACTGTTCTAAGCGCTGGGGTAGGTACAGGGTAATCAGGTTGTCTCACGTGGGGCTCACAGTCTTGAGCCCCATTTTACAGATGAGGTCACTGAGGCACAGAGAAGTTAAGTGACCTGCCCACAGTCACACAGCTGACAAGTGGCAGAGCCGGGATTCAAACCAATGACCTCGGACTCCCAAGCCCGGGCTCTTTCCACTGAGCCACGCTGCTTCTCATTAAGAGTGCGAACCCTACGTGGGATAACCTGATTACCCTTTATCTACCCCAGTGCTTAGAACAGTGCTTGGTACATAGTAAGCACTTAAATACCGTAATTATTATTATTAATAACTTCTCTGTGCCTCAGTTCCCTCATCTGTAAAATGGGGATTAAGACCGTGAGCCCTCTGTGGGACAGGGACTGGGTCTAAACTGATTATCCTGTATCTACCCCAGTGCTTAGAACAGTCCCTGGCACATAGTAAGTGCTAAACAAATACCATCACAATCAATCAGTGGCCTCAACCACCACTGATGATGAATGATATTATTGAATGCTTGCTGTGTGCAGAACACTGTAGCGAGCACCTGAGAGAGTACAATACGATAGAGTTAGTAGGTTCACAAGGAACTTGAGTCTAGAGGGGGAGATAGAGATACAGATAGGGTATAAGAATATATATATATATTTAAGTGCTGTGGGTCAAGATAAGGAGCAGTTTGACCTAGTGAGAAAAACCTGGGCCTGGGAGTCAAAGGACCTGGGTCCTAATTCTGGCTCCGCCATTTGCTTACAGGGTGATCTTAAACAAGTCACACCTTCTCTGAGTCTCAGTTTCCTCAATTGTAAAAGGAGGACTCAATACCTATTCTCCTTCCTACTTAAAGCACAAACCTCATGTGGGACAGGGACTCTGTGCAACCTGATTATCTTAAATCTACCCCAGTGCTTCGAATAGTCCTTGACCCATAGTAAATGTTTAGCAAGTACCATAATTATTATTTGGAGGGTAAGGCCCAGGAGAGAGGTGTACAGAGGAGAAGAAAAAGAGGGGGTCCAGAGGGGAGGAGGAGTCGAAGAAGTGGAGGAGGCAGGAAGGAGAAAAGAGACTGACCAGGTTGCACTTAGGCTTCATTAAGCCAAAGACTTGCATTCATGTGAAAAGTCGTGTTTCAGAGAGCTGTCTCTCAGTCAATCATATTTATTGAGCACTTACTGTGTGCAGACCACCATACTAGGGGCTTGGGAGAGTACAATATAACAATAAACAGGCACATTCCCTGTCCCTGTCTAGAGACTGGGCAGAGGGGGGTGGTTTCCTCTGGTTGTCGAAGGGCTTTGATGAGTGGGAATGTTCTAATGAACTCTTGGCCCTTGGAGCCTGGTGAAGCTCCCACCCAATCCTACACATCATCCCACACCTGCCCCAAGATTGGGTGTTCAGTATATACTGATGAATGAACAGACAGCAATTCCCTCTCCTCTCTTCCACTTCCCACACACTCCTTTCTCCAAAAAGCCACACACTCTTGCTTAACGACCTACTTCCTTGAGTCTCCCCCTCAGCCTTTTCTATTTCTATTTTTCCCTTCATCTCTAACTGCCTCATTTGCCTTCTGATTTTCTGTTTGTTTCTGCCTCTCTTTCAGTCTCTGCTTCTGCCCATCTTTCTCATCCGTCTGCCTCAGTCATTCTGAACCTGGAGCATCTTCCACTGGGCCACCCTGGCCCCCGCCGGTCTGTCCCTAGGCATGAAAGGAAGCCAGTCCCCAATGTCCGGCAACATTGTCCAGGCTCAGTCCAGGAGATGGAAGTCAAGATTTTCGAACCCTCTTGCCCTGGCCTTCAGCCCACACAGGCTCTCTCCATCCGTGGCTCTGACACTCTTCCCCACAACTACCTGTGTGATCCTGGGACTCCCACCAATTCTTTTTCCTTCCTCCACTGTCGCTATCTCTTTCCATTTCTGCCTTCCCAGACACCTTTGCTTTGGCACCTTCCTGTTGTCCCAGACTTGACCCAGAAGTGGATTTTCTTGAGTAAACGGAGGCCAGGAGAGACCTCCAAAGAGACCCCTGCCAAGAATCCACAGAATCCATCTGTGAAAAGACCTCACCCACTGCCATCAAAATGAAGTCCGAACGTTCTCCAACGCCTCCTTCCCTTCAAACCCCACCTCTGTCTATCTCACTATCCATCCCCTGTCTGGGCTCTTGGTTTCTGCTTCAGATCTGCCCAACAGCTTCTGGATTAATCTGACTTGTCTGTCGTTCATCTTCCCGGCAACGTCTCTCACGAGCCGTCACTGTCGGACAGCCCTCCGTCAGCAGGAGCTAAGTGGGTTACAGCCCCGTCTCCCGGGAGACTGAGGGAGGCGGAGATGTGGGGGTGGAGGGGGAGCAGAAGAGACCGGATAAGAAAGAGAATAACCTGTGGTCCATAAACTTGACCACAACCCCCTCTCTCCATCAGTATTCTAATAGACCAGTGGTGGGAGGGGAAGGTCTTTTACAGCTCTGAGGAGGTGCTGAAGATGAAAGCCATTTCAGCCTCCATCTAGATTACTCTTCAGCTCACATATCTCCCGTTCAATTTGTGTCCCTACTGAGGGTTGTGGTCGGGGCGGCCATCTCACCATCCAGGCCTGGATGACACAGGGAATGGATTTCTCGCCTTGCTTGTAAAATCAGGTCAGCCTGCTGCTCAGATGAAACCCCGTCTGCCCCCTCGGACAGTCCACGCCTCTGTGAAGGCTTGGAGAGGGGGCATCACCATCATCATCCTTATCGGGCCGGAGGCCTCTTAGAGAGTCAGTCCAATAGGGATATCACCCCCTCCTCACCACCGAGAAGGAGATTAGCCTAGTGGGAAGAGCACGGGCCTGGGAATCGGAGGACTTGGGCTCCAATCCCGGCTCTGCCGCTTGACTGCTGGGCGACCCTGGGCAGGTCACTTTATTTCTTTGTGCCTCGGTTCCCTGATCAGTACAGTGGGGATTCAATCTCTGTTCCCCCTCCCGCTTAGGTTGTGAGGGACGAGGAGTGGGCCTGAACTGATTTTCCTATATCTCCTCCAGCATCTAATGCAGTGCTTGGCACATATTACAGATATACTGTTATTTTTATTATCATCATTATTATTACAATCCGGGGGGAACAAGCGATCCAGGAAGACACCTCCCTAGATAGTGCCATTCGCCAACTGAGATCAATAGCGGAGGAGGGGAGGGACGCCGGGCCCTGGGTTAGCTCTGGAAGGAATTGTTCTGTTCGGGAGAAACTCTAGCACCTTGCAGCCGGGAGAGGGCAGGGAGAATTGACAGGCTGCGTTCTTCAGAGGCTCTTCGGTGAATTGGCCCCAGTCAACATTCTCACTTAGAGCAGATCAGGAATGATTCTGTGAGCCACGCTGCAGCTCAGCCCAACTACTGAAAATCAAATTCTTTCCTCCCACATCATCCCCCTCCCTCCCCTCGCTGACAGGGCCCGGAAACCCTGCATTCTAATACCCAAGCCAATTTCCTTGCACCGCTGCCAACGCTTTGCATATTCTGAGTCGATTGGCTCAAATAAACCTTAATTAGAACAATTGGCTGCCGCTCTGTGAATCTCAAATCACAGCTGGGACGTGGTCACTTGGTCTAGTGGAAAGCATCCTGGGCTGGGAGCTAAGAGATCTGAATTCTACCCCTGTCTCTGACCTGCTCTGGGCCCTTGGGCAGATCGCTTGACCTTTCCAAGCCTCAAGATTCCATCCCGATAAAATGGGGATAGTAGGTAGGAGCAGTAACATTCCTTTCTGTCTCCCTTCCTCCTAGGGATGCTGGAAGAACAAGTGAAATGGTTGGAGGGAAAACTCTTTGGGAAATAAAACATACTAGATAAATGGCATATTTCTCTCCGATTGGGGGAAATGAGGAGCTGAGGAAGAGTTGGTTGCTAGAGGATTATCGTGAAGATTGGCTGCAATACTGACAAGTTTTGGATTGGCCTATTTTGTGCTTGGCATTCATTTAGCCAGTTTTGCTCCTGGCTTCCCCATCTGGGTTCCGGGAGGTGGGGGACAAGAATCATCACCACCACAGAAGAAGCATCATGGTGTACTGGATAGAGCATGGGCCTGGGAGTCAGAAGGTAGTGAGTTCTAATTCTGCCTCTGCCATCTGTCTGCTCTGTGACCTCGAGCAAGTCACTTCACTTCTCTGGGTCTCGGTTCCCTCGTATGTAAAATGGGGATTGAGACTGTGAGCCCCACGTGGGACAGGGACTGTGTCCAACTTGATTTGCTTGTATCCACCCACTTTATACAGCGCCTGGTACATAGTAAGCATTTAACAAATACCATCATTATTATCAGTGGTATTTATTGAGCACTTACTCGGTGCAGAGCACTGAATTAAGCACTTGGAAGAGTACAATACGACAGAGTTGGTAGTCAAATCACCTGCCTACAAGCTTCAAGTCTAGCGGGAATAAACCGGATGAGTTATCATCATGGGTTCTGCAGAAATGAGGAAACTGAAGCCCAGGGTGGGGACAGAGCAAGTGGTTCAGTATCAGTAACCTGCTCTAGTACCAGGGAAGCAGCATGGCCTAGTGGAAAAGAGCATGGGCATGCAAGTCAGAGGAGCTGGGTTCTAATTCTGCTCCACCATGTGTCTGCTATGTGATCTTGGGCAAACCACTTCACTTCTCTGTGCCTCAGTTCCCTTACCCATAAAATGAGGATTAAGACCATGAATCCCATGTGAAACTTGGGTCTGTGTCCAATCTGATTAGCTTGTATCTAACCCAGTACTTAGAACAGGACCTGGCATAAAGCAAGCGCTTAGCAAAGTACCATAAAAACTTTTTTTAAAAAAAGACTGGGAGTCAAGAGACCTGAGTTCTAATCCTAGCTCCACCACTTGCCTGCCAAATGACCTTGGGCAAGCCACTTAATGCCTCATTTTCCTCATCTGTCCAATGGGGATTCACTATTTATCAATCAGTGATATTTATTGAGCACTTACTGCATGCAAAGCACTGTACTAAGAGCTTGAGGGAGTACAATATAACAGAGTCAGTAGATAGGTTTCCTTTCTACAACGAGCTTGCCTGTTCTTCCTCCCTCTTTGACTCTGACTTCCATGTGGGGAAAAAGGCTGTGTCTCATTTGATTATCCTGGAACCAACATAGTGGTTGGCACATAGAAAGCTCTTTACAAATACTATTATTATTATTATTATTTACCACCTTCATCTCCATTCACAATCCAGTCAGCCCAACTAGGAACCACATGTTCCCTCAGTTCAGCCTTGTCCGTGTTTTTTTTTTTAAAAAAAGTAGTATTTAAGTGCTTACTATGCACTAGCACTGTATTAAGCACTGGGGTAGATACAAGCTAGTCGGGTTGGACACAGTCCACGTTCCACATGGGGATCACATTCTTAATCCCCATTTTACAGATGAGGTAACTAAAGCCCAGAGAAGTGAAGTGACTTGCCTAAGGTCATACAGCAGACAAGTGGTAGAACAGGGATTAGAACCCAGGTCCTTCTGACTCTGAGGTCTATACTCTATCCCCTAGGAGAAGCAGTGTGGCTCAGTGGAAAGAACATGGGCTGGGGAGTCAGAGGTCATGGGTTCAAATCCCTGCTCTGCCACTTGTCAGCTGTGTGACTTTGGACAAGTCACTTCACTTCCTCTGTGCCTTAGTTACCTCATCTGTAAAATGGGCATTAAGACCTTGAGCCCCACATGGGACAACCTGCTCCCTTGTATCCTCCCCAGTGTTTAGAACAGTGCTTTACACATAGTAAGCGCTTAACAAATGCCATTATTATTATTATTCTCCTGAGGGTCCTTCCTGCCTCTCTATGTGCACTTGTGAGATTTTATCTTGTGGTCCTTATTCAATTGTAAACTCTTGTAAAATGTAAAAAAAGCATGCACTTTTTCTCTTCTTCAACAGGAACCCCAAGCACTGTCACCATAACTAAAGGGTTGCTGCCAGCTAGAAACTTGTTCTTGCCACTAAACAAAAGTTACAAGACTCTGCTTCTAGGCTACCTGAATAACACTTTGTTCCCAAAACAAAGCAACATGAAAGGTGGGGAAAAAAAAAAAACGTTTTGTCTACTGGATATCTGTGAACTAAAGGAGAGAGAGAGAGAGAGAAAGAAAGAAAGAAAGAAAGGAATGGGCTTGGTCTGGGTCATTGTCTCTCAGAGAAATAGCTGCCAGTGAGAGAGAATACAGAGAGAGAGAGAGAGAGAGAGAGAGAGAGAGCTAGAGAGAGAAAGAGGAATGGGCTTGGTCTGGGTCATTCTCTTCCAGGGAAATAGTCAGTGGGAGAGAATCGAGAGAGTCAGACAGAGAGGGGAATGGGCTTGGTCTGGGTCATTCTTTCCCAGGAAAATAGTGGCGGAGGGAGAGGATCCAGTGGGAGATTAAGTGCTGAAAGCTCAGGCCTGGCAGGTCACTACAATCAGTGTAGATCCTAGCAGTTTCTTGAGCTTCAGAAATGAACTCAGGGGGCCAAGAAGGCCAGTTGTAAATCCCACCCACAGGAGCCAGCCTGGTTTGTGCTTTGCACCACTGGCTGAATTGAATTAAACGAATGCTTTAGAACGTTCTGCTCTTCCCTCTGTTTTGAATGTCCCGGGCTCTGGTACCAAGAGAGGAGTGTGTCCTCACAGGACTAATGCAATGCCCGCAAATCCTGGCAGCTTTTACCTGGAGCAGATGTGGCCAGGCAACTATGGCCCGTATTCTGAGGATTTTCACCCAAAACCCCACTGGTCCTCTCGGCTGATCTGAAGCCAACAGAATTAACGAGGAAGGTAGGATGGACACCAGTGACTATTTCCCATTTATAATCAATCATTCCCTCTAGACTGTAAGCTCGCTGTGGGCAAAGAATATGATTGTTAGATTGTTATATTGTCCTCTCCCAAGTGCTAAGAATAGTGGTCCGCATACAGTAAGTGCTCAGTAAGTACAACTGATGGACTGACTGATTGCCCATAATGATCTTACAGCTGAGCTCAGGTTTTGGGACCCCCTCAGTGGAGCCCCATCCCATCGCAGAGCGCTCCCCAGTTTGAGTGTTTTTCCTCCACAGAAAAGACAAGAGACTCCATGTGAGAGGACCCTTAGGGAGCTATGGAAGTTTCCCTTGTTTCATATTCCTTCCCTCCCTGCGATCCAGGAGGAAATAGGTCAGGTTTATGGGACGCCCTGGTTTCCTTGTGCTCAAAAGGCAAGGTAGAACTACCTCACTGAAAGAAATGTGATTACCTCAAACAGCATCCACCTAAACAGGCTCCTGGGGCAGGACTCATTGTTCCAGAGGACCACACAAATAAATCCCACAAGATCAAGCTTCTGGTGCTGGCCTCATCTGGTCAGTCCTGTCACACTCTTTCCACAGCCATGGACTTCAGAGCTCAATTAACTGCTCGCAATGGACACACCTAGTCAATCCCAGGGTTTCTCCTGGAGGCAGGGAGCTGGACAAGATGACTTCTCAAGAACCCTTATTCCTGTTCTAGAATCCTAGAAATCTAAAGGCTTCTCCCAGCTTTGACACTCACCCACTGTATGACCGGGGCAAATCATTTAACCCCTCTGTCCCTCAGTTTCCCCATCTGTAAAATGGGTACAAGATATGCATTCTCCCTCTTAGATTGAGAGCTCCATGTGGGACTCGTAGGTAATTTTGTACCTATTAGGGAAGCAGCATGGCGTAGCGGGTAGAGCACGGGCCTGGGAATCAGAAGATCATGTATTCTAATCCCAGCTCTGCCACTTATCTGCTGTGTGAACTTGGATAGGTCATTTCACTTCTCTTTGCCTCAGTTACCTGATCTGTAAAGTGAGGATTGAGACTGTGAACCCCACGAGGAACAGGGACTGTGTCCAATCTGATTTTCTTGTATCCTCCCCAGAGCTGAGTACAGTGCCTGGCACATAGTAAGGGGTTAACAAATACCATTATTACTATTATTCCAGTGTACTTAGCGCAGTGCTTGATGTCTAGTAAAACACTTAACAAATATCCTAATTAGTGTTGATCAATTGCTCCGTTTCCTCTAAATCTTAGACGTCATAACTGTGGGCCTTCTTTCACCTGGGCCCCATGATGGTCACGTTAGTGAAGTGACAACCTCCAACCAGAGTCCCCCAGTTACGGTGAACGAGTGAGACTTGACTTCTCAGGATACCAGTTACAGAGGTGTAGAAGGTGATAATTATGATAATAATTGTGATGTCTATTAAACGAAGCACTGTACTACGCACTGGATTAAATACAAGATCTTCAAGTGGAGCTCACAGTCCGATGAGAGAGGGAGAACAAGTATCGAATCCCTATTTTTCAGAGGAGGAAACTGAGGCTCAGAGAAGTTAAGTGACTGTCCCGAGGCCACACAGCAGGCTAGCGGCGGAGCTGGGATTAGATGGAGCTGGATTCCATCTTTGATGAGGAATGAAAATGAAAAGCACAAAAGCAGCATCAGGACATGCTCCTTCCCTGCCCCCCAAACTGTTAGCCCCTCAGACACTGTGAGTCTACCTAAGGAAAGCAAAATTATATGAGTTGGTCAGCGCAGTGGAGACTTCCGACTGGACGCTTTGATCCTGCCCTGGCATGCTTGAACTTTTCTCTCCAGCCCACAGGATGTACTTTGGCCATGCCTCTTATTTGCTTGGCACGTACATCAGTCTTGCAAACACACACACAAATGCTACCAGCCTGGGGTGAAAGGTTAATAGCTCTCTCTCCCTTTTCTCTCTCTCTCTCCCTCCCTCTTTCTCTCCTCTAGTGAAAGGAGACTAAAGCTAGCCAACATTCCATCACCATCATCCAATACAAATTGTTACTCACCCCGGGAAAGTGGCCAAGTGGCTATTGGCAAAAGTCATCTGAACACATTTTCTTCCATTGGAAGGTTAAAGACAGATGTAAAAAACACATCCCCTGTCTCAACCATTCCAGAGTTGCCATTCAATTTCCTGCTCCTCCTCGTTCTCTAGTGACCTATTTTCTCTTCAGTTTCTCTTTTATCCCCTGATGCATTTAGAAAGCCGTTCTTACTCACTTTAAATCTTTTGACAAAACTAACTCATTTGAGGTTCTTGCCATCTGGAAGCCCATCCTGCAGCTTGTACTGCTATTTCCGGGCTGCTCCTTTATCTCGTCACAGATTTCGACGAGAAGATGTCCTCTCCACATCTCGGAAGATGTTCTGGTCATTTCCTCCTCTGTGGATCCTTGCCCAGAATCGCTTTGGGGATTTATAGGGGGAACCGCCCCACCAATGATATCAAGTCTTGGTCCATGCCCATCTCTGAACTCCTGCTTAGCTATCCTGCCTCCCCAGAATAGCTAGACCCCAGATTACAACCTTACCCTCTTGTAAATCACGGCCTAAAGCCCACCTCCTTCATCAAATTTTCCCTTCGCACACAGACCATTCTGCACCCCATAAATCCAGTTTCAATCCATTCCACCTTCTCAACTCCCTTTTTCATGGTATTTGATAAGCACTTACTGTGTGGGGCTCCCGATCTAAGTAGGATTTAAGCCCCATTTTCAATTTAGGCAACTGAAGCACAGAGAAGGTAAGTGACTTGCTCCAGTTGTCAGAATCAGGATTAGAACTCAGGTCTTCTGACTCCCAGCCCTGTGCCCTTTACAAAAGGCCACACGGCTTCTCTTCCTTCTAGGCTGTAAGCTCACTGTGGGTAGGGAACCTGTCTACCAACTCTCTTATATTGTACTCTGCCTAGCAGTTAGTACAGTGCTCTGCACATAAATGTGATTGATAATTCTTTATGTGTCTGTACGGATCCATATCATATCCGACGGACAATTACTCTTTCCATCTGGGTCAGAGATTCAGGAACTCTGATGGAGTCATTAGTGAAGACTTTTAACTTTCCATTTCAAAATCCCAGCAAACTAGACAGTTGCTCCCATCAACCAAGGTGGGGAAGCTGAGCCCTGACTTTTTGATGGGGTGGCTTCAAGGGGAGGGTATTACAGTCCCTCTAGACTGTAGACTGTGGGCAGGGAAACGTGTCTACCAACTCTGTTCATTCAATCGTATTTATTGAGCACTTACTGTGTGCACAGCACTATGCTAAGCACTTGGGAATGTCCAATACAACAATAAACAGACATTCCCTGCTCACACGAGCTTAGTCTGTGTGCTCTGCACACAGTGAGCGCTCAGGAAATACCAATGACTGGGCAGGAATGTGTCTGTTAGTTATACTGTACTCTCTCAAGTGCTTAATAAAGTGTTTTGCACACAGTAAGTGCTCAATAACTGATTGAATAAATGAGTGAATGAATGATTAATGGATGGTAGTCAAACAGAAACACCACAGACATTCCTATTGCCCATTTGGATGTCGCCTTTAACTCACGTGAGATGGGCCATCTATATGCCTCAATAGAGCTGGCATTGATCTTTCCGGAAACCTCGACTAGCTAGCCCGCTGTGAGAACAGGGTCTGTGTCGTGGCAAACCCGGACGAGGCCCTCAGTGGACAGAGAAAACACGGTTTGGCCGCTACTGGCATTTTAATTATAATGGTGTCTCAGGTCGTTGGCACAAGGTTAATTATAGGTTAATTATTGAACAGGGGGTTGCCAGCTGTCCTGCTTCCTTTCAGCAACTCTAAAAGAGGGGGAGTGGAAACGAGAGTGGACGGGGAAAACGATTAGCTAGATTACTGGAAAGCAGCGGAGAACTGGGAAGGTCTGAGAATAGTCACCGGGCCTGAATGAGGTCCAGTGGCCGAGACCAGTCTGCCTGCACCCTTAGAAGTTCCAGTTTGGAGCCACCTACCTCCTCCAACACATCAGGGCTCAAGAAAGTACTAAGGAGCAGCGAGATCTAGTAGAAAGCGCACAGGCTTGGGAGTTAGAGGACCTGGGTTCTAATCTTGACTCCATCACCTGTCTGTTGTGTGACCTTGGGCAAGTCGCTTCACTTATCTGGGCTTTAGTTACCTCATCTGTAAAGTGGGGATTAAGACTGTGAGCCCCATGTGGGACATGGATTGTGTCCAATCGATTAGCTTGTATCTATCCCAGCACTGGCACATAGAAAAGACTTTAAAAATACCATTAAAAAAAATAAAAACGCACAGGCCTGGGTATCAGAAGACCTGTGTTCCAATCTCAACTCTATCAGTTGTCTGTGTGGTCTCGGACAAGTCACTTAACTTCTCTGTACCTCATTTCCCTCATCTGCAAAATGGGGATGTAATAACTGTTCTCCTTCCTAACTGTGAGCCCCATGTCCAACCTGACAACTTTGTATTTACCACAGTACTTACTTAGAGAAGCAGCATGGCTCACTGGAAAGAGCACGGGCTTTGGAGTCAGAGGTCATGGGTTCGAATCCTGGCTCGGCCACTTGGCAGCTGTGTGACTTTGGGCAAGTCACTTAACTTCTCGGTGCCTCAGTTCCCTCATCTGTAAAATGGGGATGAAGACTGTGAGCCCCACGTGGGACAACCTGATTCCCCTGTGTCTACCCCAGCACTTAGAACAGTGCTCAGCACATAGTAAGCGCTTAACAAATACCAACATTATTATTATTATTACTACAGTGCCAGGCACAGCGTAAGTGCTTAATAAATACCACACACACACCAAAAAAAAAAAAATCTACTGAACTCTCAAGTTTTTCCTTCATAGCTACAGAAGCACTTTAGCTTTAGCTATAGACAAGCAAGGGCCAAAGTTAGCAGTCTAGTACTGTGCTCTGAGTAAGGTAAGCACTTAATAAATATCAATTGATCCTGGATCTAGAACAATCCAAAAAAAGATGTGGGAGTAGAAACTCCATTAGTGGTAACAATAACAACAACTGTGGTATGTAATAATGGCTTTTGTGGGCACTATGTGCTAAGCACTTTACTAAGCGCTGGAGTAGATGCAACAAAAGCAGGTCCCACATGGGGCTCACAGTCTAAGTAGGAGAGAGAATAGGTATTGAATCCCCATTTTGCAGATGAGGAAACTGAGACTCAGAGAAGTTAAAGTGAGTTGTCCAAGGACACACAGTAGGAAGTGGCAGAGCTGGAATTAGAACCCAGGTCATCTGACTCCCAGATCAACACTCTTTCCGCTAAGGCACGCGGTTTCTTATTGAGGGCTTACTTTGTGCTAAGAACTGGGGTGCATACAAGATTATCCAAGCGGACATAGCCCTCGTCTCACATGGGATTCACAGTCTAACTCGAGATCTGGTGGTGGTCTCAGTAATCATGGCTGAACCACACAGGATAACCCTCAAAGTTGAGATTTAATCAATATTACAAATTGGAAAGAATAGCAACAGAACACACACGGCCGTGGAGACTTGCAAGATTAAATTTAAAGCCCCTGAGCCTTAAGGCTACAAGTTAGACTTTAAACTTGTTGTGGGCAGGGAACGTGTCTGCCAACTCTGCTGCTCTAATAATAATAATAATAATACCAATGACATTTGTTAAGCACTTACTATGTGCAAAACACTGTTCTAAGCACTGGGGAGGATACAAGGTGATCAGGTTGTCCCACGTGGGGCTCACAGTCTTAATCCCCATTTTACAGATGAGGTAACTGAGGCACAGAGAAGTTGAGTGACTTGCCCAAAGTCACATAGCTGAAAAGCAGCTGAGCGGGGATTTGAACCCATGACCTCTGACTCCCAAGCCCATGCTCTTTCCACTAAGCCACACTGCTTCCCTTTGGACTCTCCCAAGTGCTTAGTACAGTATAACCTGTACAGTACCGTTGATAATAATGGTGAAGTTGCCTGATCGATTGCCTGATTGCCAGCAACTAAATCACCCTGTACTTGGCTCCATGTCTGCCAGAAGGCTTTGCTTGGGGAATTAGCTGGAAATAGGATTCCATGACCCAAATTAACTCAACCTAGCTCCGTTTTTTCCAACTCCAGGCATAGCATGAGCAGAGGGAATCAAGTAATCAGTCAATAAATAGCATTTACAAGCGTGTCTCTGTATCGCAGCATGGTGCATTAGATAGAGCACGGGCTTGGGAGTCAGGAGGTCATGGGTTCTAATTCCAGCTCTGCCACTTTTCTGCTGTGTGACCTTGGGCAAGTCACTTTACTTCTCTGTGCCTCAATTACCTCATCTGTAAATTGGGGATTGAGACACTGAGCCCCACGTGGGACAGGAACTGGGTCCAACGCAATTTGCTTCTCTTCACCCCAACGCTTACTATGTGCCAGGCACTGTACTAAATACTTAACAAATACCACAGTTATTATCATCATCGAGCACTGTAATAGGTGTTGGGGAACATAGTAGAGTTTACTACAGGAGGATGTAATAGAGTACATAGTTTTCTGGGGGTTATGAATTGCTGACGTCTCAAGTGGCACATAAGTATTGATCTGGGGGTTGAGGGATGGCAGGTGGGGAAATAATCAGTGACATTTATTGAGTGCTTACTGTGTGCAGAGCACTGTATTACGCACTTGGGTGAGGAAGATATGACAGATTTGGTGACCATGTTCCCTGCCGTCAAAGAACTTACAGTCTAGAGGGGGAGACAGACATTAAATAAATTTCATATATGTACCTAAGTGCTATGGGGTGGAGCATGGGGTGAATATCAAATGCTTAAAGAGATGAGAAATTAATCAAGGAAGGCCTTTATTTTTTAATGGCACTTTTTCAGCACTTACTCTTCGCCAGGCACAATACTAAGTTCTGGGGTAGATATAACATAATCAGGTTGGACACAGTCCCTGTCTCACACACTGCTCACAGTCTAAGTAGGAAACAGTAGGATTTAATCTATATTTTATAAATGAGGAAACTAAGGCCCTGGCAAGTTGTGACTTGGCCAAGGTCACACAGCAGACAAGTTGGCAGAGTCAGGAATTAGAACGCAGATCCTCTGCCTCGGAGTCTTACGCTCTTTTCACTAGGCCATGCTGCTTCCCACGCTACCTCCAGGAGGAGATGTCATTACCGAGTAAAAGTCTTTTGATCGTATTTGTTAAGCGTTTACTATGTGCCAGGCACTGGCTCTCCTTGTGGTGCAGGGCCAGGCGGAAGTGGATATAAAGCATGAGACACAGAATTCCCTCTCCAAGATGCTATTGAGGAAAAACCTGCCCAGGGAGGGGTGGAACTTCCGCTTGATTGGAGGAGGGTCCGACCTTCTCCCGGAACGCCCCAGAAGCTTCTGGGAGTGGAGGAGATTGGGCTTCTGCTTCCGTACTTGTAATCCCTGTCGGGTCTGGGCTGGGATCTTTACCTAACAGTTCCTCCATTAGACCGTAAGCTCCTTGGAGGGCAAGGCACATATAATTTTGCTCTCAATCAATGCCAACTACTCACTATACTTCTCTCACATCCATCCCATCACCGACCTCTCACCCACGTCCTGCCTCCGGCCCGGAATGCCCTCCCCCTTCATTTCCAAAAGCCAATTACTCTCCCCGCCTTCAAAGCCTTATTGAAGGCACATCTCCTTCAAGAGGCCTTCCCTCATTTCCTTTTCTCCACTCCCTTCTGTGTCACCCTGATTTGCTCCCATTATTCACACACGCCTCCCCTCAGCCCCACGACACTTATGTACTTCTCCATCAATTATTTCTATTAAAGTCTATCTTTCCCTCTAGACTGTAAGCTCACTGCGGGCGGGGATTATATCCACCAGTGCTGTTATATTGTACTCTCCCAAGCATTTAGTACAGTGCTCTGCAAACAGATAAATCCCATTGATTGATTACTAAGCACTTGGGAGAGTACAATATAACAGAACCAAGGACTTGGTACCATTCTCTGCCATCAATGGCACTCAAATAAAGTCGATAGGAGAGCAATTAGAAAAATGGTTCTACAAAAACAGGGTGAGATTCAACATGTGGAAAACATGCTTAGCGAGGAAACACAAATTAAATACTTAAGCAGCAGATAAAGATCTAGGGAGTCAGGCACTGCCACAAGCTGAATGTGAATCAGTAATGGAGTTTCTATTTTTTAAAAAAGCATCCAGGCTCTGGGGTCCATTAACAGGAGTATGAAACACTGAACAGGAGTCTAACACACAGGGACCAGGAATGGGTCCTTCTGCTCTGCTCAGAACCGGACAGACCATCATTAGACTATTAAGAGCAGTTGGAGCCATTTTACTTTCAAAGAGATGCAACTTGGCCCACTGAAAATAGCACCGGTTTGGGCAGCAGGGGCAAGGGCTGTATGTGGAGGGTCAAAGGACTCACTATATCTCAATCACATCTATCTCGCTTTTGACCTCTTACCCACATACTGTCTCTGGCCTGGAAAACCTTCCCTCTTCACGTCGGACAGACGATGACTTTCCTCACCTTCAAACCCTTACTGAAGACACATATCCTCCCAGAGGCCTTCCCTCACTAAGCCCTTATTTCCTCTTCTCCTATATTACCATTGTACTTGCACCCTTAATTCACTTATGTACAGATCCATAATTTATTTATATCAATGTCTGTCTCCCCCTCTAGATCGTAAGCTTGTTGTGGGCAGGGATTGTGTTTATTAACTCTGCTATATTGTATTCTTCCTTAGTACAGTGCTCTGCACACAGTAAGTGCTCAGTAAATACCACTCATTGAAAAAAGAAACCACATTGATTTTAGAGAAGCTGGCGAAAAGCACGTCTACCAAATCTATTAGGCGCTCTCCCAAGCGCCTCTCAGGATCACATCGGAAGAGTTGCCAGTACTCTACCAGTCTTGGCTACAGGAGAAAGAATCAAGAAGAGGCAAATCCATTCCATTCCTAGCTTAGGCAGGGACTAGCAAATGGAAGGCAATCAGCTATAAGTCCAAACTCATCTGGGCCAGGCAACAGCAGTATGGAAAAGAGTCAAGGGTGGAGATTCAAGTCTACTGCATGGAAGAAGGCAATGATAAACCACTTCCATGTTTTTACCAATAAAATTGAATGGGTACACGACCAAAGCTACTGCAGAGGAAGCATCCTAGGAGAGATGTGCCCATGGAGACACTATGGGTCAGAGACTGCATAAAAGTCTCTGATAATTGCATAATTACATAATTGCATAAGATGAGAATCTCCCAAGTGCTTAGTTCAGCACTCGGCCCACAGTAAGCACTCAATAAGTATTAGTGATCAAGGAACAATTAAATAATGATGACAATTTATTTTCCCTTTTCTCACAGTCTTTTATTGCTTACCTGCTCCTCACTCTCTGTCTACTTGATTTCTTCCTTTGGATGATAAAACCCCTGAGGGCAGGGCTATCTTTTATACTTACTTCTTCTTAATGTCTCCCAGGTGCCTGGTTCACTGCTCTGTGCCTTGGAGACATCAGTCAACACAGCTGGTGATGGTCCTGAGACGAGAGAGGATGCCAAGGGGCGGCTTAATAACCGTCTTCAAGCCTCTGAAAGGCTTTTGTAAGTTGGATTTTGATTAATTGGTCTCTGTCCACAGAGGACCAAATGAGAGGAAATGGATTTAAAATGCAGCGGGAGAGTTCAGTTGAAAGAAGAAAGAAATTTTGTCCTGGAAGAACAATCAACAGCTGGAACTGATGAGAGAGAGAACACATGCAAGAGCAGGATTTCTGACCCTATAGGCCTTTTGACACAGTAGAGACAACCATTTCTCCTAGAGGTCTATGAGGCAGGGGGCTGGACCAGATGACCTCATGACCTTCTAGTTCTATGATTTTTCTCCCTCAGGCATGTCTAGGGCATTTCTGCCTTGCCTTCCAGAAAGTTCCAGTTGATAGACTGAGCGTCCCTTATGAGACTTCAGCCATTTCTCTCTACTGCCCCAGGCAGCCTCTCTGACGGTGGACCATTCTTTTGCCCCCCCCCAAGCACCTCACCCAGCCACCATCAGCACCCCCAGGACCGTAACTAGTGCCTATGAAGTATCTAGGTAAATCGTTCCCCAGGGGTGCTGTCCTAAGGGAGCTTCCAAACTAAGGAAGAAGACAAGGGAACCTGTGACCAACACTGGGGTATAGAGAAATTTATATCTGGGGAAAAGGTGGGTGGAAATAACGCTCAAGGGAAACCTTCCTGGACACCCCCCAATCCAAGGGGGCTGTCAGGAGCCAGTGGAGGTCCCTGGAACAATAATAGTAATAATAATAATGATGACCACAGTGGTATTTCTTAAGCACTCATGATGTACCAAACACTGTTCTAAGCACTGTACTAAGCACAAGATAGCCAGGTCCCACATAGGGCTCACATTCTAAGTAGGAGGGAGAACATGTATCGAAGCCCTATTTTACAGATGAGGAACGGAGGCACAGGGAAGTTAAGCCACCTGCCCAAGGCCACACAGCAGATAAGCCACAGAGCTGGGGTTAGAAGCCTGGTCCTCTGACTCCCAGGCCCGGGCTCTTTCCACTAATAATGTTGGTATTTGTTAAGCGCTTACTATGTGCAGAGCACTGTTCTAAGCGCTGGGGTAGATACAGGGTAATCAGGTTGTCCCACGTGAGGCTCACAGTCTTCATCCCCATTTTACAGAGGAGGTAACTGAGGCCCAGAGAAGTTAAATGACTTGCCCACAGTCACACAGCTGACAAGTGGCAGAGCTAGGCCATACTGCTTCTTGTAAGGCTCTCAGAGCCAAAACAGAGTCCAGCTGCTCAGGGCTATTGTCTCCTCAACCCCCTGGCAGCCCTTCTCTGTCCTCAGCCAACCCCCACCTGGGGCCAGGGGGGGAAATTGGTTCCTCCTTGGAACTTTCCCAGGGCCCGTGGGGTAAGTATGACCTTAGAGAAGGAGGAAGGGTCAGAGGGGGCTGAAGGAAGGGGCTTCTTGTTTAATAATAATAATAACATTTGTGGTATTTGTTAAGTGCTTACCACATGCCAAGCACTGTACTGAGCGCTAGGGTGGAAACAAGGTAATTGGGTTGTACACTGTCCCTGTCCCACATGGGACTCACAGTCTCAATCCCCATTTTACCCATGAGGAAACTGAAGCCCAGAGAAGTGAAGTGACTTGCCCCAGTTCACACAGCAAACAAGCGGCGGAGCTGGAATTAGAACCCAGGTCCTTATGGTTCCCAGATCCATGCTCTACCCACTAGACCACACTGCTGATAAATTCTGCGTTGCCCTGTGGAGCGGCTGGGGATGACAAGAGGGCTTGGAGGGGCCCGGCACCACTAGTCGGGCTAGCCTGGCGTGCTCCGTGGGCTCTTACTGTGCCTCGATCTCACCTATCTTGCCTCTGACCCCTAGTCCACATCCTGCCTCTGCCCTGCAATGCCTTCCCTCCTCAGATCTGAAAGACAATTACTCTCCCCCAACCCCCTCGCAAAGCCTTATTGAAGGCACATCTCCTCCAAGAAGCCTGCCCAGGCTAAGCTCCTCCTTTCCTCTTCTCCCACACCCTTCTGCGTTGCTCTGACTTGTTCTCTCTGTTCTTTCCCCCTCCTAGCCCTACAGCACTTATGTCCATATCTGTAATTTATTTGTGTTGATGCCTGTCTCCCCCCATCTAGACTGTAAGCTCATCGTGGGCAGGGAATGTGTCTGTTTATTGTGGGATTGTACTCTCCTAAACCCTTAGTACAGTGCCCTACGCACAGTAAGCACTCAATAAATAGGATTGAATGAGTGAATGGTGCCGGGCGTCAGTCTGGGGGACGGCAGGAGGCTCCTGAACCTTCAGACGTAAACAACCTTCAGCTTTCGGATCCTGAACTGGCTTGCGAGGCAAGGAAATGGCTCCAGGTGAAGCCAATTTCAATGATTACCCATCCAATTCCCCAGCCTCTCTGTGATCCATGTGGCTTCCCTAATTTCCATCAATTAAATATGACACTCTATGGTTGGTACCCAAATAGAGGAAAACAGTACTGTGGGACATTTGCTTGACACATTCTTGGGCTCAGCAAACTGGGGTTTATTTCTTACTCAGTGAAATGAGTATCTGCAGTCGGCTGGCTGGGATTATTCCTCCGGTGGGAGCTTCCCCTAGAAGGCAGGCCTAATGAACGGAGCATGGGCCTTGCTCCCCCTCTGGACTGTAAGCTCGTTGTGGAAATGGAATGTCTCTGTTTATTTTTATACTGCACTCTCACAAGTGCTTAATACAGTGCTCCACACACTGTATATGCTCAATAATATGACTGAATGAATGAGGCAGGGCTCTTTCGTGGAAAAGATTCCGGATAGGGCACGAGTGGCGTTCGGAGGGGAGGAGGGGGTAAGATAGTGCAAGTAGAGGCCCTTAGCTCCCAGCTCTTCCTGTCTGCCTCACCGTGTCCACTCTCTCTCCATGGCCTAAAGGGACCCAGAGTGTCCTAGTGGATGGAGCACGGGCCTGGGAGTCAGAGGACCTGGTTTCCAATCCCGGCTCTGCCTCTTGCCTGCTGTGTCACCTCGGGCAAGTCACTTCACTTCTCTGTGCTTCGGGTACCTCATCTGGAAAATGGGGACAGCGAGCACCTTGTGGGACAGGGACCGTGTCCAATGTGATTAACTTGTATCCACCCCAGTGCTCAGAACCTTGCCCAGTAAACACTTACTACACACCATTAAAAAAAAACAACTCACCCACTCTCCTCAGGGTGTCTGTCCTAAAGGTCGGGATGGGGGTGGGGAGGCAGCATGGTGTAGTGGCTAGAGCACGGGCCTGGGAGTTAGAAAGTTATAGGTTTTAATCCCAGCTCTGCCACATGTCTGACCTTAGGCAAGTCACTTCATTTCTCTGGGGCTCGGTTACCTCATCTGTAAAATGGGGATTGAGACTGCGAGCTCCGTGTGGAACAGGGACTGTGTCCAAACCGATTTGCTCGTATTCACCCCAGTGTTTAGAGCAGTGTCTGGAACACGGTAAGTGCTTAACAAATACCATAATTAGTATTATTATTATTATCATTAGGGTATGAAGATGGGGAGGTAGGGATGCGGGGGAGAGGCACGATGCATTAAGAATGCAAGTCCTGACAATTGCATGAAGGATCTATGCCTCTAGTCTGGGAAAACCAAGAAAGAGGCCAACACGGAATTCTTGTTCTCCAAATCCCCCTCCAATAGGCTGTGGGGACACTCACTGAAGTTGGAAGATGGTGGGTTCAAAACAAATAAACAGAACCACTTCTTCACCCAGTGGGAGGTAAAGCATATGGGAGTCGTTAGCTCAGGAATCAGAGCAGGGAGAAAATGTCAGTAAGTGCAAGAAGGGATTGAATAGGTTCAGAGAGGTGGGAAATTAAACACAACCGAGGAGAGATTAGAGATGTTAGAAGGCTGGGTGACAAGAAGACCAAATAGCCTTCCCTGACTAAGCCCTCCTCTCCTCTGCTCTCACTCCCTTCTGCGTCACCCTGATTTGCTCCTTTTATTCATCCCCCCATCCAGGCCCCACAACACTTATGTACATAGCTGTAATGCATTTATTTCTGTTAATGTCTCTATTCTCCACTAGACTGTAAGCTGGTCAAGGGCAGGGAATGTGTCTGTTTATTGTTATATTGTACTTTCCCCAGTGCTTAGTCCAGCGCTCTGCACCCAGTAAGCACTCAAGACATATGATTGACTGACGAGTTTTTCCAAACCTTCGTTGGTGGGACAATTAGAGACATAATTCTGGAGTGCGAGAACCATTCAGAAATGACACTGCTTATGGTTTTGTCTTATCCCGGCCTGCCTCTCCTCACAGAGGGTGAGGGCTGGGGCAACCCCAGAATAGGTACCCCACACCTTCCCCGTGTCTCCTGTTCTACGGTGCAACTCTTTCCACTTTGATTTCCTCTCCTGCTTCTTCATTCCGTCCCCCTGTCTGTCAGTTGTTCACCGTACTCTCCCCAAGCACTTAGTACACTGCTCTGCACAAAGTAAGCGCTCAATAAATACAACTGACTGACTTTGCTTCTCTGGTCCTCAGTTCCCTCATCTGTAAAATGGGCATTCAATCACTGTTCTCCTTCCCACTTAAACTCTGAGTCCAAATGGAACACGGTCTGTGTCTAACCTGATTATCTTGTATTGTTATTATTATTTTTATTTTACTTCCTGACTGCTTTTGCTCCTCACTGTCTAAACACTTTGATACTCACTCCAACCCTACAATACTTTTGTAAATATTCTTATATTCTCCTATTTCCTCTATTTTAATGTCTGTTTTTCCCTGTAGATCATTAGTTCTCTGTGGGCAGGCATCGCATCTTACCAACTCCGTTGTACATGCTCTTCCAAGCGCTTAGTGTAGTGCTCTGCACACTGTAAGCTCTCAGTAAATACGATCGATTGATTGACTGATTTAAGCAAACCCTTCCTATAGATCACCTGACCTCAGCGTTGGCTTGGAAGTTACAGAAGTCACTTTCACACCTTGTTCTGGGCTTATGGAAGACATTATGGGAAGCAGTGTGGCTCGGTGGAAAGAGCCCGGGCTTGGGAGTCAGAGGTCATGGGTTCAAATCCCCGCTCTGCCACTTGTCAGCTGTGTGACTGTGGGCAAGTCACTTCACTTCTCTGTGCCTCAGTTACCTCATCTGTAAAATGGGGATGAAGACTGTGAGCCTCACTGGGACAACCTGATTACCCTGTATCTACCCCAGCGCTTAGAACAGTGCTCTGCACATAGTAAGCGCTTAACAAATACCAACATTATTATATATTTGGATCCTGTGTTGTAGGCTTGTTTTTGATGAGTGACCACTGTGCTTCACACCACTATTTTATCAATCAGTCAGTGGTATTTATTGAGCACTTACTGTGTGCAGAGCACTGTACTAAGCGCTTGGGAGAGAACAAGACAACAGAGTCGGTAGATGTGTTTCTTGCCTTTACCCACAGACATATCCATTTCCCCCTTCACCGGGCAGAGCGAGTTGGAGCTGACAAACTGTTTCTAGGTGGCTCCTCTTCCAAAGAATGAATGAAATGGCTCATGAATATTCAAAAGTGGCAGATCCCATCTCTTTCAGCTAAATCTGATGACAATATGGTGTAAATTAAGCCAAGGGATAAATGCATTAAAAATAAAGATTAAAGGAACACACGGTACAAAGATGAAAAATGTGGGATTTAGCCAAAATCTGACAATGTACACAAACAGACTAAAATAAAGTTCTCTTCGCTAAGGAGATAATGAGGGGAATTGAAGCTCTGCGTTCAATAGGTTCCTATGGAAACAATCTTTTTATTTAAAAGGGACATAAAAGATATACTGAACATCTAAGAATAGAGGCTGGAGATGGGAGATGAGCTTGGGGTTATATTTAACAAGACAAATAACCTAATGTTAAGTGACATTAAGTCTGAAAGGGACATCAAAGCACAACTCCAAACAGCTGGAGTAAAAGTCACCCAGTGATTCATGGTCCCTCCCAGAAGATTTGGAGTCGGGCCCCCGAGGCAGGGCCAGGGCCAGAGGGCCAGAGAATTCCCCACTTTCAGAACCACGAATCTGGAATGTGGGAAGAGGACGCATATGGCGGAGGTGGGAGACCACCCGTCTTCGAGGCCGACCGGTGGTCTAAGGTGTCGGACCACCCGACACTCACTGCAGCTTTAGCAGAACCAGAGGGAAACTTAGATCCACTTTAGAACTAAACCAGCCTCCCAGAAGCCTTCTGGCTGGAGACGGCCCAGGCCCTAATCACTTACTGTGTGCAGAGCACTGCACAGAATACATAGGAGAGGACAATATAACATAGTTGGTAGACATGTTTCCTGCCCACAAGGAGCTTGCAATCAAGTCGGGGAGACAGATGATAAAAGAAATTACTGCTGAGATCATAAGTGCTGTGGGGCTAAGGGTGGGGTGAATGAAGGGTGCAGATCGAAGCGCAAGGGTGATGCAGAAGGGAGTAAGAATAGGGGAAAGGAGGGCTTAGTCGGGGAAGGGCTAATGGAAGAGGTGTGAGGCCCTAGCAGGACCTCTAGACTGTAAGATCACTGTGGGCAGGGAATATGTCTGTTTATTTTACTCTCCCAAGCTCTTAGCACAGTACTCTGCACACAGTAAGAGCTCGATAAATCCGACTGACTGGCTGACTGACCGCCTCATCCTGCGCCAAACCCTCCTCTCCTTCACCTTCGTTCCCCACCCGCTGCATCACACCTCCAGGGCCCGGATCCATCAACCGATCAGTGGCATTTCTCGAGCACTTACTGTGTGCAGAGCACCATACGAAACACTTGGGAGTGTACAGTTCAGTAGAGTTTGGTAGACACGATCCCTACCCCTGAAAGAACTTGTCCCGCCTGATAGGCACCATCAGCTTCAGGCTAGTACAGTCTACCAAAGACCCACTGTCATCCCTTAGCTTTGCGTCCACTCTACAGAGCTGTTTTTTGTTCTTTGCAGGTATTCCTGGCAGGGGACTTTCAAATTCCAATAATAGTAGTAGTAATAACAACAATAATAATATTTTGATGGTATTTGCTAAGTACATTCGATGTATCAAACACTGTTCTGAGCACTGGGGTAGGTATGAGTTAATTAGGTCAGACGTAGTCCCTGTCTTGCTTGGGGCTCACGGTCTAAGTAGGAGGGGGAATACGTTTCCACATTTTACAGTTGAGGAAACTGAGTCCCAGAGAAGTGAAGGAGCTGATGTGTCCAGTCCTTCATCCTCTGAGACCAATCGCCCTCTGGACTGTAAGCTCGATGTGGGCAGGGAGTGTGTCTGTTTATCGTTACATTGTGCTCTCCCAAGCGCTTAGTCCAGTGCTCTGCATGCAGTAAGCGTACAATAAATACGACCCACTCACTGACTGACCTTGAAGATCTAAGCCAGCCCCAGACACATACGTACAGTCTCTATATTCCTTTGGCAAAGAGACATCAAAGCAGCACTAAGGACCGCAAGTTTAAAATAAAGTCAGGACGATAAAAGTGAGAATTCTCTGAGTAACATCAGCTCGCCCACGGTACACATGGCGGGGAGATGAAGGTAGCACAATTAAGAGTCTAACTAGTCACTGAAAATACGACATCTGAGCCATGTGGGTGAGTTGGAACCACAACAGATGAATGTAGTCTGGAGGGCTGAGCATAAGAAGTGTTGGAAAAATACAAAAGAGAAAGAGATGCTAATTTATATCATCAGAAGCAAAGGTGTACCTCGTTTGAAAGTAGAAAACTCTGAACAGCAACGATCCCATCGAAGTCTGACCGAAGAGACGGCCCAGGACATAATAACGGTAGCGGTGGGATTTGTTCAGCGCTTAGGGCGTGCCAAGCGCTGTGCTGAGTGCTGGGGTAGAGACGATACAATCAGATCGGACACGGTCCCTGTCCAACATGGAGCTCACAGCCTAAGGGGAAGGGAGCACAGGTATTTAATCCCTATTTTAAAGATGAGGAGACTGAGGCGCGGAAAGGTAAGAGACGTGGTCTGATGATTGACCAAGAGTTGCCTGTAAGGGGCGAGTCTGTTATTTGAAGATACTTTGTTTGGAACCAAAATCCAGTTTGGGGTAGATATCCAGGCAAAGCTACTAAACAACTTCCTGAGATCAGAACAAGTAGAAAAGAACAAAGTCATTGGATCAGGTGCCACTTTCCCACATCCATCTCCCACCTCTTCCTTGAACTCTCACCTTGAGAGGCTTCTACACGGTCTCCGGAGTCATGGGAAAAGCAGAGAAGCAGCAGAGCCCAATGGAAAGAGAACAGGCCCGGGAGTCAGAAGGACCTGGCTTCTAATCCCGGCTCTGCCACTCGTCAGCTGTGTGACCTTGGGCAAGTCACTTAACATCTCTGTGCCTCAGTTACCTCACCTGTAAAATGAGGATTAAGACTGTGAACGCTATGTGAGACGGGGTCCGGTCCAACCCGATTAACTTGAATCTACCCCAGCGCTTAATACAGTGCCTGGCGTCTAGTTTTAGCGCGTAAACGAATACCAAGAGAACACCACCCAAAATCCGGAAGATATAGTCCCCGTCCTCACTTAGCTGTGGCCTTAAGGGGATGTGGGGCAAAAATAGAGTCATGGAGAGAGCTACAAGCGTAGTAATAGTATTGATTAAGCATCTACAGGGTGCAAAGCACTGCACTAAGCCCTGGGGAAAAAACACACTGGAGAAAATTAGGCACAGTCCCTGGCAGGTGGAGAGAGGTGTGGCAACAGAAACATAAGGAAAGATGGGAAAGAGGAGTAACATGGCCTAGCAAAAATAGCCCAGGCCTGGAAGTCAGGGGACCTGGGTTCTAATTCCGATGCAGCCATTTGTCTGCTGGGTGACCGCGGGCAAGTCACTTAATTTCTCTGAGCCTCAGTTACCTCATTTGTAAAATGAGGATAAAATACCTATCATCCTTTCTTCTTAGACTGTGGGACATGGACTGTATACAATCCCCTTATATTGTATCAACTCTGGTGCCTAGCTCAGTGCTTGGCACATAGCAAGCACTTAACACATATCACAATTATTACAGTGGAAACACTAGATACACGAAACCAACTCCGAGTCCAGTGGTCTTAGATCAGATCGTCCGAAGTCCAGGGACAACCAACAGAGCTCGTTGTGGGCAGGGAATACGTCTGTTATATTGTTGCGTTGTACTCTCCATGGAGGTTAGTACATACAGTAAGTGCTCAGTAAGTATGACTGATTGATTGAGCTCACACTCTGGGTAGACCCATTCCCAGCTCATAGAGAGCTTACAGTCTAGAGAGGATGGGCCTACCTACTCCGTTATATTGTACTCTCCCAAGTGCTTAGTACAGTGTTCTGCAGATCGTAAGTGCTCAATAAATATGACTGTTTGATTGATAAGAATTTGTTCTGAAGAGAAAATCCAGCGTTAGAGCAGGCAGACCCTGGATTGGCTGCTCGTATGTTCTTCGGCATCTGTGACTGGCTCCTCTCATCCCCATCTGTCGCTGGGGAGCACCCCAATTGACGGGTTGCGAACGAATCCAGCACGTGGAGACGGGCTTCCCAAGCGTGAGTCAAGGATATCCCCCCGGGCCGGAAAATACGTTCCTAAAGTGATGGGCCAATGGTGTTTCAGGCTTCTCCACTTACCGCATCAAGCGGGTTAAGTCACCGGAGCCACTAAGAAGCTGAGATCTCTGCTAGGGGATGGATTGATTTCATAAACCTCACCAGGTTTTACCGTTTTGGGCAATCATCTCTTTTTAAGTGAATTTAAATGAAGCCCGCGATGATAGGGAACGCCAACCGCACCCTGTTCCCATCCCCGACCCAACGTCAGCAGGGCTGCGTAAATCAGGAGGGGGTGGTGTTTTTTGTCAGGTGCCAGCGTTTCCAGAGTCCTGGCCTTTGAAACAGTAACCAGGTAACACGGGCCACGTCCCCCACCTCCCCCTCTCCAGCCAACATCGTCCAGAGATGCGAAACAGCACTGGGGCACGCACGTGTACACACCCACACACAGAGACTCCCCCACCACACGCCCACACGGCCTCCAGAGCCGCAGATGAACACAACCCTGCAAAGGCTCGCTCTGATTCCACCACCTTCCCACGTCCCCTCTGAACTCCTCCAGATGGCCCGGCCAGGAGAAGTGGCTGCAGAGATTTTTTTTCCTACAGGGTGGGAAGAGGGGAAGTCGTCGGTAGCCAGCTGTAGCACAGGGGCAGCTCCACCTGTGAGTATAGGAAGCGGACTGTCTCTGGGAAGCTGAAGAGTACAATCGAACAGTGGTATTTATTGAGCGCTTCCTGCGTGCAGAACAACGATAATAATAATTATGGTGTTTGTCGAGCGCTTAACTACGTGCCAGGCAGTGGGTTAAGCTGTACAGTGCCCTGCACGCAGTAAGCGCTCAATAAATACGATGGAATGAATAAGCTCTGGATACAAGCAAATCGGGTTGGACACAGTCTCTGTCCCACATGGGGCTTACAGTCGCGATCCCCATTTGACAGAGGAGGTAACTGAGGCCCAGAGAAGAGAAGTGATTTGCCCAAAGGTCACACAGCAGACAAGTGGTGGAGCCACGATTAGAACCCAAGACTTCCTGAATCTTAGGCCCATGCTTTATCCACCACACCATGCTGAACTAAACGTTTGGGAGAGTACAACAGGGCAGAGTTGATAGACACGTTCCCTGCCCGCAATGAGTTGACAGTCTAGAGAGGGAGTATAGCAATGAGAGCCCGTCCTCTCCCCCTCGGAATGTCTCTAGGCGTCCACCAGCTCTCCCCTCTTTCTTATCATCTCTCTTCTCCCACTGGAGTCCAGCTCACCTTCTGACTTGACTGTCCCGTAATCCTTTGCTCCTGGCCGTCCTCTTGCCTAGAACTCCCACCCCCTTCGTGTCGGCCAGCCCGCAGCTTTCCCCACCTTCAAAGCTCTTCCAACATCCCACCTCCTCCCTGAGGTTTTCCCCGGTTCATTTCATAATAACTGCGGTATTTGTTAAGCACTTACCATGAGCCAGGCACTGTACTAAATGCTGGGGTAGATACTTGTCCCTCTGGGAGAAGCAGCGTGCTCTAGTGGAAAGCACACTAGCCGGGGAGTCAGAGGCTTTGGGTTCGGACCCCGGCTTTGCCATTTGCCTGCTGCGTGACTTCGGGCAAGTCACTTAACTTCGCTGGGCCTCAGTGTTCTCATCTGTAAAATGGGGATTAAATACCTGTTCTCTCTTTCACTTACACTGTGAGCCCTGGGTGGGACAGAGACTGTGCCTGATCTACCCGTGCACTTACTCTAGTGCTTGGCACTTAACCGATACCACGGTTATTTGTATTATCCCTCTAGATGGTAAACTCATTTTGGACAGGGAACGTGTCTGTTATATTGTTGAGTTGTACTCTCCCAAGCGCTTGCTACAGTGCTCTGCGCACAGTAAGTGCTCTGTAAATGCAACTGAGGGATTAGTATTACTATTATGCACTCACAACCATCCAAAGCACTTTGGTACACCGTGCCTTCCACACGCTACTATTTAAGCACTAGCTTTTCCTCGTATCCTTTCTCCCAAACTCTTCTTCTTCCTCTCTATAGAATATTTTGTCTCCCTCTACTCACCTGAGGACGAGAGAGTGTTTTCTCCCGCTACTGTACTCGCTCAAGTATTTGGTACAATGCTCTGCCCTCGGTAGGTGCTCAGTAAATACTAATCATAATAATCGTGGCATCTGTTAATCACTTACTCTATGCCGAGCACTGTGCAAAGTGCTAGGGTATATGCAATGATCGATGACACTCACTGCCCCTGCCCCCTTATACGCAGCCATCAATAAATATCATTGATTGATTGATCGAGTTCTAACCGAAACGCAAAGTGAGATTCACTCAGTAAAGTGGGAAGCAGCATGATCTAGTGGACAAAGCATGGGCCTGGGAGCCAGAGGACCTGGGTTCGAATCCCCGATCCACCACTTACCTGCTGTGAGATCTTGGATAAGGCACTTCACTTCTCAGTTTCCTCAACTGCAAAATATTCTACAGAGAGGAAGAAGAGTTTGGGGAAAAAACTAGTGCTTAAATAGTAGTGTGTGGAAGCCACAGTGTACTAAAGTGCTTTGGCAGGTTGTTTGGATTCAAAACTTAGGTGTGAGTCCCACGTGGAACAGGGCCTGTATTCAGCCTGATTACCTTCTATCTACACCAGCACTTAGAACAGTACTTGACAGATAGTAAGCACATAACATATACCACTAAAAAATGGTTTTGATGGCAGGGATGAGATAGATACCCTGGGGAATCTAACCCCAGGGTAGGGGAAGCAGCGTGGCTCAGCGGAAAGAACCTGGGCTTCGGAGTCAGAGGTCATGGGTTCGACTCCCGGCTCTGCCACTTGTCGGCTGTGTGACTGTGGGCAAGTCACTTAACTTCTCTGTGCCTCAGTTACCTCACCTGTAAAATGGGGATTAAGTGTGAGCCTCACATGGGACAACCTGATTACCCTGTATCTACCCCAGCGCTTAGAACAGTCCTCTGCACATAGTAAGCGCTTAACAAATACCAACGTCATCATCATTATTATTATACCCTGATTGTAGATAAGAATAAGGGTAAGCACAGACTTTCTTATTAGGAATGTAAGATCCTGGAGGTCAAGCACTGTGTCTTTCTCTTCCACTATAAGGTCTCAAACACCGCAAACAGTGCTCTTGCATATAGGGTGTTTAGTCAGGGATGTATGATGAAGACCCAACACTCTCATGCCTAACCCTAGTCTAACCAAGAAGTGTTACTGGGAGCAGTTTACTACAAATACTATTTAAAAAATGCACACACACCCAAACACTCATACATGTCTACCTGATTTCTAACCCAGAGCTGTTAAATTGCGAGCAGTTCATTACAAATACTATTAAAAAATACACACACACACACACACACACACACACACACACACACTCATACTTACAAGCCTGCCCCATTTCTATCCTGGAACTAAATTGTGAGCAAAAAATACACACACACACACATATACCTTCCCCATTTCTACCCCAGAACTGTTCAACTGTGGGCAATTTGTTACAAACACACACACACACACACACACACACACTCACCCATCCTCATACATGAATATCAAATTTCCAAGAAAGACTAGCAACCAAATTCATTCTATGAGAAATGACAGATTATAAAGTTTATAAATTATAAATGATGAAATTACTGGGGAAAATGAAATATTAAAAGTGATTAATCAGTTTTCAGTGCAGCCCTGAAGACGGAAATTTTTTCCCCCACCTGCATGGGTCTCAGCCAGATGAAAGACACCAGGGAAGACAAGACAAGGGGATGTGGGGAAAACTGTGGACCCCTGAGAATCCTGGGATTTGATCTCTGGGCAAAGGGAAATCAGGGAGGGCAAAACCATGACTTGTTGCCACCTCACCGCAAAAGCAAAGTTAACTTTCCTGCAGTTCCTCGGAAAACCCTTCGGAATTAGCTTTAAAAGGACAAAACATGTCAGGAAGCAGCGTGGCTTAGTGGAAAGAGCCGGGTGTGGGAGTTAGAAGGACCTGGGTTCTCATTCATTCATTCATTCGTTCATTCATTCAGTTGTATTTACTGAGCACGCACTGTGTGCAGAGCACTGTACTAAGTGCACGGGAAATTACAATACCACAATAAATTGATACATTCCCTGCCCACATCGAGCTCAGCTCCACCACTTACCTGCTGTGGGCAGATCACTCAACTTCTCTGTACCTCAGTTACTTCATCTAAAATGGGGGTTAAGATTGTAAGCCCTACGTGGGACATGGACTGTGTCCAATCTGATTAATTTGTGTATGCCTCAGGGCTTAGATCAGTGCCTGGCACATAGTAAGCGCTTAACAATTCTATAAAAAAAGGAAGCCCAACAATCCAATCCAGCCACTCGCTTTGCTTCTCTAATGCCAACCTACTCACTGTGCCTCGCTTTCGTCTGTCTCTTCCCTGACCCCTCACTCTTGTCCTATCTCTGGCCTGAAACTCCCTTCCTCTCCATCTCCAAAGGACCACCGCTCTCCCCACCTTCAAAGTCTTATTAAAATCCCATCTCCTCCAAGAAGCCTTCCCTGACTAAGCCCTCCCTTCCCCTAATCTCTCTCCCTTCTGTGTTATCCTGGCACTTAGATCCGTACTTTTAAATACTTGCTATTCATGGAAGCTCGTTGTGCCAGTTATACTGTACACAGTACTGCACATAGTAAGCGCTCAATAAATAGGACTGACTGCCTAACAGACCTCGCCCTCTACCCACAGTACTTCAGTATGTATCTGCAATTAATTTTAATGTCTGTCTCCCCCATCTAGACTCCAAATTCCTGGTAATCAAGGACCTTGTCTACCAACTCTGTTGTACAATATCCTGCCTCCACCACTTGTCTGCTGTACGGACTTGGGCAAGTCACTTAACTTCCCTGTGCTCCAGTTACCTTATCTGTAAAATGTGGATTAAGACTGTGAGCCCCAAGTGGGACACCTTGAATCTACCCCAGTGCTTAGAATAGTGCTTGGCACATAGTAAGCACTTAACAAATACCATAATCATTGTTAACAAATACCATGATTATTGTTATTATTACTCTCCCAGGTGCTTAGTACAGTGCTCTGCACTTAGTAAGTGCTCAATAAATACCACTGCATGATTGATAGACTGAGACGAGGTCGGAGTGGAAACCTGAATGGGGAGGGAAGAAAAAAACTCATTTCACTTCCAAATGACTGATTTCCTGACTGCAGACCAATCAACCAGTGGTTTTTTTGAGCACTTACTGTGTGCACAGCACTGTACTAAGCACTTGGGTGAAGACAGTATAACAAAGTTGGTAGATATGCTCCCTGCCCACAGTGTGCTAACCGTCTAGAGGAAGCCACCTCTCCTGGAAGGCTTTCTCTGGCCAAAAGAATATACCGGGAAACCTGAGGGCGGCGGTGTAGTTAGCGCCTCTGGCTTAGGCAACTGAATGAGCAGTGCTCCAAAGCAGAAGCCCGTCGAGGGGTGGGGCCGGGGGTGAGAGGGAGCTTCATCCGTCGTTGGAGTGTCAACTTGGAGTCCACGCCAATAACTCTGCCGGTCTGTCCAGTACCTAAACAGACAAAGCCTCATTCCCACCCTTCCCACTAGCCCCTGAGGCCTTGAGGCTCATGCCTTTCCCCACCAGCCAGGCGGCCTCTGGCTGAGATTTCCTGGACTCCAAGAGCCTATAGAGGTTTGTCAGCACCTATGGAGAGAGCAATTAATGATGCTGGCCCTGATGCATGCCGGGAGAGGTAATGGCCTCGTTCATCATGAGCTTGGGCTCTGACGGCCTCTCTCCGGCTTGCGGGGAGGGGGAAGGGGAGAGGCCGGGCTGTCCCCTGGCAGGATAGTTTGGCGAGCTGAGCTTCGGAGAGCACCGGACACCGCCATCCTTCCTGGGCCTTGGTCCCCGGAGTCCCTAGCAGGGCGGCAGTAAATAAGACCCTCAGGTGCACCGATGTTCCGGCAGATAGAACGGGCTCAGAACACGGCACATTGGCATCTCACGAACGTTTTGCCTTGGAGGGTCCTTTCAGCCAGGGGTCACTTTGCGTTCCCCTGTACCCCACTTCTAGCACAAATTAAGCGCAGGCTCCACGACCTCAAGCAACTAAGCGGCACTCTGAAGTTCGACCGGGGTGCAGCTGCCATTTTTTTTTTTTTTGTACTTTTTTAAATAGTAGCACTTACTATGTGCCAGACACTGCACAAACTAATCAGGTTGGACACAATCCCGGTCCAATATGGGGCTCACGGTCTTGATCCCCATTTGACAGATGAGGTAATTCATTCATTCCATCATATTTTTTGAGCACTTACTGTGTGCAGAGCACTGTACTAAGTGCTTGGGAAGTACAATTCAGCAACAGATAGAGAAAATCCCTGCCCACAACGGGTTCACAGTCTAGAAGATGGATGCCCAGAGAAGTAAAGTGACCTGTTCAGTCACGGATCAAACAAGTGGAAGAGCCAGGATTAGAATCCTGGTCCTCTGACTCCCAGATCCGTTCTATATCCACTGGACCACACTCTTTCTCAAGTTGGGGGTGTCGTGATCACTGGAAATTACAGCTCGTTGTAGTCAGGGAATGTGTCTGATATATTGTGATAGTCTACTCTCCCAAGTGCTTAGCACAGTGCTCTACACACAGTAAGTGCTCAATAAATACGACTGACCGACTGACCTCCATTTGTAAGAGAGGTTAGGAACCAGTGTGCAGTCTGGACCTTTGTGGATTTTAACACTTCCACTTCATTAACACCATTCCCCTCATTTCTAGTGTTGGTTCAGGGCTGAACCCCATCACTGGTTGTTAGAGAGATCTCAGGTGGAGCTCCAGTTCTGGCCTAAGCGAGGAGAACTCAGAGGTGACCAGAAAACAGAACACCTGGCTTCTTACAAGATGACAGTCCCTCTGACAGGATAGAGAGAGACAGAGAGTGTGCATTTATACTGAAACGTCTCTTTCCTTGCTTCGGTGGTTATCCCGGGCTGTGGTCTCTGTCATGGGTGACGGGGAGGGGACAGATTGAGGAGAATTTCAGAGGAGGGTGTCAGTGAGGGAGATGACAAATGGAAGTCAAGGAGAGGTGAGAGCAGGGAGTGAGGAGGAGGAGGAGGTGGATGGGTGATTAACGCCTCATTAGTGATTGGTGATTGGGAGTGGAAAGGTGGCTGGGGAGGGTGGAGTGATACAGTTTGGTAGTTTCCAAAATCTATTAAGTTTGAAAAATTCTACTCATCCTGGAAAAATGTGCATTGGTTCCACCCCTGCCTCCACCCTCACTCTTTTCTCCTCCTTCCACACCTTTGTACCACTTGCCGTATTCTAGGCTATAGAATCTGCCTGCAATAATCCCACTCAAGGTTCCCCCCAACAGACTTGTGTTTATTAGAGTATTTATTAAAAGTTTACCATGGGCCAAGCACTGGGGTCAATTCAAGCAGCATGGCTTAGTCGATAGACCACTGGCCTGGGAATCAGAAGGATCTGGGCTAGTCCAAGCTCTTCCACTTGTCTGCTGTGTGATCTTGGGCAAGTCACTTAACTTCACTGTGCCTCAGTTATCTCATCAGTAAAATAGGGATTATGACTGTAAGCCCCATGTAGAACAGGGACCGTGTCAAACCTGATTAAGTCGTATCTACCCCAGCGCTTAGAATAGTGCCTGGCACATAGTAAATCCTTAACAAATACCAAAAGAAGAGTGTGGCTCAGTGGAAAGAGCACGGGCTTGGGAGTCAGAGGTCATGTGTTCGAATCCCGGCTCTGCCACTTGTCAGTGTGTGACTGTGGACAAGTCGCTAACTTCTCGGTGCCTCAGTTTCCTCATCTGTAAATTGGGGATTAACTATGAGCCGCACGTGGGACAACCTGATTACCCTGTATCTACCCCAGCGCTTAGAACAGCGCTCTGCACATAGTAAACCCTTAACAAATACCAACATTATTAAATACCATCGAAAAAAAGCTAATTGGATCAGACAGGGTCCCATCATCTAGGGGGAGTTGAGAGGGCAGGTATTTTATCCCCCATTTTCCAGATGAGGAAAAAGGTCAGAGAGGTTCAGCGACTTGGCCTAAGACATACAGCATTCCAGGGGAATGCTGGGCCTAGGACTCTGCCCACAAGGCCACGCTGCCTCCCTCCCACCCAAATGCCAGTAGGAAAAAGCAGGCAGAAGACATTACAATTTCTCCAGCTCCTTGCCCACTTCCTCGGAGACCCCGTGCTCCATCGGTGGGTTTTTGGTGTTCTCAGGGAGCTCTGCCAGGTTGGTTGAATCTCTTAATCTTCTCACCTCCGCTGGCCCCGCCCTCCAGCCCCTGATGTGCCCACACTGCCCCCCTCATTCTGCCATCCTGCATGCCTGCTCCTGCCCTCCGGATCTCCCCGGCCCCCCAGCCTCCTGGCCTCCCAGCCTCTCCAGCCCTGGTCTTTGGGTGGGGGGGGGGGGGTGTCAGAGTCCCAGGCGTGGGGATGGTGGGGATTCCACTCCATTGCCAAGGGGGGAATCAGGATAAAAGGGAAGGCCGATCCCAGAGGATGCCATCCGCTGCGTAGGGCCTGCCTCCTTCTCCCTCCCACCGGCTCAGCCCTTCTGTGCCGTGGGGGACGGCGAGGCTGGAAATAGCTCTGGGCTTAGCCCGCCCCTGCCAATCAACATGGCCACCACCGCTGCCGCTGCCTCTGCTCAGAGGGTAGGGCTGCTTCCCCCAGAGGAAGTTGAGCCTCTGTGGGACCACCACCCAATCGATCAATCAATCAACCGAATATATCGAGCACTTACTGTGTGCAGAGCACTGCACTAAGCACTTGGGATAGTACAGTGCAACGGAGTTGGTAGACACGTTCCCTACCCAAAGTGAGCTTACAGGTCTAGAGGGGGAGAGGGTTGTTAATAGAAATAAAATAAATTATGGATATGTACATAAGTGCTGTGAGGCTGAAGGGGTGGGGGCGAATAAAGGGAGCGAATCAGGGCGACGCTGAGGGAGGTGGAGAAGAGGAAATGAGGGGTTAGTCAGGGAAGGCCTCTTCAAGGAGTTGACCTTCAATAAGGCTTTGAAATAGGGGAGAGTAACTGTCTTTCGGATATGAAGAGGGAGGGAGTTCCAGGCCAGGGACAGGACGTGGGCGAGAGGTCAGCCGAGAGAAAGATGAGATCGAAGTGCATTGAGTAGGGTGGCATAAGAGGAGCGAAGTGTGCGGGCTGGGCTGTAGAGGAGAGCAGTGCGTGGAGGTACGAGGAGGCAAGCGCCATACCTCTTCCAGTGGACAGGAGATTGCTTGGGCCTGCGATGAGAAGGGATGGAGGGGCAAGGTCAGATCTGGAGGGAGCTGCACCGAGAAGCAGTGTGGTCTAGTAGAAGGCGCACAGGCCGGGCCATCAGGAGACCTGGGACCTCCCGCCTCTGCCATCTGCCCGCCGGGTGGCCTCGGACAACTCGCTCATCTTCTCTATTGCACTGCACTTTCCCAAGCGTTTAGTACAGTGCTCTGTATAGAGTAAGTGCTCAACAAATAAAGTGCTTAGTACTGTGCTCTGCACACAGTAAGCGCTCAATAAATTCGATCGAATGAATCAATGCAACTGATCGATTGATTCTCCGATTAACTGAGGCCTCAGTTTCTTCATCTGGAAAAGGGCAATTAAATATCCATTTTGCTTCCCTCTTAGACTCTGATGTCCAAGAGGGACAGGGATTACGTCTGACCTGATGTATTTACCCCGGGTACAAATACCATTTTTATTAATATTATTATTATCATTACCGTTATTACACTCTGGGTGTCTGGGAGATCTGTGCTTGCATGGATTTAGCTGATCCACTGAGGAAGGAAACTGAGACAGTTAATGGGCACAGGGTTGGAGTAGCAATGTGACTTAGTGGAAAGAGCACAGGTTTGGGATTCAGAGGTCGTGGGTTCTAATCCCGACTTCCCTGCTTGTCAGCTGGGGAAGTCGATTCACTTCTCTGTGCCTCAGTTACCTCATCTGGAAAATGGGGATTAAGATTGTGAGCCCCAGGTGGGACAACTTGATAACCTTGCACCTTTCCAGCGCTTAGAACAATGCTTGGCACATGGTAAGCGGTTAACAAATACTGTCATTATTATTATTATTACCTTACACCTTTCCACTGCATAGAACGATGGTTGGCACATGGTAAGTGGTTAACAAATACTGTCATTATTATTATTATTACTACCCGTGTGAGTAGCAGCCACAGAGTCAGGTGTGTTTCTGCTCCCTTGTCCTTAGGCCGGCTACCTTGGGGGCAGGGCCTCTTTCATCTTGCCGGCTCTGCATCGATCAGGTTATTGTAAGGGGGGCAGTTGTGGTCTTCTCAGGTTAAAAAGGATAAAATGGAGAGCTCACAGAGGTGAGAAACAGCATGGCCTAGCAGAATGAGCTCGGGCCTGGGAGTCGGGAGGACTTGGGTTCTAATCCTGACCCCTCCACTTGTCTGCTGTGTGACCTGGGGCAAATCACTTCACTTCTCTGGACCTCAGTTACCTCATCTGTAAAATGAGGGTTAAGACTCTGAGTCCCATGAGGGTCCTGAACTGTGTCCAACCTGATTTGCGTGTATCTACCCCAGCGCTTAGAACAGAGCTTGACATAAAGTAAGAGCTTCACAAATACCGGCATCATCATCAAGAACAATGATCATTAAAAGGGTAGAGAATGGGTCTTAGAAGCAAAGAGTAAAAGGAATCAAGGGCATTTATTTAATTTTTTTTAATGATATCTGTTAAGCGCTCACTATGCTCCGGGCACTGTTCTAAGTGCTGAGGTAGATACAAGGTAATCAGGTTGGACACAGTCCCTGTTCCACATGGAGCTCACAGTCTTAATCCCCATTTTACAGACAAGGAACCGAGGCCCAGAAAAGTTAAGTGATTTGCCCAAGGCCACAGAGCAGGCAAATGGCAGAGTCAGGAGTAGAACCCAGGTCCTCTGACTCCCAGACCTGTGTTCTTTCCACTAAGCCATGTAGTTTCTCATTTGTAGCCCAAAGCCACAGAGAAACCAAGAGGAAATGGGCTTGATTTGGAGAATACTTCCGTTCAGTCATTTTGCAAAACAGAGGAGCCTCTTGATGTTGGGTGGTTAATCACCAGGCCAAGTCCCTGGGAGGCTCCATTTCTAGAAATCTTTAAAAAGGGACTAGATAAGCATCTCTCCCTGCTGGCTGAGGTCTGTGAGCAGGCAGAGGGCTGGACCAGATGGCCTCTTGAAGGTCACTGCAGTTCTGTCGCTCTCCAGTTTTTCTTACCCACACCCCGATTTCTTTTAAGCCCCGCCTAATTTCTATCAGGTCCCAGGCCTCCAAGCCAGCGTTCACCCGCGCGGCTGGGATAAACCCTTTAATTGGGAAATGTCGATAGACACCCACGAATGGAAAGGTTTTCCATCCCGCCATTATTTTCTTCCAAGAAACTCCGGTGCCTGAATAAACACATCCGCCGAACTCCGTCTCCGCTGTTCCCCGTAATTTTCCATGCTGAATCATTCACAAAATGGCTGTGCACCCCCAGGCTTCGGAGCGGATTTAAGTCTCACTGACTCTAATCTCTGATTCATCACGCCGCCCAGATTCTCTCCTCCTCCCAAAGTCCATTCTGAGGATGCCTTCTTAACACACCCTTCCACTTCCATGTACATTTGCAGTCTCCTTCTTCTCCTTGAGAAGCAGCGTGACCTAATTTATTGATTTTTATTAAGGTCTGTCTCCCCCTCTAGACCGTAAACTCATTGCGAGCAGGGAATGTGTCTGTCTGTTGTTCTATTGTACCCTTCCAAGTGCTTGGTACAGTGCTCGGCACACCGTAAGTGCTCAATAAATACGATTGCCTAACTGGCTTAGTGGATAGAGCGCGGGCCTGAGAGTCAGAAGGACACGGGTTCTAATCCAAGATCTTCCACTTGTCTGCCGTGTGACCGTGGGCAAGTCACTTCATTTCTCTGTGCCTCAGTTATCACATCTGTAAAATAGGGATTAAGACTGTGAGCCCCATGTTTGACATGGGCTGTGTCCCAATTTGCTTAGCTTGTATCTACCCCAGTGTTTAGCGCCGTGTCCGGCACGTAGTTAGCGCTTAACAAATACCATAAAAAGAAAATACCTGTTCTCCCTCCCCCTCAAACTGGGAGCCCGTTGTGAAACAGGGACCAGGTCCAATCTGTGTATTCTGTAGCTACCGCAGTATTTAGCACAGTGCTTGGCGCCCAGTAAATACTTCACAGATGCCACAGTTGCTTCTAGTAATAGTAGAGGTGACATGAAATGGTCATAAGGTCATAAGAGAAGCAGCATGGCCTAGTGGATAGAGCACGGGCCTGGGAGTCAGAAGAACTTGGGTTCTAATCTCGGCTCCGCCATTCGTCTGCTGGGTGACCTTGGGCAAGTCACTTGACATCTCTGTGCCTCAGTTACCTCATTTATAAAATCAATCATGTTTCTTGAGCGCTTACCTTGTGCAGGACACTATACTAAGAGCTTAGAAAAGTAGAACCCAACAATTTAACGGACACATCCCCTGCCCACAACGAAATGGGGATTTAGACTGTGAGCCCTATGTGGGACAGGGAATGTGTCCAACCTGACTAGCTTGGATCTACCCCAGTGCTTAGTACAATGCCTGGCACATAGTAAGTGCTTAACAAATACCATAAAGAGGAAAAACAAATGGGATAGTGGCTGACAGGACATACTCGAGGAGCAGGGAGCCCTCGGGAGGGGATATTTCCAATTAGCCCCAGCCACAGGTGAAAGGGTCACTGCATCCCCTTCCGCATATAGAAGCAGTGCCGGCTTAGCGGACAGAGCACGGGTCTGAGAGTGAGAAGGAACTGGGTTCTAATCCCGGCTCTTTCATATGTCTGCTGTGCGACTTTGGACACGTCACTTCCTTTCTCCGGGCCTCAGTTACCTCATCTATAAAATGGGCACTAAGAGTGTGAGCCCCATCCTGGTTCCGCCATTTATCTGTGGTGTGACCTTGGGCAAGTCACCTCACTTCTCTGGCCCTCAGTTCCCTCATCCGTAAAATGGAGATTAAGACTGTGAGACCCATGTGGGACAACCTGATTACCTTGTATCTACACCAGCGCTTAGAACAGTGCTTGGCACACTGTAAATGCTTTACAAAAAACATAATTATTGTTATTATTATTACTCATCGATTCATTCAATTGTATTTATTGAGCGCTTACTGTGTGAAGAGCACTGTACTAAGCACTTGGAAAGTACAATTCGGTAACAGATAGAGACAATCCCTACCCAACAAAGTGCTCACAGTCTAGAAGGGGAGGACATACAACGAAACAAGTAGACAGGCATCAATAGCATCAAAATAAACAGAATTCTAGATGTATACACATCATCAATAAAATAAGTAGAATAATAAATGTGTACAAATACACACAAGTGCTGTGGGGTGGGGAAGGGGGTAGAGTAGAGGGAGGGAGTCAGGGCGATGGGGAGGGGAGGAGGGGCAGAGGGAAAAGGAGGGTTCAGTCTGGGAAGGCCTCCTGGAGGAGGTGAGCTCTCATTAGGGCTTTGAAGGGGGAAAGGGAGCTAGTTTGGAGGATGTGAGGAGGGAGGGCATTCCAGGCTAGAAGTAGGACGTGGGCCAGGGGTCGACGGCAGGACAGGCAAGAACGAGGCCCGGTGAAGAGGCTAGCGCCAGAGGAGCGGAGTGTGTGGGCTGGGATGTAGGAGGAGGGAAGGGAGGTGAGGTAGGAGGGGGCCAGGTGATGGAGAGCTTGGAAGCCAATAGTGGGGAGTTTTTGCTTCATATGAAGGTTGATAGGCAACCACGGGAGATTTTTGAGGAGGGGGGGTGACATGACCAGAGCATTTCTGCAGAAAGATAATCCAGGCAGCAGAGTGAAGTATAGCCTGACTGAAGGGGGGAGATACAGGAAATTGGGATTATCCATCAATCACCAAATCTGAGGCCGTTGGCCCCTGGCCTCGAACAGAGTCCGGTTGCTATTCCTGGGTGCTCCTCCCAAATCAATCAGTTGTATTTATTAAGTGGCTACTATGTGCAGAGCACTGTACTAAGTGCTTGGGAGTGTGCACTATAACAATATAACAGAGCTGGAAGATATGTTCCCTGCCCACAACGAGCTCACAGTTAAGAGGGGGAGACAGCCATTGCTAGTAATAAATAAATTATGGATTTGTACTTAAGTGTTGTGCTCCTGAGGGAGGGATGAATAAAGGGTACAAATCCAGGTGCAAGGGCGTGGCAGAAGAGGAGAGGAGGGCTTAATCAGGAAAGGCCTCTTGGAGGAGATGGGCCTTCAATTAGGCTTTGAAGCTCGGGGGGGTGGGGGGGGGGCGGTTACTGTAATAAAGCCGGCCTGTGCCTCTCCTTTCATTCATGCCGTCAGTTGTATTTATGGAGCACTTACTGTGTGCAGAGCACTGTACTAAGCGCTTGGGAAAATACAACACAACAATAAACCGTGACATTCCCTGCCCATAACCAGTTTACCCTAGGGAAGCAGCATGGCCTAGTGGATAGAGCACGGGCCTAAGAGTCAGAAGGCCATCGGTTCTGATCCGAGCTCCACCGCTTTACTGCTGGGTGACCTTGGGCAAATCATTTCAGTTCTCTCTGCCTCATCTGTAAAGACCGTGAGCCCTGGGTGAGACAGGAACTATGTCCAACCTGGATCATCTAGTAACTACACCAGCGCTTAGAACAGGGACTGTGTCCAACCCAATTATCTTGTATCTATCTCAATGCTTAGAAAGAGTGCCTGGCACACAGTAAGCGCTTAAATACCATTATTATTATTATTATCGTTAGAGGGGAAGTCTAGAGGAAGTCTCCTGGCTTCCTGGATAGAAAATCCTGAAGGTCCCTCCTCCCCCTGGGAATTTTGCTGTTGGATTGTGGAGACCCGGTGCTAAGTAGGCCAGTTTCCAGCTCTGACACAGATGTTCTCATTTTTCCGTTTCTTCTCTCCTGGCTCCGGGAGTATACAAACTCTGCCACTTTAATTGGCTCGTTTTTAACTGTGACAGCCTAGACAGGCGTCTTTGTCTCCCTCTACCCAGCCAGGTCTCACTAATAGGAATTTAGAACCCAACGTCCCTTTTCTCCTCTCCCCATCGAACATCCCCTTTTCCCCCCGTCCCCCAGGTTACCGCCAATTCTCCCTCCTGAAGGTTGGTGGAGTAAGAGGGAGAGCAGGAATTTGAGGGGGAGGGGGGTGTTGACCCCCAAATCGGTTCTCCCACAGCAGTTCCCCAGGTCGGGCGGTGGGGGGTGGTCCTTGGTACTGGGGTGGCTCCGGCAGGTCAGAGAGGTGACGAGAAAGCCAAATGAGCTTTCTGTCCCCCTTTTTTGTATGGTGCTTGTCAAACGCTTAGTTTTATGCCGGGAACCGTACTACGCGCTGGGTTAGATTACAAGCTAATCATGTTGGACACGGTCCTTGTCCCCCAAAGGGCTCACGGTCTTAATCCCCATTTTAGAGGTGAGGTAACTGAGACCCGGAGAAGTGAAGTGACTTGCTCAAGATCACGCAGCAGACAAATGGCGGAGCTGGGATTAGGTCCTCTGACTCCCGGCCCTGTGCTCTTTCCACTAGGTCATGCTGCTTGTCCACCTAAACTGTCACCCTCTGGTCTAGGCACAGGTTTAGCGACCCCAGGGCAGGAATACGTACTGAACACCCACTTATGGGGGGATGCACTGTACTAAGAACCGACGTGCTAAACTAAGAAGTGCCACGTTCTCTGCCCACAGGGATCTTAAGCTCCCGACAGGCCAGGTGGTGAGTGACTATTTCCCCAACCACATTCAAACCCTCTTTCTGGCTTTGACCTCCCCCTCTCATTTCCTTCAACTCTGAGACCAGCCAGGGTGCTCGGTCTTCAAACAGAAAAATAAAAAACCTACTTCCAATCCCACAGGTTTGGGATTGCTCAGAATAACTGCCATTTGGCCGGGATTCCCTTTCTTCCTCCACCCGCCTAAAAGGAGAGATCCTCACAGAAGTGGGGTAAGGCAGGTGCAGACCCTGTCCTCTCTGTGACCTTGGGCAACCCACTTCACTTCTCTTGGCCTCAGTTACCTCATCTGTAGAATGTGGATGAAGAGTGTGAGCCCCATGTGGGACAGGGACTGTGCTTAGAACAGTGTTTGGCGCATTGTAAGTGCTTAACATTATTATCACTAGACCCCACCTTCCTGACATTTTTCAGGGGATTCTGGCACTTGCCTTCTGTGTGACCTTCTCTGTGCATTTGTGCCTCAGTTCCTCACCTATAAAATGGGAATGAAATATCCGTTCTCTCTCCTATTTTGACAATGAGCCCCTTGAGGGGACAGGGAATGTGTCCTACCTAGTTATCTTGTCTCTACCCCAGTGCTTAGCATATAGTAAATGATAAACACAATTTTTTTATCATTATTATTATATTATTGTTTTCCTGCGTTTGAGAGGGAGAGGAAGAGATGCCACGTGACTGGAAATAAAAGTACCCTCCCTGAGTTCCTGGAAAATTTATTCCCATTTCCCACTTTTCCTGGCTCCTTTACCCCATGCACTCCCCTGCAACTTCTTGGCGGAGAGGGGTCTCTCTGTAGACTTTGAAGGGGGTCCCTTGAGAGTAACGTGGTCTAGCAGAAAGAGCACGGGTCTGGGAGTCAGAGGATCTGGGTTCTAATCCCATCAACCGCCATTTGTCTGCTATGTGAAGTTGGGCAAGTCACTTCACTTCTCTGAGTCTCAGTTACCTCATCTGTAAAATGGGGATGAAGACGGGGAGCCCCACTTGGGACATGGCTGTGTCCAACCTGATTGGCTTGTATCTACTCCATCTCTCAGTACAGGGCCTGACACATATTTATTCGCATTGATGTCTGTCTCCCACCTCTAGACTGTAAGTTCATTGTGGGCAGGGAATGTGTCTGTTTATTGCTGTATTGTATTTTCCCAAGTGCTTAGTACAGTGCTCTGCGCACAGTAAGTGCTCAATAAATATGATTGAATGAATGAACGTAGTGAATGAATGAACGTAGCAAGAGCTTAACAAATACCATTTCAAAAAAAAACCCAGCAGGGTTCACTAACTTCCAGAGAGGTAGACGTGGAACAGGGCTGGCGTAGCAGCAGAAACAGCAGTAGTACTTATTAAACGACCACTTGGTACAGTGCACTGTACTAGGTGCTCTGGAGGTAGCTTAGTGGAAGAGCACAGGCCTGGGAGTCAGAGAACCTGGGTTCTACTCCCAACTTTGCCACTTGTCTGCTGCGTGTCCTTGGGCGAGTCACTCAATTTCTCTGTACCTCTGTTTCCTTAACTGCAAAATGAGGATTCAATATTTGTTCTCCCTCCTACTTAGTCCAAATGGTTAAGGGACTGTACCTGACCTGATTAATTAGTATCTATCTACCCCAGCACTTAGAACAGTGCTTAACGCATAATAAGTGCTTAACTAATACCATAATTATTAAGTACAGAAGAACAAAGTGACACTTTCCCTATCCTCAAGGCGCTTACATGCTAATGCTAATGTAAAGCTATTTACAACTAGAGAAGAAATGCAGCAGAGAAGCAGCATGGCTTAGTGGATAGAGCATGGGTCCAGGAGTCAAAAGGACCTGGGTTCTAATCCTGGCTCCGCCACTCGTCTGCTGTGTGACCTTGGGCAAGTTATTTCTCTGTGTCTTAGCTCCCTCATCTGGGAAATGGGGATTAAGACTGTGAACCCCATGTGGGACAGGAACTGTGTCCAGCCTGACAACCTTGTATCTACCCCACCGATGAGTACAGTATCTGGAACAGAGTAAGTACTTAACAAATACCATTTAAAAAAATACACCAGAGCCTTTCCCCTGAGCCCTGGAGTCTCCCCACCCTGGGGCAGAGAGAAGAGAGATTTATTATTAATAATAATAATAGTAATAATGGTTTTTGTTAAGGGCTTACTTTATGCCAGGCACTGTACTAAGCCCTGGGGTAAATCAGGTTGGATGCAGGCCACGTCCCACAAGGGGCACACAGTCTTAATCCCCATTTAGAGTAGCTAAGTGACTTGCCCAAGGTCTCACAGCAGACTAGTGGCGCCGAGCTGGGATTAGAACCCAGGACCTTCTGACTCCCAGGTCTGTGCTCTATCCACTGTGCCATGCTTCTTCTCAGATGCTCTACTGTGTGCAGAGCACTGTACTAAACGCCTGGGAGAGTACAGTACAACCTAGTTGATAGACTTGATCCCTGCCCACAAGGAGTTTACAGTCTATCGGGAAGACAGGTATGAAAAGGTATTAGGGATAGGGGAATTAATAAGGCATAAGGGTATGTAAACGCAGAGGGGCTGGAGTGAGTATCAAAATGCTTAAGGGGTACATAGCCTAGTATGAGGAGAAGGCAGATAGAAGAAATGAGGGCTTAATCAGGATTTTAATTCCCCTCCTGGAGTGGGTTTTTGGAAGGCTGCCAAGATGGGGGGGGGGCACGGTGGAAGTCTGGGGCTGGGCTGGGGTACTCGCCTTCTCCGGACATAATCTTCTCTCCTCTAAATACTGGCTTGTGGAAAATCCGACCTTTCACCTTTTCCAGAAGGCCTTGGGCTGCCCCTGACCAGTAGTCACCTTTCCCCACTGGGGATAGACTTTAGCCGCCCCCATCTCCAACCCTGAGGGTTGGAGCAAGAACTTTTAAATGGTGATGACACAGGTTCTTTCCCCTCCAACTGGGCCAAATCCACCTCTCCACACCCAAGGCGGGCCCTCGTTGGGGGTGGGAGCCCTGCAATTGCCTCCCACCCCGACCCCGGGCCGGCCGGTCAATCAGACCGATGCTGCTGCAGCTCATTCCCGTTGCTGTTCCCCGGGGGACGAGGCACATGAGAAAGGGAGGCAGTGGCAGAGAGAGAGAGAGAGAGCATTGATAGGCCATGAATATTCATAACTTATGAATATTAATGCCTTGGGAGAGGGAGAAGCTTCCAAAGTTAGCTCTGCCACAAAGAGAAGATGTCTAAGTCTATACACAAGTGGCTTTGTTTCTAATTATTTTTACACGGGGTTAGGCTAGGCTAATAGTTAATATTAATGTTCTTGAAATGATGCAACCTCGTGTCAGCGTACAGCTGGAGCGTGGGGAGCAGGGTCCTGGGGTCGACTCTCTTGTTTCCTGTCTGGGGATATAAAGCCCTCATTCCCCGAAGAAGGTGGCGGGTTTTTTTCCTCCAGATCAATGGCGATAGGTCCCAGACCAAGTGAAACAAAACCAATCCTCCCCTGGGAGGGCAAGATGAATGCCTCTCCGGTTAACTGGAAGGAAATCAGGACAGCAGCGTTCATGAATGACTCACGCGGCGGAAGGGCAGGGAGGGGACAGAGCCACCGGAGCGGTTTAGGGCGAGTAAATTCAGATGAAATTTCCATCAGGGGCCGGACAGGGCGGACAATCCTCTGATTGTCAGGCCTGAGGCAGGGGGATTTCAAAATGACTTCCAGTTCCCTTTCAGGTCTGCATTCTAAGATTCTTCCTAACCCGAGCAGGGTTTCAGAAAGGTATTCGTTCAGTCGTATTTACTGAGCGCTTACTGTGTGCAGACCACTGTACTAAGTGCTTGGGAGAGCACAATACTAACTGAAGCTTAGCCCTCCGCTTTCCCTGGAAGAAGCCAGTCCGTCAGTTGTATTTATTTAGCCCTTACTTTGTGCAGAGCAATAGGAGAGTAGACTATAATGGATACATTCCCCGCCCTCAAAGAGCTTACAGTCTAGGGGATGAGCCAAGGTCTAGAGGCAGGAAGAGAAATTAAATATCTAATCAAGAGCAGTAGTAATTATAGTACTTAGAAAGCATCTACTGTATTCAAAGCACTGTACTAAGAGAATACAGTCCTCTAGACTGTAAGCTTATTGCGGGAACAGTGACTACCTACTCTGTTATATTGTACTCTCCCAAGCGCTTAGTACAGCGGTCTGCACACCGTAAGCGCTCAATAAGCAGTATTGGTGATGATTGAACACAATTCTTCACATCCCACTGCTCTTTTTGTCTCATAAGGGTCATTCACCACTTGGCCATGTAACTTGGACTTGATGATGATGATGATAATAATATTTGTCAAGTAAGGCTGGATGATGATGATAATAATAATATTTGTTAAATGCTTACTCTGTGTCAAGCCCTGGAATAGATACAAGATAATCAGATAATACAAGATAATTGCTATAGTCCCTTTCTCACATGGTGCTCACAGTGAAAATAAGAGGGAGAATTAGTACCCTATTCCCATTCTACAGATGAGGAAACTGAGGCAGAGAGAAGCTAAGTGACTTGCCCAAGGTTACACATTAGATACACGGGGGAACCCGGGTTAGAACGCGGGTGTCCTGACTCCCGCCGGTCTTGGGGAAGAAAGGGGCCACCGTTTGCTTTCAAAATGGCTGTTGTCTGAATGAGTTCCACTGAGGAGAGTCTCCTTCGGAACATGGAGGAGGGTGGGCGTCGAGACGGGGAGCACGTGACCAGTCCTAGACTGGGATTGTTGACAGCAAGAACCAAGATGCCCTGGGGTCCAAGGCCGGGAAGGCTGGCGGCTCAGAGCAGGCCCGAAAACTCATCCTCCAACCCTTCCTTGATGGGTCAGTTCTGCCCGGCATCTCTGCCGACAGAGAAAAGCAGCCCAAGAGAAGATGACCCTGGGGACGGGCAGAAGGGGTAGGACGGGACTCTGGCAAAGCAACTCCATCCCCGGTCTGCCCAGGGCCAGGGGAATGCCCGGGACAAGAGGGACGGAGGGAAGCGGGAAGGAACAACGGGAAGGAGGAGGAGAAGAAGCAGGAGAAGGCAGCTGGCCCCTTCCGGGACCTGATGAATAGCTTTTCCCATCCACTCAAGTCCAGTTTCCTCCAGTGGAGCCAGGGGACCTGAGGGGCGACTGAGGGAGGGGGTCCCCCACCAGACCTCCCCATACCTCGGGTGGTGCAGATGGGCTGCTCAGACGTCCACTGGAAGGAAAAGAATTAGTCAGTGCAGCCGGAAAGGCTATTTTGGGACGACGTAGGCGGCGTTTCAGCATCTTCCCCAAGCTCAGCTCATGCTCTGTGGGAAAGTAAGAAAACGCCAGGCGAGTCAGAGCCTGAACATCCTTGCAAGAGTGGGCGGGGCGGGGAGGGGGGGAGCGAGGCGGGGGTGGCTCTTCCACCTGGATCCATCTTTCGGTCTCCCCCTTGGGTCTCCTTCCCGGGAATGTCTGTGCCCCGGGGGGGTTCAGAGCTACAGGGCGGATCGGGGCCCCGAACCCCACCATGGGGATCACCCAGAGAGCATAGTGAGTGGACACGGGAGATCTTGCACACCACGGTTGGGCAGATCAAGAATTGGGAAGCGGCGAGGGCTAGTGGCAGGAGCACGGGCCTGCGAGGCACAGGGCCCGGGTTCTAATCCCATCTCCGCCACTTGCCTGCTTTGTGACCTTCGGCAAGTCACTTCAGTTCTCTGTGCTTCAGTTTCCTCACCTCTAAAATGAGGGTTCGATCCCCATTCTCCCTTATCCTTAGACTGTGAGTTCCACGTGGGTCAGGACTGTGTCGGACTTGATTATCTTTTATCTACCCCAGTGCTTGGCATGTAATAAATGCATAATAATAATAACAGTACTTGTTAGGCGCTTACTATGTGCCAGGCACTGTTCTGAGCACTGGGATAGATACAAGTTAATCAGGTTGGACGCAGTCCCTGTCCCACATGGGTTCACACTCTTAATCTCCATTTTATAGTTGAGGTAACTGAGGCCCACAGAGGTTAAGTGACTTGTCCAAGGCCACACAGCAGACACATGGCGGAGCAGGGATCAGAACCCAGGTCCTTCTGACTCCCGGGCCCTTGTTCTATCCACTAGGCCACACTTAGCATTTACCCCAATACTCCCTAAGCCTTCCTTTCCTCTTCTTCCACTCCCTTCTGCACTGCCTTGACTTGCTCCTTTTATTCATCCCCCCTCCCAGCCCCACAGCACTTATGTATATATTTGTAAATTTATTTATTTCTATTAATGTCTGTCTCTCCCTCTAAATTGTAAGCTCACTGTGGGCAGGGAGTGCATCTGCTTTATTGTTATCTTGTACTCTCCTGAGCGCTTAGTACGCTGCTCTGCACACAGTAAGTACTCAATACATGCAATTGGCTGACTGACCCCAATACTACTATCATTTCCAAAGTCTCCACAGAGTCCAGGCCCACCTCTCTGACAATGGCTTCAGGGGTCACTCAGAGGCCCAGGCTGATAGTTGTCTGCTTTGCCCCCCAGACCGCCTGGCTCTGGGTGGGGTGATTGGAGCGTATCCATTCCCCCTGAGCACCGATCAGAGACCCCTTAAATAATAACGATAATAATAATTTTGGTATTTGTTAAGCGCTTACTATGTGCCAAGCGCTGTTCTAAGCACTGGGATGGATATAGGTTGTGCCACGTGGGGCTCACAGTCTCAATCCCCATTTTACAGATGAGGGAACTGAGGCCCAGAGAAGTGAAGTGACTTGCCCAAGGTCACACCGCAGACAAATGGTGGAACCGGGTTTAGATCTCACATCCTCTGACTCCAAGACCGTGTCCTTGCCACTAGGCCATGCTGCTTCTCAAACCCATTTGAGCTTTCTATCACTTTCTCTAACACCTTCATCTCTCACCCCTGCCTTCCTCTCTAATAGCCTATTGAGACCTAATAATGATAATGATATTTGTTAAGCACTTACTCTGTGCCAAATACCAAGTACGAGGAGGATAACATAAATAAACAGGTGAGACACAGTCCCTGTCCCACATGGGTCTCACAGTCCAAAATAGGAGGGAGAACAGGGATTGAATCCCCATTTTACAGATAAGGGTACTGAGGCCTAAAGAAGGCAAGTTCATTCATTCACTCATTCAATCGTATTTATTGAGTATTTACTGTGTGCCGAGCACTGTAGTGAGAACTTAGAAGAGTACAACAATGACAGTCATATTCCCTGCCCACAGCGAGTTTACAGTCTACGGGGGGAGGGGGAGGTTTGCCTGAGGTTAACACAGCGGACAAGTGGCGGAGTCGAGATTCATTCATTCATTCAATCGTATTTATTGAGCGCTTACTGCGTGCAGAGCACTGTACTAAGCGCTTGGAAAGTACAATATGGCAACAGATAGAGACAATCCTACCCAACAACGGATTAGAACCTAGATCCTCTGACTCCTAGGCCTTTGCTCTTGGTACTAAGCCACGCTATCTAAACCCATCTTGAACTTCCACAGCTAAAGTCCTAAAGAGTCAGTTTGGCCCTAAAACCCTCTACACTCCACCCTAACACATACACACACACACACACGCATAGACTCTGCTGGCAAAGGCCCCAGTGAGGAGACACGATTTACCCATTCCAGTGATCTACGTCCCTGCTCCCCCCGCCACGAAGCAAGGACAGAAGGAAAACGTCACGTGTGTCTATTTTTCCGCAGCCTAACCCTCTTAAATTAACTTGCCGAACACATTTTAAGGGGGCCGTGGGCGGCTGGGAAGTGATTCTCCAGAAAGGCAGGACCGCAACGCTGCCCGGGCCAGATTCCGGAACGGAGAAAAGCCCCTCTGCCCCCCGCCCCCGCCCCCTAGACCTCCTCTGGGACGAATCTCTTGGGTTGGGGGGGAGAGATGGGGCCTGGGGAGTTTAGGGGAGGCGGATGGTCCCTGTCTTGCCCCGGTTCTCGGGATCAGCGGCTTCCAGGCTCCCACCTTTCAATCACTCGTTCAATTGTATTTACTGAGCCCTTACTATGGGGAAAGCACTGTACTAAGCACTTGGGAGAGTACAGCAACAGATACATTCCCTGCCCACAATGAGCTCAGTAGATTGTTCTGCACACAGAAGGCACTCGATAAATATGCAAGGGTGTGTCTGTTCTATTGCTATATTGTACTCTCCCAAGTGCAGTGCTCTGCACACAGTAAGTGCTCAATAAATACGACTGACTGGTTGACTTACTGATTGACTGGTTGACTGACCAAGACTGCTCAGACTGTGGCTGCGTCTCCCAGGTGTGTGGGTATGTGTTTTTTTGCTCCCCTTCCCTCCTAGCCTCCTCCCAGCCCCCAAAAACCTCTTTTGGAGCTAAGGGCAGCTACACCCACAGAGAGGTTGGGGGGCAGGGGAGACAGGCATGGTGCATTTTATAGGCATATAGATGTAATTTATTTACTTCTGTATATTAATGTCTTTCTTCTGCTCTAGACTGTGAGCTAGTTGTGGGCAGGGAACGTGTCCGTTAATGTACTCTCCCAAGCATTTAGTGGAGTAGGCCGAGCGGTCTAAGGCGCTGGATTAAGGCTCCGGTCTCTTTGGAGGCGTGGGTTCGAATCCCGCAGCCGCCAACTGCGGTTAGAGAAGCAGCGTAGCTCAGTGGAAAGGGCCCGGGCTTGGGAGTCAGGGGTCACGGGTTCGAATCCCACCGCTGCCAACTGCATTTAGAGAAGCAGCGTAGCTCAGCGGAAAGAGCCCGGGCTTGGGAGTCAGAGAGGCCATGGGTTCGAATCCCGGCTCTGCCACTTGTCAGCTGTGTGACTGTGGGCAAGTCACTTAACTTCTCTGGGCCTCAGTTACCTCATCTGTAAAATGGGGATGAGGACTGTGAGCCTCACGTGGGACAACCTGATTTCCCGGTATCTACCCCAGCGCTTAGAACAGTGCTCTGCACATAGTAAGCGCTTAACAAATACCACCATTATTATTACTTTGCACACAGTAAGGGCTCAATAAAGAGAAGCAACGTGGTCTAGTGGAAGACAGAAGACATGAGTTCTAATTCTGGCTCTACCACACATCTGCTGTGGGACCTTGGGCAAGTCACTTAACTTCTCTGTGTTTCTGTTACCTCATCTGTAAAATGGGGATTAAGACTGTGAGCCCCATGTGGGACAGGGACTGTGCTCGATCTGATTACCTTGTATTTACCCCTGTGCTTAGAACAGTGCCTGGCACATAGTAAGCACTTAACAAATGCCATAATCATTATTATTATTATTATTATTATAAATACGACTGAATTGACAAATGACAAATGACAAATGTTAACCCCGGGTATGGATACGCATCGGTCATTACCAATTACCCACGGCCTAACACCGCTTTAGTCTCCCACCTTTCAAACCTCCTTTGGCGATATGTCCCGCTGGGCCTCTTTCCTGCTAGATCTGTTGGTCTCTGAGCCACAAGAAGCCAGAAACTCTATTCCTCTAGCCTCATACTAATAATAGCCCCTTAATTACATATTAGAAATTATTCATATTAATGTCTGCCCCCCACATCTTTTTGCTCAATCAGCCAATGTCGTATTTGCTGAGCACTTACCCTGTGCAGAGCACTGCAGGTTTTCCTTAAGCCCTAATTTCCTCTTCTTCCACTCCCTTCTGTGTCATCCCTGCACTTGGATTTTCACTCTTTATTCACCCCTCGGCCCCAAAGCACTTAAGACGTAGCCATAATTTATTTATACTAACATCCCCTTCTAGACTGCAAGCTCAATTATGAGCAGGGAACTTGTCCTCCCAACTTGGTTATATTTGTACTCTCCCAAGTGCTTAGTACAGTACTCTGCACACAGTAAGCACTCAATAAATACCAGTGATCGATCGAGGAAGGTTAGTTCCCATTCATGAATCCTGGACCCCTCGACTTCTCTCGATCGACATTAAGAGCAGAGCGTTTTGTCCTGAATTTTTTGAAAAGGTTTAAAATAGTCATTCTATTTGGGGCATTTCAGCAAGGTTCACTGATAAAGGATGGGAAACACTTTGCATTTGGCTGATTGACTCTCCCTTCTTAAAAAATGTCAACAGCATTGAGCCGTTATCGAAAGTGACCTGTGCAGTTGATTGCCCAAGAAAAGTCAGCATCTCCCCATTCTTCTCGCCCATGGTGTGTTCGGAACTGAGCAAATCAGACTAACTTACAATTGAAATCCATCTTTTTAGTTTCAAAGCCCTAAATAAGTCAACTCCCACAAACACAAGCCCAGGGCCCAAAAGAAATCAATCATATTTATTGATCACTTACTTATGCAGAGCGGTTTATTAAGAACTTGGGAGAGTACAATAGAACGGAGTTGGTAGACACATTCCTTGCCCACAAGAAGCAGCGTGGCCTACAGGATAGAGCCCGGGTCTGGGAGTCAGAAGGACCTGGATTCTAATCTTGGCTCTGCCACTTATCTGCTGTGTGACTTTTTCATTCATTCTATTGTGTTTATTGAGCGTTTACTGTGGGCAAAGCACTGTACCTAGCACTTGAGAGAGTACAGTATAACAACAGACACATTCCTGCCCACAGTGAGATCACAGTCTAGAGGGGAGACTGTGACTCGGGCAAATGATTTCACTTCTCTGGGACTCATTTACCTCATCTGTAAAATGGGAATTCAGACCGTAAACCCTATTTGGGACAGGGATTGTGTCCAACCTGATCAACCTGTATCTATCCCACTACTTAGTACAGTGATTGGCTCATAGTAAGCGCTTAACAGGTACCATTAAAATAAAAGCACTTAATTTAAGAACTTACTTTGTGCCAGGCACTGTACTAAGCGCCGGGGTAGATACAACCGGATCAGATTAGACACAGTCTCTGTCCTATGTGGGGCTCACGTCTTAATCCCCATTTTACCGACGAGGGAACTGAGGCACAGTGAAATTAAGTGACCTGTCCATGGTCACAGAGCAGACGAGTGGTGGATCTGGGATTAGAACCGGGTCCCTCTGACTCCCAGGCCTGTGCTCTATCCACTAGGCCGTGCTGCTTCCCTGGCATGTCAAATCAATCTGTGATATTTACTCAGCGCCAACCCACCAGCCATTTCTATCCCCATCCCTCCCCATCCCGCCACCCCCCTCCCCACCAAATCCACACAGGCCAGGGAGGTCCTCAGAGGGGACTGGGAGTCACAGACTTAGATTCTGCAATGACAAAACCTGAGAAGGAAATTGGAACGGGTAGCCGAAGCATGCCAGCCCTAAAAAACACACATAATATGTACACTTGGCAGCAGGAACGGGGAGGAACAACGGAGGAAGTGCAGAAAGGGTGGTAGAGCTAGAACAGAAACGAAAGGAAATAAATGTGTGCAGAAGTCAAGACTTGCAAAGATTAACATGAACGTCTCCCTTCCCCTCCCTTCCGTCCAGACATCCGCTCTTCCAACCTTCTCTGCCGTCTCTCTAGAGATTGCCTTCCCGTTTCCAAAATTCCAACCCCATCCCTTCTCGGCTTTTTTTTTTTTAATGGTATTTATTAAGCACTAGCTGTGTCACACACTCTTCTAAGCGCCGGGGTAGATACAAGTTAATTAGATCGGCCACAGTCTTCGTCCCACGTGGGGATCACAGTCTAAGGAGGAAAGAGTACAGGATAAGTGAAGCACAGAGAGTTAGAGTGACTTGCCCAAGGTCACCGAGCAAGCACTTGGCAGAGCCTGGATTAGAATCCAGGTCCTCTGACTTCCATGCCCGTGGTCTTTTCACTAGGCCGCGCTGCTTCTGAAAGCTCTGGCACCCTCTCTTCTCCCCTCCCTGACTGCCATCTTTGACAGCTCACTCCGATGGTTCCTTCCCTTCTGCCTTCAAACCCACCTGGGCCTTCTTCTCTGGATCCCCCTACACCCTCCTCTCCCCCTCTTCAAAACGTTATTAAAGGCCCATCTCCTCCAAGAAGCCTTCAGAGACTAAGCCCTCCTTTCCTCTTCTTCCACTCCCTTTTGCGTCACCCTGACTTGCTCCCTTTATTCATCCCTCCCCCACCCAGCCCCACAGCACTTAGGTACATATCAATCGTTTATTGATATTAATGTCTGTCCCCCTCTCTCGACTGAAAGTTCGCTGTGGGCAGGGAATAGATCTACCAACTTCGTTATAACTCTGTTACGGTGTTACTCTGCACAGAGTAAGCGTTCAATAAATGTGATCGATTAATAGGTCTTTATTCAATTTCTGATTTTCCACTTTATGGTCACTGAACCCCTTAGGTTCAGGGCATTTCCAGGCTACCTAGGGAAATCGTTTAGTACAGTGCTTTACAAACAGTAAGCGCTCAATAAACACTATTGAATGAATGAAATGAATGAACTCACGCCTGCATCTTAAATAATTTATAGAAAACACTAATCCACGAACGTATTCCTTTTTCCATCTTCCTCCTATCTGTTACTTATTTTAGTGCCTGTCTCCCCAGGCACCACCAATCATATTTATCGAATGCTTGCTGTGTGCAGAGCACGGTACAAAGCGTTGGGTAAAGTATGTGATAATAAAACGGACACATTCCCTGCCCACAAGGAGCTTCCAGTCCAAGCAGTTAGCACAGTGCTCTGCTCACAGTAGGCATTCAGTAAATACTACTGATTGTTTGAAGAGAGAGAGAAGTAAAGCACTTAATACACCAGGACAAGAACAAGGAAGATCCAGAATCCTAACCAGAGAAGCAGCGTGGCTTAGTGGAAAGAACATGAGCTTGGGAGTCGGCGGTTGTGAGTTCTAGTTCCAGATCCACCACCTGTCCCCTGTGCAACTTTGGGCAAGTCACTTAACTTCTCTGTGTCTCAGTTACCTCATCTGTAAAACGGGCATTAAGGCCGGAAGCCCCACGTGGAGACAACCTGTTAACCTACCCTAGCACTTAGTGCTTGGCACATAGTAAGCAATTAAAAAATATCGTTATTATTATTATTATGAAGTCTACTCCGAGTAACCTTCGGTTGGGAAAGATGGTGCTGTGGCCATGGTGTTAGACAGACTAAAAAGGCCAGGAAGAGTGGCGATCAAAAGTCACAGGTTGAAAAGAAATTTAATCAGGAGACCAAAGAGAAGGTTTATAATTCAGACCTAATACCAGTCGGAGTTCTATTTAGGAAAGAAAGCTGGATGATGTTAGACAAGCACATAAGCAAAATAACACCTCTCAGGAAGGCAACTGGAAAACAAGAATAGATCTAACAAGGCATGGAAAACTAAGGACCAAACCAAACTTAATGTGCAACCGTGCAACAGACAGAAGAAAAACAGTAGCATAAATAGCATGATTATTTAAGGCATTGGTTAAGCGCGTACTCTCCGCCAAGCACTAAGTGTGGAGAGAGGTATGTGGATAGTGCATCAGACAGAGACGATGAGCCCCTGGAATCTCTCAGCCTAAAAGGCGAAGGGAGATACGGTGGTTTAGAGGAGGAAAGTAAAAGAGAGTAATAAGAAACCATCCCAGAAAAGACCCAGAGGAAGCAGCCTGTCCTAGTAGATAGATCCTGGGCCTGGGAGTCAGAAGGACTTGAGTTCTAATCCTGACTCTGCTACTTGTCTGCTATGTGACCTTGGGCAAGTTACTTCACTTCTCTGGGCCTCACCTCATCTGTAAAATGGGGATTAAGATCATGAGCCCCTTTGGGACATGGTTGGTGTCCAACCTGATTATCTTGTATCTATCTCAGTCCTTAGCGCAGTGTCTGGCCCTTAGAAAGCATTTAAAAAATTCTATTTTAAAAAAAGAACCGGATCAAGAATAATGGAACTATTATTTCGACAATAGCTACTAAAACACTGAGAAGCAGCGTGGCCTAAAGGATAGAGCACAGGCCTGAGAGTCAAAAAGACCTGGGTTCTAATCCCAGCTCTGCCCCTTGTCTGCTGTGTGACCTTGGGCAAATCATCTCACTTTTCTGTGCCTCAGTTACCTTATCTGTAAAATGGGGGTTAAGACTGTGAGCCCCACATGGGACAGGGACTGTGCCCAACCTGATTATCTCGTATCTATCCTGGCACCTGGCACTTAGTAAGTGCTAAACAAATACCAGAGAAAAAACAAACCACTCATACAATATTATACAAACCCCAGCTGGTGTGGAAAAACCGCTTTTCAACTAGTCAGATTCAGACTTGGAAATCACTGGTGCCACTCTCAAGAGACAGGTTAGACTCTGTCCACAGTCAGGGGCAGGAGACTCCTGTAGCCATCTCCCCCCCCTGGTTGATTTCAGCTGCCAGTGGCTCATCACCTGTGGGGGATCATTATTCATTATTTATAGCTCCCAAGATGGGGAGATGGCAGAAAGAGAGCACAGTTGGGCTCTTTTTTTGCTCTTTTTAGCCCATGGACTCTTCAGTGGAAAGCAAGTCTACCCCTCCTGCTCTCCCCAACTCCCTGACCCCCAATTCCAAAGGGATCTGAGAATCTAATCCACAGGAACTAGAAAAGCAGTTTGGCCCGGTGGCCTGAACCTGGGAGTCAGAAAGATCTGGGTTCTAATCCTGGCTCTGCCACTTGCCTGCTTTGTGACCTTAGGCAGGTCACTTAACTTCTCTGTGCATCAGTTTCCTCATCTGTAAAATGAGGATGAAATTCTGTTTCTCCCACCTACTTTGATTGTGAGCCCCAGGTGGGATAGGGACCATGTACGACCTGATTATCTTGCATCTACCCCAGCGCTTAGTGCAGTGCCTGCCGCTTAATAAAAACTTGCAAAATACCATAAATTAAATGAATGAAATGGATCTGTTGCTACCAAAGAACCCTTCTGTACTGATTCGGGCCATTTCCTTGAAACTACAATATGGAGTTGAGCTGATGGGGCGATTCAGACTGGGATTTCTCTCCTTCTGGTTTTCCCGAGCAGCATATGTCTGGGTGGATTTTAAAACTGAGGCCAGAATTAGTCGGGTTACTGCCTCGCCCCTCCATTCGTCCATCCCTTCCTCCATCTCTTCCCCTTCCGTGGGCACTCATTCCAGAAGGGATTGGCAAGTTTTCCCCACATTGCCCATGGGCTAGAGCACGGGCTTGGGAGTCAGAAGGACCTGGTTTCTAATGCTGGCTCCTCCACTTTCATTCATTCATTCATTCATTCATTCATTCATTCATTCATTCATTCACTGTACTCATCTGCTCAACTGTATATATTTTCATTACCTTATTTATTTTGTTAATGAAATGTACATCACCTTTATTCTATTTATTTGCTATTGTTTTAATGAGATGTTCATCCCCTCGATTCTATTTATTGCTATTGTTCTTGTCTGTCCGTCTCCCCCGATTAGACTGTGAGCCCATCAGAGGGCAGGGACTGTCTCTATCTGTTACCGATTTGTATATTCCAAGCGCTTAGGACAGTGCTCTGCACATAGTAAGCGCTCAATAAATACTATTCAATTTATTGAGTGAGCGCTTACTGTGTGCAGAGCACTGTCCTAAGCGCTTGGAGTGTACAATTTGGCGACAGATAGAGACAGTCGCTGCCCAACAACAGGCTCACAGTCTCATATTTAATAAGTTCTTACTGAGTGCAGAGCACTCTACTAAGCACTTGCTGGGTGACCTTGGGCAAATCACTTCACTTCCCCGAACCTCAGTGACCTCATCTGTAAAATGGAGATTAAGAGTGTAAGCCCCATGTGAGAAATGGACTGTGTCTAAGCTGATTAACTTGTATTTACCCCAGCGCTCAGAACAGTGCTCGGCCCATAGTAAGCGCTTAACAAATACCATTTAAAAAAAAAAAGTGGACTCTTTCAGTTATTCCCTGACTTTGATTTCAGCAGGCGTTCTTCCATCTCATCTCGTTCATTCATTCTTTCAATTGTATTTAAGTGCTTACTGTGTGCAGGGCACTGTACTAAGCAGTTGAGAGAGTACTAGAAATCACTCTTCTCTGAGTCCGACGGCATTCCCCGTCAAGGACAGGACATTCATAGTTCTCGCCCACCACAACACTCATGCCTCTCTTCCCTTTCCTTCGCTTACGCCTACGAAAACCCACTTACGCACGCTAGTATTTTTAAAATGACGTTGGCGTTACACAAAGCAGGAGCCTCCCTCCTGGGAAGAGGGAAACACTTCCTGTTTCCTGTTCCTTGCGGCTTAGACTCGTACTACCTTGAGGTAAGATATGACACATATCGAGATACCACGGTGCGACTTTCCTAGGCCCGGAGCTGGGACCGACAGTTTGGAAAGCAGATGCTGGGCTGAATGCTGAAATAAACAGTGATAATAATGATAATAGTATTTGTATAGCACTTATGTGTCAAGCACCGTTCTAAGCGCTAGATACAAACTAATGGGGTTGGAGGCAGTCCCTGTCGCACAAGGGGCTCACAGTCTCGATCTCCGTTTTACAGATGAGGGAACTGAGGCACAGAGAAGTGAAATGACTTGCCCAGGTTCACACAGCAGACAAGCGGCGGAGCCGGGATTAGAACCCAGGTCCTTCTGACTCCCGGGCCCGTGCTCTATCCACGGGAGCTGATCGGGGAGGACCTCTGTCAGAAATGAGCATCGCTTTCACCCTCAGGAGAGGAATTCACGAATTGGCCGGTCGGACCCCGGATAACTGGAAGGAAGCCCAAAATCCTGAAATCGGGTTTTACTGGACTCCAGGGCAGTGTCAGCTCCCTTCTATGAAGGCCGGAGTAAAGGAGAGGTGTCGGCGCTGCTGACCTTTCACTCAATTTACGAGGCCGGCTACATCAAGATGACTATTGTTTATTGGCACTAACAGTTAAAAGAGAAACCTGCTCGTCAAAGGGAGTGAGTAAAGAAGGGTCATTTTGAAAAATCCACGGATCGATAAAAATCATTCATCTGCAGCGGGCCTCTGTGACATCAGGGGTAGTTAATGAGGTTCTGCTGTATTAGATTCATTTCAGACGGGGCTCTCTGCTTCTGAGAAGACAGTCGAGTAGCAGGGACTCGAAAGGTCTTCGAATTCACCCTTCAAAATGGCAACACCTAGGCAGAGCATTGATTTTTCCTGGTGACTTGTAAGTAATGCAGGACTTTTCTTGTTTTCATTATTCTTCTATTCATTGAGCACTTACTAGGTGTCAAGCACTGGTCTTAGCGCTGGGGCAGGTACAAGTTCATCGGATCGGACACAGCCCCCGTCCCACATGGGGCTCGCCGTCTAAGTAGGAGGGAAAACAGGTATTGGATCCCCGTTTTACAGATGAGGAAACTGAGGCATAGAGGAGTTAAGTGACTCGCCCAAGATCACGTTTCAGGCCAGGCTGAGCTGGAATTAGAAGCCAGGTCTTCTGACTCCCAAGCCCGGGCTCTTCCCTCACCCGTAAAATGGGGAGGAGGCAGCGGAGGGGGAGAAAGTGAAGGAAGAAAGGAGAGGAGGAAGGGGAGAAGGGAAGCATTGTGGTCTAGTGGAAAGAGTAAGGGCTGGGGGGTCCGAAGTCTTGGGTTCTAATTCTGGCTCTCCCGCTTGCCCGCTGTGACCTTGGGCAAGTCACTTTAACTCTTAGGCGTCTCAGTTTTCTCAGGACTTGTTTTCACCCTCCTTAGTCTGTGAGCTTCATGTGGGGTAGGGACTGGGTCTGATCTGGTGATTGTGCATCTTCCCCAGTGCTCGGCATATAAAAGGGAGTAGAATTAGTAGTATTCATTGAGCACCACAGGTTGAAATGAACTGTGTTCAGCACTCAGGAAGTACAGAGCGGGCAAAAGTCACATTCCTGGCCCACAAGGCCGGGCAAAAAACCGTTTACAAATAAGAGTATTCCAAGTAAGTAATCGAATGTGCAATCTAATAGGAGATAGACAAAAAAAAAGCTTAGTCTAAAAAGCGATGCACCGAATGAGACTTAGGAGAAATAGGGGATGGTTATCTTGACGATAACGAAGATAATGAGGCAGCGTGGCCTAATGGATAGAGCACAGGCTGGGAGTCAGGACTTGGGAGTCGGCCTAGTTCCGGCTCCTCCGTCTGTCTGCTGCGTGAACTTGGTTAAGTCACTTCACATCTCTGGGCCTCAGTTACCTCATCTGTAAAATGGGGATTAAGACTGTGAGCCCCATGTGGGACGTGGACTGTGCCCAACCTGATTACCTTGAATCTACCCCAGTGCTTCGAAAAGTGCCCGGCACGAAGTAACTGCTTAACAAATACCATTAAAAAAAAAAGAGTAGTAGTTGGGAGTGGAGAAGGGCGAGGCTCAGTGGAAAGAGCCCGGGCTTGGGAGTCAGAGGTCATGGGTTCGAATCCCGGCTCTGCCACTTGTCAGCTGTGTGACTGTGGGCAGGTCACTAAACTTCTCGGTGCCTCAGTTACCTCATCTGTAAAATGGGGATTAACTGTGAGCCTCACATGGAACAACCTGATTACCCTGTGTCTACCCCGGTGCTAGTAAGCGCTTAACAAATACCAACATTATGAAGACTAGCAGGAAGGTCAAGGATGAGACATTTCTCTCCAAACGCAGGGGGGCTGGGCCAGAATTTATGAGTCCCCATGACGGATTGTTGCTTGGACTAACCTCGCCTTACTGTCAACTTGAAAGCCCAATAGGGGAATACTGCTATTTCCAGAAGCGATTGATGAAATGAGAACGGTTGAGAACTAAAAAATGGGTCATGGGAGAGAAAGGTGGCCTAGTGGTTACGGGACGGGCTTAGGAGTCAGAAGGATCTATGGTCTAATCCCAGCTCTGCCACCTGTCTGCTGTGTGATCTCAGGCAAGTCACTTAACTTCTCTGTGCCTCAGTGACCTCCTCTGTAAAATGGGGATTGAGACATCGAGACTTACGTGGGCATGGACTGTGTCCAACCCCATTACCTTGTATCTACCCCAGCACTTAGAACAGTGCCTGGCACATAGTACGTGCTTAACAAGTACCATTCAAAAAAAGGAAAAACAAAAAGGGTTGGGATACAGGAAAGGTTAGGGATGTCAGATGGTGGATCCCTTATCACCTGGATGGCGACCACCTGGATGGTTTCTTCAGTGCTCTGGGGCTTCTTTTGGGGGAAGAATTCCGGTCTGGATCTGTCTCCCCAGGACGGCACCGCTTCCCTTCCTCGGACATATAGAGCAGAGCGGGAGAGGGCTGAGCTCCGAAGCAGAGCGAAGAGGCAGAGGGAAACAAGAGCACTTCGAATCTTCCACGCCAGCCCCACGCACTCAGCCCAGAGCGGCCACCCCGGATTAGCGGCTCCTTCTCCTCCCAGCAAGACGCGTCTCCTGGAGTGGGGACCAGGAGGGAAGGAGAAGAGGAGGGTGCCATCTGGCAGAAACTGATAGCTACTTCACTGGAGAGTCCCCTTCAGTGTCCTTTGAGTCCTCTCCTTTCCTCCTTTGAGGCTCACCGCGCCCCTTATCTATCTCTTGGTCCCAGCCCGCTCCCCTGCTGCAAAACTGACCACAGGGAGGCCTCACTCCAACGGTTGGACAGATGGACAGACAGGGGAATAGACAGGTTTCCCCGTTAGATTTGTACAACTGGAATGAGACGGTGGACGTGCGAAGAGGGATTTTTTCGGTAGAGGCATCCATAGGAGGCAGGATTTTCCAGGGGAAGACCCCTATAGGAGGGACTTTCCAGGGGAAGACCCCTATGGAAGGAGGGATTTTCCAGGGAAGTTCATGCCTTCATTCAATCGCACTTATTGAGTGCTTACTGTGTGCAAAGCAGTATACTAAGCTCTTAAGAGAGCACGATATAATAATAAAAAGACACACTCCCTGCCCACAACGGGACAGGGACAGGGACAGGAAAATCTAGAGGAGAATTTTCCAGGGGGGACATATATAGGAGGAGGGATTTTCCACAGAAGGCCCCTATAGGAGGAGGAATTTTCCAGGGACAGCGCCTAAAAGAGGAGGGGCTTTTCCAGGAAAGACCCCCCCCCCCAGGAGGAGGGATTTTTCCAGGAAAGGCTCCCCCCATAGGAAGGGGAATTTTCTAGGGACGGCCCCTATAGGAGGTGGAATTTTCCTGGGAAGGCCCCTATAGGAGGGGGAATTTTTCAGGGAAGGCCCCTGTAGGAGGGGGAATTTTTCAGGGAAGGCCCCTGTAGGAGGGGGAATTTTTCAGGGATGGCCCCTGTAGGAGGAGGAGTTTTCCTGGGAAGGCCCCTATAGAAGGGATTTCCCTGGAGAGGCCCCTATTGGAGAAGTAAAAATGCCAAAGAATGGCTGAATGGACCAGGAGGCCTTCCAGGCGGCCATTTCGATCTAACCCAAGTGGCCACCCATCTCTTCGCCGTTCAGAAACCTCCCGACAGCCCACCCATCCCATAACTCCTCTTTCCCCAACGGATCGAGTCTACGTTTCGGCCCCCAGGCGGTAGAGTTTGGATTTCTGGTTTGGCAGAAGTCCAGTTAACTACGGTGTGCCACACCCGGGAACGTTCTACGAAATAATATCAGCAGGATGACGGCCGAATGGCAATGTTGAAGAGGAAGAGGAGGGGTAGATGATGTGAAGAGAGAAGGCGGCCTCTCTCGCTAGCCCGTGTGGCCTGGGAACCGGCCACGGCTCTGAAGCAATTCCGCCGTGCCCACGGGCAGAAAAGGGGGCCCTTGGTATGTTCACCACTTCTCTTCATTTTGCCAATAGGATAAATGTGGCCTTTTTTTTTTTTAAAGGTATTCGTATGCGGCAGGCACTGTAAAAAAGCACTGGGGTAGATACAGATAATCCGGTTGGACTCGGTCCACATCCCACGTGGGGCTCACAGTCTTAATTCCCATTTTACAGATGAGGTAACTGGGGCCCCCGGAAGCAAAGTGACCTGGCCAAAGTCACACAGCAGATAAGAGGCAGAGCCGGGATCAGACCCAGGTCCTTCTGACTCCCAGGCCAGTGATCTATCCACTAGGCCATGAGGTTTTTCTTAATAATTGTAGTATTTGTGAAGCGCTTACCATGTGCCAGGCTCTTTACTAAGCGCTGGGGTGGATAGAAGCAAAGCGAGTTGGACACAGTCCCTGCCCCACATAGGGTTCACGGTCTCTATCTTCTAGATGAGGTCACTGAGGCCCAGAGGAGTTAAGCGACTTGCTCATTAAGAACTGGGCATTTATCAGCCCGCAACACTTTTGACCACCTAACCGTCCCCTCGTCACGGTAGCGTGCCCGACGATTCAACTTTTCAGAAAAACAAAAATACCCACGAGGGATGAGTTGAAGTAAATGTTTACACTGATCAAAACCTAGGGAACCTGTCCAGAGGGAGATGGAAAATTAGGCCTTGGACATTGAATTCATGTGACCGTACGCTTTATAACTCCTCAAGGCATGGCAACATAAAGGAATCGTTGACCCCGTAGCTATTTCTTCCAGCTGTTGTGTTCGATACTTTTGGCGATGGTGTTCTTGGAGATTCTCGGAAGTGTTCTCAAACCAAGGCATTATTACCTAGGAAAGTGATGGAGTCATCCTGGAAATGGCCGGGTCGTAATAAGGTGTGTGTTTTGTGCGTGTGTCACACCCCCTCCCGCGCCACCCCTCCCTCCCCCCCACCCCGGCCCACCACCCACCCACACACAATTACTTTTCCATTTAAAAGGGTTTTATAGGCAGGCCCTGGATCGTATACAACATTTCGGTGACGGAATCTCCAAGGAAACAAATGGAACTTTAAAACCTTTCGCAGTGGGGAGTCTCATTCAGAAACTCGGGCTTAAGAGCTGGGGTAAAGACAAGTAGCATCACAACCGCAGCCCGGCACCCGCGGGGGGATCGCTGCCATTTCGGAGCACAGGCTCCCCGGGTGGCAGCCTAACGCCGTGCCCAATCACCTATGAGCGCAGCCCCTGAGCCTCCTTGAGTTTTGTCAATTCGTTCGGTCAGATCGGCTAGCGGCTTTCTGCGGGGAAAGGACGGGCGGAGGCTTCGGGCTTTAATTTAGACTTCCACTGCTCAGAATCAAGAATACCGAGACCTTCGCAGAACCTTGAAAAACAACAGCTGGAGGGGCGGGAGGGAGGAAATCCTTGGCTACTGGATTATGGCAGCGGCAAAAACTGCCGTGGAAACATCAGTCACCAGGGTGCCCCGGAGCTAATAGGTCCAACTCTGCTCGGTTACGCACACTCGGGACGTACGCTAAAAGATGCTACTGGGTGGTTTCGACGGGCGTACAAGAGCTTTCTCTTGGGTCTCGGGAAGTGGGAGAGGATGTATTTAAAACTAAATGGGACAGCCTACCGCCGTCTTGAATTCAAAGGCCCCACGGGGGCGAACCGGTGTTCAGACAGAACCGAAATGGTTGTTTCTCATGAGCGAGCTCTCCTCCAGAACGGGATGGGCTCCCTTGGTGGGGGAAAAAGAAAATAAGAATGAACGTTTAAATCGGGAGGACTTGGGTCTTCCCTTTCCCTTCTCGGTCCAAAGGAAGGAGGCCTCTCTTCTCCTCAGGGGCGGACCAACCGGGGAAGGCGTCGGAGCCTGAACCATAAACCAGAATTCCCGGGTCCCGCCGGTCGGCCCCTCAGTCCGGGATGACGACGCCCTCGGGAAGTTCCACAACCACCGGGGCGCAGTCCTCGGGCTCCTCCTCAAAATCCCACTTGAACTTCTTCGTCAGGTGAACCTTGAACTTTTCCGCCTTCCGCCTCAGGGCCCGGTCGACGGTGGGGCTGCCGATGTAAGAGAAGAAGACCTAGAGGGAGGAAACGGCGGACAGTCGTTAGCTGGCACACCAAAGGGGCAGGGAAGGACCGCCCGCCAGTGACATTTGGAATCTTCCCTGTAGCCCTGGATCGGCTGCTGCTGGCTCTCTTCCTGGGCACCTGCTACGTGCCCCTGATCCGGAAGAAGAAAAAAAAAACAAAGTCCAAATGCCGGCTCTTGATCTGTCCCAAGCCCGGAGGCCCTGGCGGGGTGGATCTAGGCAAACCCGAGCACCACGAGCCAACGGCGTGAATCCTCCTCTCGCCTCTTCCTCCCTCACAATGTTTAGCGGTCTCTGGGTGGAGGTGGGACGGGGGAAGAGGAAGAAAACTTTTGCTCCTTCGACCTCTCGGATAGACCAAACGCTCCCGTCTAAGGAGCGGCGGGATGAGAATCCCAGACGTTGGAGAGGCTCGGTAAGGGGGAGTGGCTCGGCTGAGGGCAGCGAGTAGGGTCAGCGGACAACACCCTTGCCCAGACCTGAGAGGCGAGGGAAAAAAATGTAGGTACCTCATTTTTCCACAGATCCTGCTATTCGCCTCCAAGAGCCCGGAGGATGCCAGGTTATATGACAAATGTTACAACAGCTCCCAGGTCACCCGCTGCAGAACAAGGGAATGATGGGCCTGGGGTGGAGAGGGGCAGGAGAGACTAACGGCATTAATAACAATGGTATTTGTTAAGCGCTTACCGTGTGCCAGGCACCGTATTAAGTGCTGGGGTGGACACAAGCAAATCGAGTTGGACACAGTCCCTGTCCCGTGTGGGGCTCACGGTCTCCATCCCCATTTTACAGATGAGGGAACTGAGGCTCAGAGAAGTGAAGCGACTCGTCCGAGGTCACACAGCAGACAAGTGGCGGACTCTGGATTTTGCTGACAGGGAAGGGAATGGGCAAAGCAGAGCCCGGGGCCTTTGGCCTGTTAAACATGTTCAGTGCCTAACTCCCTCTTGAAGACATCTCCAAGAGGCCTTCCCCGACTGAGCGCTCATTTCCTCTTCTCCCACTTCCTTCTGTGTCGCCCTGATTTGCTCCCTTATTTCACCCCCAACACCCTCAACCCCACAGCACATATGTCCACATCCGGTAATTTATTTATGGTAACGACCGTCTGCCCCTCCAGACTGTAAGCTCACTGAGGGCGGGGAACGTTTCTACCTCCTCTATTATATTGTACTCTCCCAAGTGCTTAGTACAGTCCTCTACACACACCAAGTGCTCAATAAATACGACTGATTGATAGCCGGGGACACTGGCAAAGATGGAGTGGAGGGCGAGAGTCCCCCACACAGCTGGCCAGCACTCCTGCACTTCACCATCCTCCCCAGAGCGCAAGGCACTGTACCGAGCCCCCGGGGGAGTGCCACAGAAGCCCCACATCCGATCTCCGCCCTCCGGGAGCTTACAACCCATCGATCGATCTAGTGTTTGAGCTTTTCCGGCCGTGACAATCGGAAGCCCAAGCCTGAAAGGCCACAGTATACGCGGTCTTCTTCTGGGACCCAGATGAGGCACTTTACCCTCCATTTCGGGTGGCAAACGTGGGCCCGGAGCAGTCGCCGATCAAACCTCCGGCTCCATTTATGCCCGAGGGACGGTTCAAAGGGGACGACACCGTTCTCTCACCGGGAGGCAACGAGGCTCTCGTTCAAAGACGGAAACAACGGGACGAGCAGAGAAAATGAAGGGCGATCAATCAACGCTATCTACTGGGCGCTTACTGCGAGCAGGGTCTCTACTAAGCGCTCGGGAGTATGACAGAACAGAGTTGGCAGAAACGTTCCCTGCCCACGAGGAGCTCAGAGCCCAGGGAGAAGAGTCAACGCCCTCGCTGTCGGACACGCCATCCCGGCCGTCTTTCTTTAAACCCGTGTCGCCTACGACGAAACTTCGCTGGCTCACTCCCTTGGCCGTTGAGAAACTGTCAGAGAAGCTGACGGTGTAGATTTCATTGTCTGGGTACCTCTGGGAGGGGGAGGGCTGGGGAAAAAGAAAATCAGTTCCCAATCAGCTTCCTCAGTTAAAAGCCAAAAGGAAAAGAGGAAAAAAAACACCCACCCATTAGCTTGGCCAGCCCCACCTGGACATCGAGAAACGCAGCTGGGGGTATAGTCTCCGCTCGTACATCACTGCTGCGGCAACAGAGATTCTGCAATTAGAACTCAGCTGCCTGTTCTGCTGACAAGGCCCAAGATAGCAAACGACACAATGCAGTTCCTCTGTCGGTTCCACGATGCCGGAACAATAGTTGGAAAAACTGGCTTTGGTTATTCAGGAAAGGGGAGATGGGAAGGGGGCGGGAGGGGGGAGAGGAGGAGGGAGATAAGGGGACGCGGGGGAAGATAATACTAATATTTGTTAAGCACTTACTGGGTGCCAGGCACTACACCGAGCACTGGGTCGATAATCGGGTCCCCGCCAATGGATCGACTGCATTTACCGAGTGCTCAGTGTGCGGCGCGCTATACTAAGCGCTTGGGAGATTACCACATAACAGCCGCAACTGACCCATTTCCGCCCCACGATGAGCTTATTACAGGCTACAGACACGGGGCTCGCAGTCTTTATCCCCATTTTCCAGCCGCGGGAACCGAGGCCCAGAGAAATGATGCGACTCGCCCAAGGTCACACCGCGGACGAGCGGCAGGGCCGGGAGCGGAACCCAGGTCTCGACTCCCAGGCCCGGGTTTTTTCCACGCCGCTTCTCTACTTGACCGCAGAGACTTTGGAAGACATCTATTCCCGGCAGAGGCCGAGGGGTTGGTTTCTTTCCTTTCACTTCATCCCCCCGCCCCCTCCTTAAGGACGTTTCTCTCGCCGAGCAGCAGCGTGGCCCGGTGAGAAGAGTGGGTTAGGAAGACGCTCGGCTGGGGTCGGCCGCAAGCTACACCTCTCCGTTTGGGGTCTGAACGGCGATCGTCTCCGCGGTGCCCACTCTCTTAACGAGGGCTTCGGGCTGCCGGCTTAGACGCTGCCCGTCTTCTCCGGGCCCCCGGTCCCGTCTCGGGGTCCCCGTTCTCCGCTCGTAGGAGCCCGGCCGGCGAGAGCTCCCTTGGTTTACACTGGGGATCGCTGTCCTCGGCCGGGGCAACGCTCCCCCGGACCGACAGCTCGCACTTCTCGCCGCTTCGGCGCTCGAGGCAATTACTGAGACGCTCAATCGCGGGAGCTGGTCACGAGGAGATAAATGAGACTCATCCATCTCGAAGGGAGGAAGCCGTACCAGATGAAGACTATACATCATTTGAAGCGTCTTTCCTAATTACCGCTCATAATAAAAATGTAATTGCTAAGTTAAAAGCAAATTCCACTTTTTAGAGGAGAGAGAGAGAATTACAGCGGAGACTGGCACTTTGAACGGGAAATCGAAGTTACTCTGAGGGTTCGGACGAGCTCTAGGGAGCCGCAGATGTCGCGTTGGAGACGGGTGCCGGGAACTCAACTCCTACTGGACCGAGACACTTCCAGGCGGGGTGTCGGGGGGGGGGGGGGGGGGAGGGCGGTGCCCTGGGAGCCGGGCAGAGATGGCGGCCTCGTGGAGAGAGCACGGGCCTGGAGGTCAGAGGGACCTGGGGGCTAATCCCGGGCCCCGCCACTTGCCTTTTGGGCAGGTCGCTTCACTTCTCCGGGACTCTGCTACCTCGGCTGTAAAATGGGGACTAAGGCCGTGAGAGTCCTCACGTGGGACACGGGGCTGTGTCTAATAAGCAGCGTGGCTCGGCGGAAAAGAGCACGGGCTTGGGAGTCAGACGTCATGGGTTCTAATCCCGGCTCCGCCACTTGTCAGCTGTGTGACTTTGGGCAAGTCGCTCCTCTGAGCCTCAGTTCCCTCATCTGTCAAATGGGGATGAGGACTGTGAGCCCCGCGTGGGACGACCTGATCGCCTTGTATCCCCCCAGGGCTTAGAACGGTGCTTTGCACACAGTAAGCGCTTAACAAATGCCATCATCATCATCACCATCATCATCGTAACGATGATGGCATTTGTTGAGCGCTTACTATGTGCAAAGCACCGTTCTAAGTGCTGGAGAGGATACAAGGTAATCAGGCTGTCCCACGTGGGGCTCACAGTCTTCATCCCCATTTGACAGATGAGGTCACTGAGGCACAGAGAAGTTACGTGACTGAGCCGGGATCTGAACCCATGACCTCTGACTCCCAAGCCCGGGCCCTTTCCACCGAGCCTCGCTGCTTCTCATCTGATCTGATCAACTTCAATCGACCCCTAAGGGGGAGGGAGAAGAGTTACTGGATCCCCATTTGGCAAATGAGGACCCCGAGGCCCAGGGAAGTCAACGGGCTTACCCGGGGCCACACGACAGGCAACCAGGATTAGAACCCAAGTCCTCATTTCCCATCCCCGGTCCTCCGCTCTTTCCCTGGGCCACGTCGCTCAAAAACCAGGCGCTCGCTCTTCCTCCGGCCTCAACTGCCGTGGAGGTCAGCAGAGTCGGAGAAACTCCCGGGGGGAGCACTGGCGAGCCCGAATCCAGCACGGGGGCGGCCTCCTCCTCGCCTGCTCTTCCCCCCTCCCCCCCCCCGGGGCAGCCCGGAGTTGGGGGCCTCACCTGTAAGGTGGTTGTTAGAAAGTTGTCCTGGGAGACGATGTCCACAAAGAAGTCGGGTGGAACTTCATTCAGCTGGTGGTACAGGACGGTGATGAGGGTGCTGTAGAAGTCGGGCATCTCGGTCATGGCGACTTCGGACCGGCACAGGAGGTCCAGGAGCTCCTTCCAGTGCTCGAACGCATCGTACACGTGCCCGATCAGGAAACAGATGAAGGCGAACTGCAACTCGGCTGGAGAGGCGCCCCCCACCCCCACCGGGAGACAGACAGATGTTATTTCGGCCCAACGATCAAACCTGTGGGATGAGGTGAGCGCTCCCTCTGTGACCTCTGGGCATTTGATATTCGCCCCACCCGCTACTCCACCGCACTTACGTACACACCTTGAAATGAAATATCATCCACTGTCCGTTTATATTAACGCCGGTCTCCCCCTCTAGACGGTGAACTAGTTATGGGCGGCAAAGCGCCGGGGTAATGAATACTAATATCGACGATGGTATCTGTTCAGTGCTCACTTTGTGCCGACGACTGTTCTAAGCACTGGGGTAATAACGATGATGGCGGTATTTGTTGAGCGCTTACTCTGTGCCAAGCACCGTTCTAAGTCCTGGGGTAATAATGATAACGACGACGACGGTGTTCGTTAAGCACTTATGTGCCAAGCGCTGTTCTAGGCGCTGGGGGGAGATGCAAGGTAATGTGGTTGCCCCACGTGGGGCTCGCAGTCTTACTCCCCGTTCTACAGAGGAGGGAACTAAGGTCCAGAGAAGCGAAGCGGCTCGGCCCGGATCACGCAGCCGACGAGTGGCGGAGCCGGGACGAGAACCCACGTTCTCTCCGAGCCCGGGCTCTCGCCCGTCCCCCCGGGCCGCGCTGCTTCTCCCGCAACGCCCGTTTTCCAGCCAGGGTGACCGAGGCCCGGGTCAGGGTGGATAAAAGCCAATGGGCCTCGTGGGGTTCCCAGACTCGATCCCCATTTTCCAAAGGAGGTGACTGCGGCCCCGAGCAGAGCGACCGGCCCCAGGCCGCCCAAACGGGTGGGGCGAGTGGCGGAGAGCTGGGACGAATCACGACGAAGCAGCGTGGCTCAGTGGAAAGAGCCCGGGCCGGGGAGTCAGAGGTCGTGGGTTCAAATCCCGGCTCCGCCGCTTGCCCTTTGTGCCACTCTGGGCAAGTCGCTTCGCTTCTCTGCGCCTCGGTTCCCTCGACGGTCGAATGGGGATGAAGACTGTGAGCCCCACGTGGGACAACCCGATCACCTCGAATCCTCCCCAGGGCTTAAAACAGTGCCTTGCACATAGTAAGTGCTTAACCAATGCCGCCATCATCATCATCATCATCACCCTAGCGCTGCGAACGGTGCTTGGCACCTAGTAGGCGCTCGACCAATGCCATCATCACCGTTACTACCCCAGCATTGCGGGCGGTGCCTGGCACCTAGTAAGGGCTCAACCAGGGCCATCATCCTCATCATCGTCGTTATTACCCCAGTGCCGAGGATGGTGCCCGGCAAACCATCATCATTACTACTCTAGCGCAGAGGATGGTGCCTGGCACCTGGAAAGGGCTCAACCCGTGCCATCATCCTCATCATTACCACAATGCCGAAGACAGTGCCTGGCGCATCATCACCATGATTACTCTAGCGCAGAGGACGGTGCCTGGCACCTAGTAAGGGCTCAACCAGTGGCATCGTTATCGTTATTACCCCAGTGCTGAGGATGGTGCCTGGCTCATCCTCATCATTATTACTCTAGCGCTGAGGATGATGTCTGGCACCTAGTAAGGGCTCAACCCGAGCCACCATCATCATCATCACCCCGGTGCTGAGGACGGTGCCTGGCACTTGGTAAGGGCTCCACTCGTGTCATCCTCCTCGTTATTACCCTCGTGCAGAGGACGATGCCCGACACCTAGTAAGGGCTCAACCCGTGCCATCCTCATCATTATTACCCTGGTACAAAGGATGACACCTGCCACCTCGTAAGGCCTCATCCCGTGCCACCATCATCCTCCTCACCCCGGTGCAGAGACCGATGCCTGGCACCTAATAAGGCCTCAACCCATGCCACCCTCATCCTCATGATCATCACCCCGGTGGAGAGGCCGATGCCTGCCACCTAATAAGGCCTCCACCCGTGCCACCCTCATCCTCATCATCCCCCCGGTGCGGAGGCCGATGCCTGCCACCTAGTAAGGCCTCCACCCATGTCACCCTCATCATCACCCCGGTGTGGAGGCCGATGCCTGCCACCTAGTAAGGCCTCCACCCGTGTCACCCTCATCCTCATCGTCCCCCCGGTGCGGAGGCCGATGCCTGCCACCTAGTAAGGCCTCCACCCGTGTCACCCTCATCCTCATCGTCCCCCCGGTGCGGAGGATGATGCCTGCCACCTAATAAGGCCTCCACCCGTGCCACCCTCATCGTCACCCCGGTGCAGAGAATGCTGCCTGCCACCCTCATCCTCCCCCCGGTGCAGAGGCCGATGCCTGCCACCTAGTAAGGCCTCCACCCGTGCCACCCTCATCCTCATCGTTCCCCCGGTGCAGAGAATGCTGCTTGCCACCCTCATCCTCCCCCCGGTGCGGAGGCCGATGCCTGCCACCTAGTAAGGCCTCCACCCGTGCCACCCTCATCGTCACCCTGGTGCAGAGAATGCTGCCTGCCACCCTCATCCTCCCCCCGGTGCAGAGGCCGATGCCTGCCACCTAGTAAGGCCTCCACCCGTGCCACCCTCATCCTCATCGTCCCCCCGGTGCAGAGAATGCTGCCTGCCACCCTCATCCTCCCCCCGGTGCAGAGGCCGATGCCTGCCACCTAGTAAGGCCTCCACCCGTGTCACCCACATCCTCATCATCCCCCCGGTGCGGAGGATGATGCCTGCCACCTAGTAAGGCCTCCACCCGTGCCACCCTCATCCTCATCGTCCCCCCGGTGCGGAGGATGATGCCTGCCACCTAATAAGGCCTCCACCCGTGCCACCCTCATCGTCCCCCCGGTGCAGAGAATGCTGCCTGCCACCCTCATCCTCCCCCCGGTGCAGAGGCCGATGCCTGCCACCTAGTAAGGCCTCCACCCGTGCCACCCTCATCGTCACCCTGGTGCAGAGAATGCTGCCTGCCACCCTCATCCTCCCCCCGGTGCAGAGGCCGATGCCTGCCACCTCGTAAGGCCTCCACCCGTGCCACCCTCATCCTCCCACCGGTGTGGAGGCCGATGCCTGCCACCTAGTAAGGCCTCCACCCGTGTCACCCACATCCTCATCATCCCCCCAGTGCGGAGGATGATGCCTGCCACCTAATAAGGCCTCCACCCGTGCCACCCTCATCCTCATCGTCCCCCCGGTGCGGAGGCTGATGCCTGCCACCTAATAAGGCCTCCACCCGTGCCACCCTCATCGTCCCCCCGGTGCAGAGAATGCTGCCTGCCACCCTCATCCTCCCCCCGGTGCGGAGGCCGATGCCTGCCACCCTCACCCTCCAGCTCATCCCCCCGGTGCCGAGGACGCTGGCCGCCCCCGGGCCGCGGCCCTCGGGCGGCGGGTGGGGTGTGGCGGAGGTGCGGGGCTCACCCAGGAGGTCCCCGGGGCAGTGCGGGTAGCGCCGTCGCAGCACGTCCCGCAGCGCGGAGGTGCGGTCGAGCGCGTTCCGGGTGACCTCGGCCGGGTGCGCGCCGTGGGGGCAGAGCCTGCGGGGCAGGGGCGTGAAGCGCAGGCGGGTGCCGGGCCCGGGCCGCAGGGCGGGCAGGCGGCGGAGGCCCTCCCGGTAGGAGCGGCAGGCGGGGGCGGGCGCGGGCGGCAGGGCCCGGGCGCGGTCGGCGGGGGTGGGCAGCGCCAGGACCGGCAGGACCTCGGCCTGCGCCAGCACCGTGCGGGACGACGGCTGCAGCCGCTCCACCGCCCGCCGGTCGACCAGCGCGCTGAGGGCGGCCCAGCGGCGGCGCCGGCCGCGGGGGTAGGGGGCCAGGGTCGGGGTCGGGGCCGGGGTCGGGGCCGGGGCCGGGCCGGGCGGGCCCAGCCGGGCCTCGGCCTCGTCCCAGCGCAGCAGCACCGCCTCGCCAGGGCCCAGCACCACGAAGACGCCCGTGCGGGGCAGGCCGCAGTGCACGAAGTGCACCCCCGCCGGCACCCCCCGCAGCCCGCCGAAACGCGGCCCCACCCGCCACGTCTGGCAGTCGATGCCGAACTCCGAGCCCTCGGGCAGGCCCGTCACCAGCACCCGGCCGCCCTCCCGCCGAGCGGGCGGCGGCGGCGGCGACGACATGCCGCGGCCCGACTACCGCCACTCGGGCGGACGCCGCCCCGCCTAGGCCCCGCCGGAAGTCGCCCGCGCCGAAGCCGCCCCGCCGGAAACGGCGCCCCGCGCCCAGACGGGCCCACCCTCCTCCGGGGCCCCGCCGGCCTCCCATTCGTCCCCTTTCGTTCCGCGGGAACGATGAGCATATTCCTTCCTTCCAAAGTAGCGATGCGGCGCTTACCGTTCATTCATTCCATAGTATTGATGGAGCCGCTGGCTATTCGTTCATTCTATAACATTGATGGAGCGCTTACTATTCATTCATTCGACAGTATTGATGGAGCGCTGGCTATTCATTCATTCGACAGTATTGATGGAGCGCTGGCTATTCATTCATTCAATAACATTGATGGAGCCCTGGCTATTCATTCATTCCATAACATTGATGGAGCCGCTGGCTATTCATTCATTCGACAGTATTGATGGAGCGCTGGCTATTCATTCATTCCATAACATTGATGGAGCGCTGGCTATTCATTCATTCGACAGTATTGATGGAGCGCTGACCATTCATTCATTCACTAGCATTGATGGAGCACTGACTATTCATTCATTCAATAGTATCGATGGAGCGCTTACTATTCATTCATTCAATAGTATCAATGGAGCGCTTACTATTCATTCATTCAATAGTATCAATGGAGCGCTTACTATTCATTCATTCAACAGTATTAATAGAGCGCTTACTATTCATTCATTCAACAGTATTTATGGAGCGCTTACTATTCATTCATTCGATAGTATTGATGGAGCGCTGACCATTCATTCATTCACTAGCATTGATGGAGCACTGACTATTCATTCATTCAATAGTATCGATGGAGCGCTTACTATTCATTCATTCAATAGTATCGATGGAGCGCTTACTATTCATTCATTCAATAGTATCGATGGAGCGCTTACTATTCATTCATTCAACAGTATTTATGGAGCGCTTACTATTCATTCATTCGATAGTATCGATGGAGCGCTTACTATTCATTCCATAGTATTTATGGAGCGCTTACTATTCATTCATTCGATAGTATTGATGGAGCGCTTACTATTCATTCCATAGTATTTATTGAGCGCTTACTATGTGCAGAGCACTGGACTAAGCACTTGGAATGGACAAGTGGGCAACAGATAGAGACAGTCCCTGCCCTTTGACGGGCTGACAGTCTAATCGGGGGAGACGGACAGACAAAAACAAGAGCAATAAATAGAATCAAGGGGATGAACATTTCATTAAACCAATAGCAAATAAACAGAATCAAGGTTAATAGTGTTGGCATTTCTGAAGTGCTTACTAGGTGCACAGCACTGTTTTAAGTGCTGGGGGAAGATACAGGGCCATCACGATGTCCCACGTGAGGCTCACAGTCTTAATCCCCATTTTACAGATGAGGGAACTGAGGCACAGAGAAGTGAAGCGACTTGCCCACAGTCACCCAGCTGACAAGTGGCAGAGCCGGGATAATAATGTTGGTATTTGTGAAGCCCTTACTAGGTGCAGAGCACTGTTCTAAGCGCCGGGGTAGATAAGGGGTCATCAGGTTGTCCCACGTGAGGCTCACAGGTAATCCCCATTTTACAGATGAGGGAACTGAAGCACAGAGAAGTGAAGGGACTTGCCCACAGTCACCCAGCTGATAAGTGGCAGAGCCAGGATTCGAACCCATGACCTCTGACTCCCAAGCCCGGGCTCTTGCCATTGAGCCACGCTGCTTCTCTAACTATGCTTCTCTAACGATGATGCTCCTTTACCAGCCCATCTTTCCACTGGGACAGGAGCACTTCTTCAGCGCCCCTTATTGCAATGGTATTTCTTCAGGGCCTACTATTATTATGGTATTTCTTCAGGGCCTACTATTATAATTATGATATTTCTTAAGCGCCTACTACTGTTCTTATTATAACGCTACTTGTTGAGCGCCTACTGTTATTATTATAATAGCATTTCTTATGGGCCTACTACGGTTATCATTATAATGGTATTTGTTAAGGGCCTACTACTATTATTATTATTATTGTGCTGTTTGCTAAGCGCCTGCTACTATTATTATTATAGTGGTACGTGTTAAGTGCCTATTTTTATAATGGTACTTCTTAAGAGCGTACTATTATTATTATAGTGTTAAGCGCCTACTATTATTATTATTATAACGATACTTCTTAAGAGCGTACTCCTATTATTATAGTGTTAAGCGCCTACTATTATTATGATGATGGTACTTCTTAAAAGCGTACTATTATTATTATGCCATTTCTTAAGTGCCTATTACTGTTCTTATTATAACACTACCTGTTGAGCGCCTACTACTGTTAGTATTATAATGGTATTACTTAAGGGCCTACGACTATTATTATTATTGTGGTGTTTGTTAAGCCTCTACTACTATTATTATTACCGTGGTACGTGTGAGGTATCTACTGTTATTATTATGATGGTACTTCTTAAGAGCGCACTATTATTATTATAGTGTTAAGCACCTACTATTATTATTATGATGGTACTTCTTAAGAGCGTACTATTATTATTATGGTATTTCTTAAGCGCCTACTACTGTTCTTATTATAACGCTGCTTGTTGAGCGCCTACTACTATTATTATAATGGTATTTCTTAAGGGCCTACTACTATTATTTTATGATTGTGGTGGTTGTTAAGCGTCTACTACTCTTATCATAACACTACTTGTTGAGCTCCTACTACTGTTATTATTACAATGGTATTTGTTAAGGGCCTACTACTATTATTATTATTGTAGTCGTACGTGTTAAGCGCCTACTAATATTTTAATGGTACTTCTTAAGCCTGTACTACTTTTATTATTACAGTGGTACGTGCGAAGCGCCTACTATTATTATTATCATGGTACTTCTTAAGAGCATACTATTATTATTATGATAGTATTTGTTAAGGGCCTATTATCATTACTATTGTGGTATTTCTTAAATGCCTACTATTATTATTGTAATGGTACTTGTTAAGAGCCTACTACTATTATTATAACACTACTTGTTGAGCACCTACTACTACGATTATTATAATGGTATTTAAGGGCCTACTACTGTTATTATTATAGTGGTATGTGTTAAGCGCCTACTATCATTATGATTATTATTATGGTTTTTGTTAAGGGTCTACTATTATTATTATTATTACTATTGTGGTATTTCTTAAGCACCTACCATTCTTATTATAATGGTACTTGTTAGGCACCTACTACTGTTCTTATTATAACGACACTTGTTCAGCACCCACTACTAGAGAAGCAGCGTGGCTCAGTGGAAAGAGCAGGGGCTTTGGAGTCAGAGGTCATGGGTTCAAATCCCAGCTCGGCCACTCGTCAGCTGTGTGACTTTGGGCAAGTCACTTAACTTCTCGGTGCCTCAGTTACCTCATCTGTAAAATGGGGATTAAGAATGTGAGCCCCAAGTGGGACAACCTGATTCCCCTGTGTCTACCCCAGGTCTTAGAACAGTGCTTGGCACATAGTAAGTGCTTAACAAATACCAACATTATTATTACTATTATGGTATTTGTTAAGCACCTATTATTTTTTTATAATGGTAGTTGTTAAGCACCTACTATTATTACTATAATGTTATTTAAATGCTTACTAATATTATAGTATTTGTTAAGCACCTACTATTATTATTATTCTAATGATATTTGTTAAGCGCTTACTCGCTCAGTGGAAAGAGCACGAGCTTGGGAGTCAGAGGTCAGGGGTTCGAATCCCGTTCTGCCACTTGGCAGCTATGTGACTGTGAGCAAGTCACTTAATTTCTCTGTGCCTCAGTTACCTCATCCGTAAAATGGGGGTGAAGACTGTAAGCCTCACGTGGGACAACCTGATTACCCGGTATCTACCCCAGTGCTTAGAACAGTGCTCTGCACATAGGTAGCGCTTAACAAATACCAACATTATTATTCTTACTATTATTATGGTATTTGTGTGACCTGCCCAGAGTCACACAGCTGACAAGGGGCAGAGTGGGATTAGAACCCACGTCCTCTGACTCCTAAACGCGTGCTATTGCCACTTAGCCACGCTGCTTCTCATGTTAGCGCTTACTAGGTGCCAGGCACTATACTAAGCGCTGGGGAGGATACCAGCAAATCAGGTAGGACACGGGACCTGTCCCACATTCATTCGTATTTATTGAACGCTGTGTGCAGAGCACTGTGCTGAACGCTTGGCAGAGTACAATACAACAATAAACAGACACATCCCCTGCCCACAGTGAGGTTCTGTGAGGCCGGGGATCCGGGTTCTAATCCTGGCTCGGACGCCCATCTGCTGGGTGACTTTGGACGAGTTAGTCAAATTCTCCGTGCCTCAATGTCCTCATCTGTAACATGGGGATTCAATACCTGTTCTCTCTCCCCTTAAACCGGGAGCCCCAGGTGGGATAAGGACTGCCTGACCTGATTGCATATCTACCCTAGATAGATAGCACACAATAAGCACTAAAAAAAATAATAATCGTGGTATCTGTGGGACTCAGTCTCCCCCCCAATCCAATCCGGCGGCCCTGGCACCGGGATTGCCCTCCTCCAGCCACAGCTCCCCTCCATGGCCTTTTCCCTTCTCAGCCTCGACTAATCATAGTAATAATATCTGCTTTTTATTTTCCCCCTCCTATTTAGACTCTGAGCCCATGAGGGACCCGATTATCCTGCATCTCCTGCAGCGCTCAGTATAATGCTCGACGTAGTAGGCGTGTAACAGATGCCACTAAAATTATTAGCATTATCGTTATTATGTCAGGCGCTGGGGTAGACACCATTCAGGCTCATCAGTCTCTCTCTTCCACACGGAACTTTCAGTCGAAGGGGGAGGGCTATCTGGTCCCCATTTATAGCTGAGGACACTGAGCTATCTGGTGTTTTGTCCCCATTTATAGCTGAGGAAACTGAGGCACAGAGAAGTTAAGTGAGCCGCCCAGAGTCACACAGGGTTGAAGCGTCTCTCAGAATTTAAACACTCCCTTCTGCGAAACCCTCACTTGCTCCCTTTGCTCTTCCCCCTGCGACCCCAGCCCCATGCACTTATATATGTATATGTATATATATATATATATATATCTGTAATTTTATTTGCATCAGTGTCTGTCTCCCCCCCCACCTTTAGACTGTGAACTCATGGTGGGCAGGGATCGTCACTCTTGATTGTTGTACTTCCCCAAGAGCTTAGTACAGTGTTCTGCACACAGTAAGCGCTTAATAAATACAAGTGAATGATGATTGAAACCCTGGGGCTTGTGCACGCATGTGGGTATGTGTGTGTGCGCACACAAATGAAGCAGCGTGGCTCAGTGGAAAGAGCGTGGGCTTGGGAGTCAGAGGTCACGGGTTCTAATCCCGGCTCCTCTGCTAGACCTTGGACAAGTCGCTTAACTTCTCTGTGCCTCAGTGACCTCATCTGTCAAATGGGGATTAAAACTGTGAGCCCCACATGGGGCAACCTGATCACCTTGTATCAGCGCTTAGAACAGTGCTTTGCACATAGTAAGCACTTAACAAATACCACGATTTTTGAGAAGCAGCGTGGCTCAGTGGAAAGAGCCCGGGCTTGGGAGTCAGCGTTCATGGGTTCAAATCCCGGCTCTGCCACTTGTCAGCTGTGTGACTGTGGGCAAGGCACTTAACTTCTCTGTGCCTCAGTTCCCTCATCTGTAAAATGGGGGTTAAGACTGTGAGCCTCACGTGGGACAACCTGATTACCCTGTATCCACTCCAGCGCTTAGAACAGTGCTCTGCACATAGTAAGTGCTTAACAAATACCAACATTATTATTATAACTGCTTCTCTCCGCCAGTCACATGGCTGAAGTCCAGTGTGGGACAGGCAATCCAGCGCTTAGAACAGTGCTTTGCACACAGTAAGCACTTAACAAATGCCATTATGATTACTTTATAATGTCGATGTAAATATAACATCTATAATAAAAAGATATCATTCGTGTAGAGTTTTCATTGTACCAAAGCACTTTCACAGGAGTTACCTCACTTGGTTCACCCCACCTGAGAGAGGAGGCAGGCGTCACTATCCTCTTTTAACAGATGTGGCAACTGAGGCACAGGGAGGTTAAGTGACTGACCCAAAGTTACACAGCAGCTAGTAACAGAACTTGGGACTAGAATCTGGGTCTACTGACTCACAGATCTATTTTCTTCCCACTAGACCTGAATGTTCCTGATTTATACTTACAGGTGAAGCCTTTGGGAGTTGATACAGTTTAAGAACTTTACCGTAGTACAGGACTCGCGCTTGTTTATTGATCTCAGGTGAAGATCTCACCATCACTGTCAATGTTTCAAAATTAAAATATATATATGACAGCCGGTTTGGACAGAAGTAAACACTGGTTAATCCCATAAGGTAGATATTGTTAGCAGTTAATATTGCAGATTGCCATGGAATTACTTTTCACAAGTGTAGTCTTCCAAAAGCTTCATCCAGGATTATGCCTGGTAGGTGAATAAATACTGCTGATTGACTCATCGATTTTGTCGTTGTGGTCTTACGCTGTCGAGTCGTGTCCGACCCGTAGCGAGGCCATGGACACATCTCTCCCAGAACGCCCCACCTCCATCTGCAATCGTTCGGGTAGCGGATCCAGAGAGTTTTCGCGGTAAAAATACGCAAGTGGTTTACCGTTGCCTCCTTCCGTGCAGTAAACGAGTCTCCGCCCTCGACTCTCTCCCGTGCCGCTGCGGCCCAGCACGGGTGAGTTTTGACGTGTAGCCGATGGCCTTCCACTCGCTAGCCACTGCCCGAGCTGGAAATGGAAGGGGTAGGCCTCTGCTTGACTCTCCCTCCTGTAGTCGAGACCGCTAGAGTACTGGAAACTCTCCAGGTGCGACCCTGAGAGGGGCTGATTGATTTAGGGGTGAGAAAAAGGGTGCCATCAGCAACGGCCCTAGCTGGACCTAGGTATTCTCGAGTTCCCTGCAGGACAGTCCAACAGAGCCCTTTACCAAAATGCCAACGGAAAGATCGTAATCGGCCCCTCTAGACTGAGCTCCCTATTGGCAGGAAACGTGTCTAACTCATATCATGCTCTCTCGATGGCTTAATATAGTGCTCTGCACACAGTAAGGGCTCAGTAAATACCATCGATTGTCTGTGTCAAGGCTCGTGTGCAAATAGACGGTCCCCTACCAGCCTGGACTGTCTTTTTAAGTACCTTGGAACTACGATTCCTCCTAATGGGTGTTTCTTCTTGCCTCGTCGCTAATGAATTCATGATCTGGGAATAGATGATTATATTCTCGGGCAAAAATGTAGATGTGGAAACCTGAATCGGTCCTAATTAGACTAAGTTTCTGACTATATTAGGCCTTCATTCCTGCCTAAATGGAGACACTAACACACACAGCGGATCCCCCGTTTGGCCAATCTCCAGTCAGGCCCCCAGGCCAAGACCAGCTCCCCTTTTATAAACACCCACCCCCCCATTCATTCATTCATTCAATAGTATTTATTGAGCGCTTACTATGTGCAGAGCACTGTACGAAGCGCTTGCAATGTACAAATCGGCAACAGATAGAGACAGTCCCTGCCCTTTGAACCCATTCTCCCTGGCACAGTCTAGAGGGTCAGGAAAGGCAAACCTTTGCCCCTTTTGGTTTAACTGCTTTTTGGAATTTGTTAAGCACTAAGTGCCCCTTTGGGTTTTATTGTTTTATGGAATTTAGGCACTTACTAAGTGCCCCTCTGGGTTTTATTGTTTTATGGAATTTAGGCACTTACTAAGTGCCTGGCACCATACAAAGCACCAGGGTAAAGACAAGCTGTTCAGGTCAGACAAGGTCCCGGTCCCACATGGGGCTCAGTCTTAATCCCCATTTTACAGGGGAGGAAACTGAGGCCCAGAGAAGTAAAGTGCCTTGCTCAAGGAAACCCAGAAGTGGCGGAGGCGGAATTAGAACTCACGTCCTTCTGACTCCCAGGCCCGTGCTATCTCCCCTGGGCCACGCCGCTTCTTACTGGTCGATCGATTCTCACAGACGAATGACAGAGCAGGGTATTCGGCAGGTACCCTGTAAATACCGGGACGACTACCATCACTAACCAGCCCTTCCCTGAGGCCAACCAGGGGTCGGAATAAGTCAGAGAAGCCACAGGGCTCCTTCCCCTTGCACGCTCCCGGAGTCACAGGCAGGACGGCTGGGCCACGCTCCTCGTCAGCATCAAATACATTTATTTCACTTTTATGGAGTACAAGAACAGTGAGCACAGACGCGTATACACCACTGAGCACTGAACGGAGGAGAGGGCACAGGGAGAAAGGCAGAGGAGAAGGGCGTTAGTGAAGGAACAGTAGAGCATTGCAGTTGGTTGGTAAGGTGCTTTTGAAAAAATAATTATTTTTAGGGTTGTTATTCATGCACTTGCAGGCCAGTCTTGGAATGTGCTTGCAGAATTCAGTATAAACAGGCACTGGCGTCTCCCACCACCCTCAAAATGAAAGGATCTAGAGAGAAAGAAAAAGAGGAAATCAAGGAGAGAGAGAGATGGAAGAAATGCAAGAAAAAGAGGAAAAGAAAGAGAACAAGGGAAAAGCATTGGGAACAAAAAGGAGATAAGTGTCTACGTTCTCCCTGGGCATAGGTCTCTGCTTTTACCCAGAATTGCCCCTCCCCATTAGCCTCCCCCCCTTAGTGCCGGGCCTCTGTTCCCTCATCCTCGGGAGCTGGAAGGGCTCCCTTTCCTGGGCAAGGGAGTTCTGAGCTGGGCACGAACTTTGGGGGCTGCCCCCCTCTAAGATCTCGTGGGACTCACGCGGGGGAAACCGCCGAGGGGCTTTAGGGCTCCCCGTGTTCACGGTGGAGCAACGACCGCGTCAGGCATCGAGAGTCTGGTGAAAGCCCCAGAGGCAGGAAGAAGGGCAGCCGAGGGGAGGTGTTGGATGGAGGACAAATCTCACTTTCTGGGTATAAATCATCCTCCCCGGGCAGGAGCCAAAGCCGAATGGCATCAGCCCCAGGTTTCTTGCTCCCTCAAGGAGGGAGGGCTTCGGCCCAGCGCCCTGTGAGGAAGAGGAGGACCAGAGCCTGCTCCCGTCGTCCCTTCCCGGTGCCGGTTGGGTTACTGAGAGAGTTGCTCCCATTCTGAGGGAACACACCCCGCCCCGGCCAACCTCCCCCGGGCTTTCCCTCCATTAACACAGCGAGAGGCCCCTCGTGGCCTTTAGGTGGAAGGCCAGGGCCGGTTTTAAAAGCTTCAGAGTTTCTTAAAACTCCCACCTGGGCCTGGGCTCCTTTTGCCGCAGCCATCCTGGCTGGCACCGAGGAGGGGGTTGGTTGGGAGGAGCCGGCCGAAGCCCCCGAGGTTGGGCAAAGGGGGATGAGAGCCACCACTCTAGGTAGAGGGTCCCGACCCGGGCACCAAGGTGAGCCAATGACCAGCAGGGCTGTAGGGAAGCAAACATGGGGGGCGGGGACAGGGCAGGGAGCTGAAAAGAACGAGGATCCAAGGGAGCCGCTGGTCCTGGGGGAGATAGGGGGCCCCAGGCAGGGCTAGCGTGGCCCGTGGGGGCCCGTCGGCAGAATTCTGCTCCCTGATCGGCCGCCGAGGAAGGAGAGACTCTGCGAGAACTCAAGACGGGATGGGCGAGCCTTAAATCCACTCCTCCCTCCATTCCCAAGCACAAACCAAGCCCAAAGCTCAAGGCTTTGGTGTGAAGGCATCTTTGACTGGCACGTGTGAACCCTGATAAGGTCTCTGCTGGCCCCCCCTCCTTCTGGCCCCCACCCCCCGCCCCCCCCACCCGCTAATTCCCGAACCCTCCCCCCGCCTCACCACTGACCAACCAAGTACAAACACCACACACTGTATCACTACTCCGACCCCATCGGGGACCGGGACGGAAACCGGCTTGCAGCCTGAACCCTGTCCTCGTGGGGACGGGGATCTCAGTGGGATCTAGGAACCTCAGAATTACATCAACCACGGTCAACCAAATAGAATTTTTAAATGTCTGCATCATACTTACCAGCACTGTTTAGTTTAATATCGTTTTGTCCTGTTATATATAATATACATAACTTAAAAGCACATCCGAATAAGCCCCCTACAGGCTGCATCTTTATAATGGGAAACCATAGACACACAGTATTCGTTCTTTTTTTGCGGGGGGAGGGGGCGCTCGTTCTTTTTGGGGGAGGGTGGGCTGGGTGGGGGGGGGGAAACACACGACACTCTCGTTTTTTCTCGTTTCAAGCTTGAGTCATCTGGGATGACCTTCAGCAGAACAGCGAAACGGGCTGGGGGAACAGAGAGGACAGAATGGGGCAAAGGGAACAGACAAACCGGAACAAAATCTGCATGGCGGTGGGAGGGGAGGCGGACTCAGATGGGGACTGAGCCATGCAGCCCAAGGTAAGACCACCGAAAAAAAACATAGACAGAACCAAAAAGAACAAACCACAACCCAAAATCCCAAACCAATCGATCAGCACAGAAAATAATTCAGTGGGTCTCTCTCCTTTCCTATGTGGGAATTTTTTTCTCTCTCTGTCTTTCTTTTTGTAACGTTTGATTTTGCTTGTTGCTGCTACTCGGTTTGCTTTGTGGCAACCCATTCTCCTGGTCGTTCCAGTGTGTGACACACGTTGGAAAGGAATGAATGAATTGCGGGTCCCTTAACTACGACATGCAGAACCGGCGACTTTATCGTACCGCTACGGCAGTAGGGTGGCCTGGCTTGCTTTGAGGGGGTTTTCTGGCTAATCCCATCACTCTGTTCATTTGTCTGCAAAGGCGAAAGTTGGTGGTTGGTTGGCTTGCTTTGCTGTTGGTTTATTAATTCTTCTCCAGCTCTGGCAGCAGTGTAAGGATGCATTTTGTTTCCTGTATATATATATATATCTATATATATCTATATATATATCTGCTTTTCCTTTTTTAGTCTCTCATCCGTGACTAACGTCGCAGCCGGGGTCGTCTGTGTCTAGTTGAGGAATCCAGCGTCAAGCCCCTTTTCTTCATCGTTCTCCCAGTTGGGTTTGAACATCTCAGCCCGGAGGTCAAGATTCCTGCTGAGGCAGACAGGTTGGGAGGAGGAAGAGGAGGAGGCGAGGGTGGAGGAGGTGAAGCAGAAGGAGGTGGAAGGGTCGGGGGGAGGGGGTGAGGAAGAGAAGAAGGAAAAGGAGGCAGAAGAGGAGGAGGAAAGAGGTTGAGGGAGGGGAGGGGAAAGGAAAAAGGTAAACACAGGAGACATGAAGGCTTCTGAAGAGTCTCCAGAGGCCCCCAAGGAAGACAGGATGGAAAGTGCTTGGCTGGAATTTTCCCTTGTGAGTCGAATTTCGGACGGTCACTTGACCGAGGGTTGGCCGCAAAATCGAGCACGTTCTTCTCGGGGGAGGAAAATGGTCCCCCGTTGAGACTGTGAGCTCGTCATTGGGCAGGGATTGTCTCTATCTGTTGCCGGATTGTACATTCCAAGCGCTTAGTACAGTGCTCTGCACATAGTAAGCGCTCAATAAATACTATTGAATGAATGAATGAATGACTCTCTGCCATCCCAGACGGAGTCAGAGGAGACCACAGGGTTGGGGCACAAAGCGCAGTTACTGAGACTGGCCAGCCACCTGGGGAAGGGATGGGAGGGATGCGCAGGGGACCCGTGACCACAGGGCTGGACCAAGAAAGCAAGAAGGACCCCGGAGGGAGTAGGTGGTGCTTCTGCCTGGTGCTCCCTGAAATTGTTGGGCGAATTCGTGAAGCGCTCCATATTTTTCCTTGACTGGCTCCTTTTAATCATCCCCCGCTCCCAGCCCCACAGCACTTATGTACATATCTGTAATTTTATACATTGACATTACTGTCTCCCCCTCTAGACTGTAAAGTCGCTGTGGGCAGGGAACGTGTCCATCATATTGTTGTATTCTCCCAATCGCTTAGTACAGTGAGCACTCAATAAATAGGATAGACTGGAAAGGGTCGGCGGAGGTCCTGGAGACGAAGACTCATATGAAACCGAGGCATGGAGGGTGGTCGTCCCCCTGGCTGGAAGCTGAGGACCCGTGGAGAGAGGCGCAAGGTAGGAGTTCGACGGCCAGGCCTCAGCGGGAGAGATACCCTCTCCTGGCGACGTGGACGGTGCACGCAGTTCAGCCGCAATGCACGAAAAAGACAAGGCATTCGGGTGGGAAGAGTCAGGAGGGGAGGGAGATCTGTCAGCCAAGGGCACTGGGGCGGGGAGGAGAGTGGGCAGAGGCTAGCAAGATATTTGCAGGGCCGGGGGGAGAAGGGTGGGAGAAAGGACGGTCCGAAAGGTGGAGGATGAAAAGAGGCATAGACCCTGAGCACAGGAAGGAGAGGGCGAGGAGGGGAAGGAGAGGGGAGGAGTAGGGGAGAGGGAGGGAAGTGGGGGGGATGAGGAGGGAGGGAGCAAAGGGTAGAGAAGCCAGGGCACCGGGGCAGGGGAGAGGCAGGGGGAAGGCTGGGGATGAAAGGCTAGAAACAGGTTGAATTTGGTCTGGAACTTGTCGGGGGACCGAGGAGGGGGAGGATGGTAAGAACTGCAGAAGGGATTGCTGTCGGCACATCTGGAAAGATTTGAAGCGGGGGAGATGAAGGAGGAGGATGTGGATCTAGGGGGTTGGGGGCAGTCGGGTGTACGAATGGCGGGAGGTAAGTGGGGGCGTGGAGGGTCAGGTTGGGAGCGAAGGCCAAGGTGCCTGTATTTCACACCGGAGGTGGGGCAAGAGGAGCTGCTCCCCACTGAGGTTACCTGAGGCTTCTTGTCCCTTTCCTCTGGAGATGGATCTGTTTCTCTGTAGACTACAGCTTTGGTTACCAGCATGTCAGGGTGCTGGAGTTTTGCCTCTTTGATGGCCAGAGCCAGCGCCTGTTAACGATAATAATAAAAATAGTAACTGTTGTATTTGTGAAGCGTTTATTACGTGTCAAGCTCTGTACTAAGCGCAGGAGTGGATACAAACAAGCAAATCGGGCCCGACACAGTCCCTGTCCCACGTGGGGCTCACAGTCTCAATCCCCATTTTACAGATGAGGGAACTGAGACCCAGAGAAGCGAAGTGATTCACCCAAGGTCACACAGCAGACAAGTGGCGGAGCTGGGATTAGAATCCATGACCTTCTGACTCCCAGGCCCGTGCTCTATCCACTAAGCCTCGCCCCTTCTAGATGTTTGCGAATCTAGCTCGGTCCCCAGGGCCGGCCACGGGGCTGTCGGGATGGTCATCGGCCTGCGGGACTCGGAACGGAGGATCTGAGTTCCCACTGGGCCCCAGCCCATGGGCACAGCCCCTCAGCTTCTGCCAGGTGGTTCCAAGCCCTGGGACCACCGCTGAGAGCATGTGTGTCTGGTTCATTGTGGGCAGGGAATGTGTCCGTTTATTGTTGTACCGTATTCTCCCAAGCGCTTACGACAGTGCTCTGCACACAGTAAGTGCTCAATAAATGCGACTGAATGAATGAAAGGCCAGTGGGAGACCTACAGTCCCAGCTGCTTGAGCTGTACAAAGGCGGCCTCCACCCCTTATGTGGTCACCTATCAAGTTTGCGGGGCCCAGCGCCGTCTTCTCTTTTGCCTCTTTCTCAGTGAAGCTTTTACTCAAAAATCGCCATTCCTTTCTTGAGGGCAGTACACCGCGCTGATCCAGTCTCGGCAACTGACTTTCGGTTCTCAGCCGGGATGTGGCGCTTTGTTTCACTGCGTCCTTAAAACATCCCTTCTGCCCTTCTGGCTTTCGTTTTCCCCATTTCAGCTCTCCAAACGGCAGTCGTCTGGGTCACCCCCTCTCATTCACTCTCCCACATCCCAAGCGCTTAGTACAGTGCTTTGCAGAGAGTAAGCGCTCAATAAATACAATTGATTGGTCCCGCTCAGAGCAGCTGTGTTGAGGCAAGCATCCCTTCAGGGCTAGGAGACTGACTCCATTCCAGGACTTTATTGTATGGGATCTGGGACTGAGTCCGTTCCTCTCCGTGGCTAGGTTCCCCACCCCCAGTGACCTGGGGCAATGTCTGCTTCCGTCCATCCGTCTGTGAGCTGTCTACCCCGCTGCCAAGCTTGGGGTCTCTGACCAGGGACAGGGGAAGGGTGACCCTGACCCTCCATCCAACCTTGATTCCTGCACGACTAATCTCCATCCAGGTTCCTGAGAGCAGTAGGAGGGCGGAAGGAGGTGGTCACTGACCTAATCCGCTGGCCTCACGGGTAGCGGGATGATGTGTGGTCCCGTGAGATGGTAAGCTCCTCGGGAGCAGGGATCGTGTCTGCCAATTTTACTGCACTCTCTCAGTGTTTAGTACAGAGCTCTGCACCCAGTGAGCGGCTCGAGAAACGCCACCGATTGAGCGATCAATCCCACGGGCAGCCGGGAGGTAAATTTCTTGACTCCCAAGGCCATGGATTACCAGCCCCTACCCACCCGAACTACCCCGACAAAGCCGGGGTGAACCGCGGCCAGCAGGGAGCCGGGCGTCCCGGCCGTCCACCGAAACACGACAGTGCACAGACAGCCGCAAGAGGCCAAGGCCAGACCTCCCATACCTGGTCTTGGTCGACATCTTCATCTCCTGTGATGATGATCCGCTTCTCTATCCTTGTCTCGGAGAATCCTCCTTTCACAGTCTAGGGCGGGAGGTTCAGAGAATGAGGCGAGATGCCGTCCACCCCGAACCCAGGCAGCCCTGGTGATGCGGGGGCCCGTGCTAGGGTGAAGACTACACTCTCTGGCGTCCCTGTTGGATTATGTCCATCTCTGTAATTTCTTTATATTAATATCTGTCTCCTCGTGTAGACTGTAAGCTCAATGTGGGCAGGGAATGCATCTGTTTCTTGTTGTGCTCTCCCAAGCATTTAGTACACTGCTCCACACACAGTGAGTACTCAATAAATACGACTGAATGAATGAACTAACGAGTCTCCGCTCAGGGTCATATGCTCTCCTTTCCCTGGACCAGATATCCTGGGGGGGGGGGGGGGGGGGGGGGAGAGCGCGCAGCTGCTTCTGTGTGGCATGGAGAAGGAAGGAGCAGGAGAAAGGTGGACCGAGCTGGCCCCCTCCCAGGCTGAAGCTACATTTCCCGGTGGCAGAGACCCCAAGGTGATGCCGAGACTCACTTTGGTGACGTGGGTAGTGGTAGAAGTGGAGAGGGTTTCCGCTGTGGCTCCGTAGGTGCTGGTGAGAACATCTTTCCCGATGATCTGCAGAGGGACCAGACCATCGTGTCATTGCGGCGTGGGGAGATAAGGCTCTGGGCCCCAGTGGCCCTCCAGGCCTTGGGCTGAGCCTGCCCGCAGCCTACATGGCTCACGCCGGCTCCACTCCCGCCCACCCGCCTTCCCCGATAACCTGGCTCCTTCCCTTGGGATGGAGGCAGACGGGGGAACGGTGGATCGTCCCAGCCCCTCAGGGATAGGAGAGAGTGGGACGGGAGGGACAGAGAAGAAGCCGGGACCTCCCCCGGTAGACAACCATTCTGCAGAGCCAACAGATGCCCGCGGTGAACAGCAAAATGCCAACCTGACCCCCGGATGGCTAAAGCCTCATCTGGGAGAGAGGGGAATGGGAGCAATCCTTTCTGGGAAAGAATTCTGGTTTGGGCCCAAGCCGTGTGTAAATCCCGTGGTCGGGACGGGGGAGGTGGGCACAGCACACAGAACGGAATCTGGGGAGAAAATCTCAGAGCTGAAGGAGATGGGGGAATCAGCTGGAGTTAAGCACTTTGGGAGCCAATCCCAAGGCTGGTCACCTCTGAGGGGCTCATTTTAGACCGTCCCCAACCCCCGGCGGGGCCCCCGGCCTCTCAGAGCCGAGGCGGGGAGGGATTTCTGACTCACCGGAGAGAGAGAACGGATGTCCGTCATAACAGCTTGGGAGCCCGGGGCCATGGCTGTCGCTCCCTTCCCAGGCTTGAGGCTATGATCCTAGAGAAAAGTACCACTCGGGCATGAATCAGAGACAATTCCAGGCCCATCTCCCTCAGGAAGTAAGGGCCAGAGGGGGCGGCCTGGGCTGTCTGAGTTTATCAGAAGGGCACCGGCTAGATTAAGCCCGTAGAAAGGGGCGGAGGGCATGGAAATCAAGGTCCAATGCCGTCAAGATGTGGGGGTTTGTTTGTTTTTTATGGCTTTTGTTAAGCGCTTACTATTTGCCAGGCACTGTACTAACTGCTGGGGAAGGCACAAGTTAATGAGGTTACACGCAGTACCTGCCCCACGGTCTTAATCCCTATTTTAAAGATGAGGTAATGGAGGCAGAGAAGTTAAATGACTTCCTCAAGGCCACGCAGCAGACAAGTGGCGGAGCGTGGATTAGAACCAGGTTCTTCCGACTCCAAGACCCAAGCTTTCCCCACTAGTCCACACCGCTTCTCAACAGTGGTATATTTTGTTGCCAAAAGGCCACCAGAAGGGGATGCCTGGGTCCTTTGGTCCTCAATGAAGGTGGGTGGGGGTGATGGGGAGGAAGTAGGGCCACTAAAGCATGGGTACCATGGCCAGGAAAGAAGAGACCAGGCTTCTGCCCACTCCAGCACTCAAAACTAGCCCAGCTTTGCAAATGGCTTCTCCACTTAAGGCAAAAATAGCTCAATTAGGGAAGGTAGAGAATGTGATTTTGATCTGTTCATTCCCAGAGGCCCTTGGTAATTAGACTTGGAAAAGGAGGTACATTGAAAGCTCCTCGACAGCAAGGAAAGTATCTTATTCTATTGTTCTCGCCCAAAAGCTTAATACAGTACTCGGTACACAGTAAGTGCTCAATAAATATATGTTTGATTGCTTACTGGCAGACTCCACCAACCTCCCCAAGCCCCCTGACACACACACGCCCACGCACGCAGTCAATCCAAAGAAGATCTAAAAGATGAGGAGGGCCCTCTTCCCCGCTAACTTACCAAAGCAGCTGATATAGTTTCTGTGGTAACAGTGTGTGAACTAATCATTTCTTTCCCAATCCCATCAACCTGCGGCAGAGGAGAGATAAGGAGGAGTCAGTGGGGTGAAAGGCTACGGGTCTGCTTGTTTCCAGGTTGGGACCGGAAGCCCCTCGGGGGGCGGGAGCCATGTTTTTCACTTCTACTGTACTCCCTCAAGTGCCTCATCCAGTGCTCTGCACACTGGAGGCACCGCTCAAGTGATGATGGCCAGGAAAAATCCATCCCAAATCCCCTCCTCCCAAGGACAGAAAAATCCATCCCAAATCCCCTCCTCCCAAGGACATGGGACGTCTCTTACTCTGAGGGAAAGGCCTGTTAGTGGAAGGCATGTGAGGTCAGATAGGAAGCCTGGTTCTCAGGAAAATGCTTCCTTTAGTTCATCGAAGAGCAGGATATCCGGTCTCTATAGACCAGAATCTGTTGGTCACTTATCGTGGCTTGTCTGTTCTCTGACACATCCCAGAGTTGATCCGTGTAATAACGTGATAACCCACTTGCTACGCTGGGATCGTTCCGAGTGCAGTCGCCTGACCCGAATGGCCCAACGAACAGAACCATGAACTCAGAAGCTGGTATGCCTACCTTCGGTTATGCATGAATCCCAGTTTTCCGGGCCTAAAACTTTGGCTTAGTCCAATTCACTTGGGTAACGGGAAGCTCTCTGTTCTTAAATCTGGACTTCCCAACTTCAGGTGGGTAATCTGGCCTCAGTTTGTATAAATGTGACACATTTGCTTTCCTGAAAATGTGGTGCTAAAAATAACTTATTCTGGTAGACTTTTCAAAGAAGTCAGGGTGCTTTCATATTTCTAGTCTCATTTTTTTTTACGGCATTAAGTGCATACCATGTGCCAGGCTCTGTACTAAGTGCTGGGGGAGATAAAAGTTTGAACTGTTTGAACACAGTCCCTGTCCCATATGGGGCTCACAGTCTTAATCCCCATTTTACAGATGAGGTAACTGAGGCATAGAAAAGTGATGTGACTCGCCCAAGGTCAAAAGCAAACAACTGGCAGAGCCGGGATTGGAACCCAGGTCTTCTGACCCTCAAGCTCGGGCTGTATCGGCTAGGCCACACTGCTTCTCAAGGCATCCCGGTGAGGCGGGACGGGAGGATTGGCAGAGGGTCGAGCCACAGAGTTGCCAAGCATGTCGACAGCCGAGGGAAGCCTGGGTCCACCAGGATACAATGGCAGGTGTGGGGGGGGGGGGGGGGGGGGAATGGAGACTGACCGTAGGGTGAGATGTGACAGGAGTTGGGGATGCCATGCGAGGAATCCAACCTGAGGTCCTCCACTAACTTATACCGCCCTCACCACGCTAGCTTCCCAAGAGGCCCGGGAGAAGGGATGGGTCACCTGGGCCATATCCACGTTGGTGACTCTCGCCTGCGCCTTGGACTCCGAATCCAGTTTCTTCCTGACGGCGAAGGAGCTGACGGTCACCGTTTCCGATTTCACAGACTGCGGAACAGGGAGAGGTGGGCCTCAGTGGTTGGCACGAGGCGGGGCTCCCCCTGAGGGCCTCCGCCTGGCATCGCTTGGCAAAGTTTCAGCTCCCTCAGGACTGCAACCAAGCTGGGCACTCTTCATCGTCCCTATTGGGCAGGGGGCCGGGGGAGGCTGTGATAGCCCCCCTTCATTGGGAGTGGCGGTGGTGGGCGGGGAGGGAGTTGGGCGCAAAAACTTTCCATGGGGAGGGCACATGGTTACGATCTTCCAGGCTAGAAGCCTCCCGCCCCCTCCACCTCCCGTCCTGGAGGAAATGTGCCCCCAGCACCAAGGTCTGTCCAGGGAAGCCCCTCGGATGGTCCAATGGGCTCAGGGATTCCAAGGGAAAACAGCTTGGGTCTGCCCTTCCTATTCCCCCTCCTCCAAGGGCTAGGGTCTCCTGGAACTGTTAGCGGCCAGACCCCAGACCCCATGGGCCTCAGGAAGGGACACCCTCCGGCAAAGCACTGCAAAGGACCGGCTGTGTGTATTTTCCAAGGATGGCACCAAAGCAGAATGGCGCAGGGCTGACCTGATAACCCAGGGATGTCCTGCTGCGCTTTGAGGAGGAAACGCAGGCCGGGCCAAGGGGACCGTAGGTAGGCATCCCCTGCCCAGATTCCTCTCCTCTCCCTGGACTAACGATGTGGCAAATGGCTACGACATGTCCAGAGGGTGGTGGGATGGAGAGGGACCAGGACATCTTCAAGTTTCTCTTTTCAGCCCTTCCCCTGTCTTGCTCCTTAATGATGTGCCAGACATCTCGGGGCCCTGGAAGCTCAATGGGGAGGGCCGATATCCCAAAAGGCACCTGGCCTACAGGAGCAGGGGGTCTGGCTTGGCTCCAGAGTCCTCTCTGGCTTCAAGGTCACACAGAAGGGGGCGGCTTCCGCTGAGATGCTCAGAGCGCCAGGGCTCGGCAATCCCGATGGCACAGCAGACGCATCCACCCCCCCCCCGATTTTGGGTTGGGGAAGTGGGGGGATGGACGGGCCAGGAAGGTCATGGTCAGGGCCCATTAGCGGGCCGGTGGGACCCGGAGCGAGGAGCTCCAGGGATATTCTGAAGGCAATCCCGCTGCCCATGTTCCCGGTAGGTCACGTTTCCTGTCCCCGGGATTGGAATCCCTTGGGCCCTGACCCGCTTTCTGTTGCCAGTGATTGGAGATGGGGCAAGGGGTGGAAGGAGAAAAAGGGTACTCTCCTCTCCTTTGATGGTCAAATGTTTCCGGGGCTCCAAGCTTCCCAGGGCCAGTAGGGGAAACAGCCTCCTTAAACTTGAAGATCCCAACATCCCGCTCGGCGGAGAACGCTTGGAGGCCTGGAAAGCCCGGTCCTTGGGGGAGAGCAGGGGAAAATCGTTCCCGGGCACCGCGATCCTGGGGCAGGCCCCTGGGGCTCTGTGCCAGCTGTGAAGAAATGCCACGGAGGCCCCGAAGGCTTTAGCCAGCTCCCAGCCCCGAGAAATTCAGTTTTCTCCTTTGGCCTGCCTGTGCAGTTATCTGGGCAAATGGGTTGGGGACCTGAACACATCCCTACCCTCTCTTCCCACCACCAGAGAACCCCCCGCAACGGTGGCATCCCCGCCCTCCCCGCCCCCCGCGATATCATCACCCCCCCACCGAGTCCGAGTCTCCAACCCTGGGCCAACTGGCCCCAGGACCTTCCGCATGCCACAGATTACTTGGTTGATCTCATGCTGCGCCGAGACGACTTTCGATAGAGCAAACTTATCCCCCTCCCGTTCCCATCATGCTCAGGCGGGTGATGGAAGAGGATGGGGACATACAAATACCACAGAGTTAAAAGTCCACGAATATGGGGTTAATAAAAAAAAAAATCATCACGATAAACACACTTAACAGAACATCATGCATGTGAGGGAGTTGGACGTGGCCATGCAACACGGAGGATGAAGACCTAGTGGGCCAGTTATTCCCAGGCGGTGGAGGAGGATGGGAGTGGGGCTGCCCAGAGGGCGATAGCCTCCCCCTCCCCCTCCAGGGACCCTCGGAGCATGCGGTGCCAAGCAGTAGGTCAGAGGACGAGGTGAGACACGGGGAAGGGCCCCAGGCAGGATGGGCCCGTGTTTGTGGCTCTCGATTGTACCTCAAAGTGGGGCATTTCGAGGGCTGCGTGGGTCAACCCATCTGGGGCTTCCCAGGCTGCCCTGATCTCCTCATCCCGGCCAGGAGCCGCCTTGTCCAGGTCCTGGGAGAAGCCCGGCCCCTCGGCTTCCGAGTCGCTCCTGTCTCGATCTAGCTCGGGCAGGCTGCGGGAGAAGTCCTCGCAGGCCGAGCCGGGGTAGTCCCCGATCACCGTGAAGTCCACCTCCGCCTCCAGGCTGGACGTGGAGCTGACCGTGATGCTGGAACACTTGCGTTCTATGGCCAGGTGGTTGTCTTTCAGGAAGACCGAGTCCCTCTCCTGCTCCTGGTCCTCGTCCCCAGGGTCGCTCTCTGGGGCCCGGGGCCGGGGCGGCTTCACTACCTCCTCTGAGCCCTCCCTCAGCCCGGCTCTCTGCACCGCCGGCCGGAAGGAGAGAGGGGGGCGGGGGAGGGGATCGAAGACAGAGACAGAGAAAGAAATCGGGTTGGTGATTAGATGACCAAGAGGAAGAGGGGTCCGGGTCTCCGAAATCTGGGAGACCGGACGTCGGAAAATACCACGAGAAAGGTTTCTTGAAACCGTCTTTCCACGAAGAAAACAGAAACCTTTGGAGCGGCGGGTATGTTTCTTGCCTTCGGGACCTGGTTGGTCGGGCTCTGATGCTGAATTGACTACTAAATTGAGTGGGGCCCGGCCACAAGACCCAGTGCCCGACCCCGGGGCCTCTGAGCTCATGGAAAGCAGCACGGCAGCTCGGACTCCGATCTTGCTCGTTAAGGTAGGCGTCCAAAATGAGAAAAAGCGATAGGGAGGGAGCTGGCGGGGGGTGAGGGAGCGGGGCGAGAGAGGAAGAGGGGAGAGGAGGAGGAAGAGGAAGAGGCCAGAACCAGAGTAGCACTGGCTCCTCAGAGAGAGGAGAAGCACAGAAGCTCGTCAATTGCACTGAGCCCCTGACGGTGGGTTTACAGTGACTGGTCCGGACCAGCCGCCCCGTGGGGCCTCGTCTGAACGCCTCGGGCGAAGGTGCCCGTCACCCATTCACCAACTGGGGCCCGGCGGGGAGCTTCTGCCCAGTCTCCGCTCCCAAGCCGGCCGAAAGCCAACGGGCTCGAGTCACCGGCCCCAGCGGCCCAGCCGGTGTTTGCCTGTGGGGCGGAAGCACAAGTTCCATCAGTGTAATTGACAGCGGCGGCAGTGGGAAAACCTCCATACATACCTCTCAACTGGCCTGTCACACACTAAACTCCACGCTACGTCCGGGGACCTAACGGCCGACGCACACCCGACAGCTGGCCTCTCTCTGAAAGCGGAATTTGCTTTGGGCCCGCTCGTCCTCGAAGAGTGCAAATACTCTGGGCTAGGAAAGGGAGCACCAGGCATCTCCCTCCCAAGTTTCCTTATGACCGGCTGGAAAGACCCTCCCCACACCACCCCGTCTCCCGGCCCTTGGGGCCGGCGCCTCGGCTGCCCGTTCCTACTGGGTTGAGAGGTATGAGAAGCCGAGTTCCAAGCAAGTCACCAGCGGGCGGCTGGGAGAGGCGAGGCCCGGAGGGGAGGCGAAGACCGGAGGGGAGGCGAGGACCAGAAGGGAGGCAAGAGCTGGATGGGAAGTGCGGGCCCGGCCCTGGGCCGGCGGAGGAGACGCAGAAGCAGTGGGAGCTTAGAAGCAGTGAGGAAATAGCTCTGAGAGACCTGGGAAGCAAAAGAGCCGGCAGACGTGGCGCTCCCTTCCCTCGGGGTGACCGTCCCTGCCGACGGGCCAGAGAAGTCCTTTTCTTCCCAAATGGGCTCTTGAGATTTGCTCTGAATCAGAGAGAAACGTTAGTCTTAAGGAGCAGAAGGGAATCCTACCCGGAAGCGAAACTCAAGTTGTGCGGAAGGGAGAGGGGGCCCCGCCCAGGAACGGCCAGCTCGCCGGAGGCGGGAGGGCGGGAGAGAGTGGAGGGGCTGGAGGGGCGGGCGACAGGGGCAGGAGGTGACCACGCGCGACAGGCGAGGGAAAGCGAGGGGGCCCTGCTGTGGCGGAGGCTACTCTGGAGACCAGGCCAAGCCCTGGCTCCTCCTTGGGCCTGGGGGCTGGGGCAGCTGCCATTCTCTAGGCCAAACCAGCAAGGAGTCGCGTGACCAAAAGCAGATGAACCCCCAGGTCGGCCAACTGGCCTTCGGCAGATGGATGGGCCCGGCTTTCACACGCACCGAGGAACAAACGAAAAATCGGGGAGGCAGAGAGAGATGGCTTCCCCTGGTGGTTCCCGGAGGCGGGGGGGGGAGGGGGGTCACAGGAGAGTGAAACAGCGGTGAGCCATGCGTTCAGCCTTCCGGCGGCCGCGGGGCCGGGAGGCGTCCGTTTGCCGAATTACCCCGGCTTCCGCCAGCGTGATCTCGCAGCCAGAGTCGGGGGAGGCGAGTTCTGGATCCTCTTCCCTGTCCCGTTCCGCGGAATTGTCGTCATCCTCCTCCTTCGGGGACTCGGCTCCCGCCGGCGGTCCGACAGCGGCTCCCGGACAGACAGCCACAGCTCCGCCGATCGGCCCCGTTCCCAGGTGCCCTGACGTTCCGGGGTCCGGGGTATCTCCGCGGGCCGGCTGCTGCCTGGAGAAGCCCTGCTCCGAAATCCGGGCCCCGGACCACGCCTCGCCCTGAGCCAGGCACGGGTGGTCGGAGGCGTAGATCTCGCCCCCGCGCTCAAATATCTTAATTTTATTGGCCACTGATGTCTTGCTGATGTCTTCCAGGGAACCCTCTTGGCCTCCCGCACGGAACGGCAGGGCCCGGCCAGGCGCTTCCGGGATCATCTGGGGGCCCCCTGCTGTGGCCCACCGGGGCTGCTTTGGCACCACTCTTCGTTTCCCGTCAGTGACACACGCTCCCCTTTCCCCTTCCGATCCTGAGGTGCTGGTCCGTGGCGGTTTCTCCTCTGGCTCCTGCCTTCCTTTCGGAGGGCGGACACACTTCAAAAATTCGACGGGCTCTTCTTCGGACCGGGCTCCCTCTCTGGGTCGGCCCTGTGCTCCAGATGGCCCCGAGTGTCGGTGATCCTCTTCTACAGCTCCTGGGCTCTGGGGTGATGCTGGGAAAGTCAGAGCAGAGGGCTTCAGTTCGATCCCTTCCATCTGAAGGAACATTTTCGAGCCCTCGGTGTCTTCCGCTTCTACCCTCCCTGCTTCTACAGCCCGACCCGGTCCTCTCTCCTTGGGCTTGTGTAGCGGGGACCACTTCCGCACGGCCTCAACTGAGCCACCGGCTCTCTGACCTGATCCCCGGGGAAGTCCGATGTCGCTTCCTTCAGCCGGGTGGCCATCCTGAAGCCCTTCCACGAAACCATCTGCAGAAGGGCCTCTCCATAGGCCCTTTGCCTCTCCTGATCCTTCATCTGTTGGGCTGGTAAGCTCTCCTCCTCCTCTTCCTAATCTTGTGGGACAGCTTTCTCCCTCCTGGGCATTGCTGGGGCTTGAGCTCCGTCTCTTCCTCATGTGCTCAAAAATGACTTGGGATCCATCGAATCCTCTACCTGGACCAGCAGGCTCCTCCTTTCCGGGGGATTCATCTTTCCGCTCTCGAAGGGGCCCAGTGGATACCCGTTGGTCTATGAAACTAAGTTTGGAGACTGTCCTTGGTTGGCCCGAATGCTCTTCTTTGGATTCCCGAGCTCCACGTTCGGGCCGCCACGACACCGCCCCTTTCTCCTGTGGGAGAGGAGGTGGTGGGGGTGGTCCCAGACCCCCTCTGTCTTTCTCCAGAAAGCTGAAGGAGAAGAAGTTACTTTCTGCAGCAGAAGAATCAGCCTCACCCCTCGCATCCTCTCTGGCCTTCACACCGACTGAGTCCAAGGAGGAATTTTTCAGTCTCTCCTGGCCCAAGGGGAGAAACGTAGATCCGAGTTCCTCTGGCGGAGTTTCGGGAGACTCCTGAAGCGACTCTGACCCAGAACAGGGACGTTTCGGTCTTCCACAGGCTTGGAAATCTTCAATCTCTTTCCTTAGCTCGGTCAGGCCCTCAACCTGGCCCGCGGAAGCCCTCCGCTCACTGAAAGTAGCGTCTTCCTTCCCGACCGACGGCTGGGTCTCCCGGGCTCTCTCCCCAGCCCCGGCTTCTGCCTGAGAGAGGGTCTTGTCTTCACCTTTCCTGCCATCTGCTTCAGATTCCCACATGCACTCAAAATCCTCTGGGCTCGCGATCACCCTCCCTCTATGCTGGCTTTCTGCTTTTCCTACCAGCTCCTCCGTCGCTACTTCGACTTTGAACTTGTCCACCCGAATGTCCACCTTAGAGAAGCTCCCGAGGGGGACGTCATCTTTAGTCCCCGGTACCGGCTCCTCCACCTGGCTGGTGTTCGTGTCTTTAAGAGGGAACTCTTCTGGCCTAGAGCATTCTCTCTCTATAAGTACCCAATGCTCTGATCCCTGCATTTCAATTGGAGCAAGAAGAGTTAGCATGAAACTTCAGGCAGATAACTCAAGAAAAGAGCTTTTTTTAAAAAAAAGTGAAAGGAGGGGGATGGAGACCTTGCTTAAAGCTGCGTGGCCTAGTGGAAAGTGCTTCTCAAGGTGTTGTACCCCTGCGCGCATATTCACTTAGAGTACACTTAACAGGGAAAATGTTCCGCTCTAGAAACCCAGTAGGTATTCAAGTCAAATTAGTAAGCAAACAGATTTCCCTCATCCTTCTCTACTAAAGGAAACACTTGGGGTTTGCCGAAGGGGCCGAGGCCCAGTATTCCCTGGACGACGCCTTTAGCGGTATCAGCGCCCCCGGGTGAAAAGCCATAGATCATGCCGACTCCTCGGGTTATCTGGACCGGGGAATTATGTTTATGAATTCTCGGGTGGGAGACGATCCTTAAGCCAAATCTTTCAGTTTTCCAAACCTTGGGTGGGCTCCCTATTCAAACTAGCTTCCTCAGGCGTCACTTTCTTTGGTGTCTCTGCTCCCTCACCCTGCAAGCAATTCCCTCTTCTCAAATACATTCCATAATATTACTGCCTCCACTTTTTTTCATGTTGGAGATCATGTCTGTATTATCGGGATCGGGTTCTGCAACTTCCTCCCACAGCCCCCAACCCTGCCCCAACACACACGTACAAAAAGACACCTCCGCCAAACCCCAGATGACCCGCTAGCCCAGCTGGTGGCTTGAGAAACAGCGTGGCCTAATGCTGGCAGTCAGAAGGACCTGGGTTCTAATCCCAGCTCTGCCACTTGTCTGCTGTGGGCAAGGCATTTAACTCCTCTGGGCCTCAGTTCCCTTATCTGTAAAATGGTGATTAAGGCTGTGAGCCCCATGGGGGACATGGACTGTGTCCAACCTAACTACTTTGTATCTACCCCAGCGCTCAGAACATTGCCTGGCACGTAGTAGCTCTTAACAAATACTTACACCCTTGGGTCCTCATTTCTAAATTCATAAGTATACACCCCCCAACCCAGCCATAGCACTTATGTGCAGATCTTTAAACTTTCTTGCTTTCCCCTTCCTGTGCTTACCAAATTCCCTAAAGATCAAACAAACAAAAAAAAACCCCACCATGCTTGGATCTGAAATGGATAAGTAGGCAAGATTTGGGGATTACAGATTGGGAATCTGCCCTGCAGAACCAGGACGGACCCTGGAGGAATCCATCACGAACCCCTCTTCTAGCCGGGAGGAGAGCGAGGCATCTCAGAGCAGCCAACCTGGACTCCTGTAGCCCACTCCCTTCTCCAACAAATGAACTCGCCTGGCACGGGGCGGGTGAAGCAAAGCCTTCCAATACATTCGGCTCGTTCCTCCCACCACATTCTCCCCGGCAAGTGGGGCGCTTTGGGTCGGGATGCAGAAGCACTGATGTGGGAGGTTGGAGGCGGGCTGGAAAATGAGGCGTGAAGGATGGTTGTCAATCAGGTCCAATACATGAGGATCTAGCCGGGACTGACAGCGTAGAAGTGGAAACACCTGGGATAATGTGCCACTTATTTCACCCCCGCCTCAGCAGCATAGCATTTATGTCCATCTCTGTAAATTTCTAGTCATTTCGGTCTCCCCCTCTAGATTGTAAGCTTGTTGTGGGTAGGGATCCTGTCTACCAACTTTGTATTGTGTTCTTCCAAGCGCTTAGTATAGTGCTCTGCACACAGTAAGGGCTCAAATAAATATACCACTGATTCACTGACTCACACGCTTCTTCATTCCTAAGCTCACAGGTACACGCTCCCCACACAGCCATAGCATCTACGTGCAGCTCTTTAAACATGGTCACTTCCCCCTACCTGTAATTTATTTTAGTGCTTCTCCCCGCTCTGTCAGATTGCAAACTCCTTGAGGGACAGGGACAGGGTCTATGAACTCTATTGTATCTTCCCAAGGGATCAATATGAGCTCCACACAGCGCAGACACTCAGTAAATACTACTGATTGATAGATGTGGGATGGGAACTGTGTCTGACCTGATGATCTTGTCTCTAGTCCAGCGTTTAGCACAGAGTAAGGGCAGAACAAATACCACCTTATTGTGACTGCTTGACTGAAAAAAGGGCGACAAGGACTACGACAGAGTCTGTAGGGGCTTCCAAAGTTGCCAGCCTTCCAGAGAACAGGATTGGAAGCTAAAGGTAAACTTGATGGACTGGAGAGGAAGTCTGAACTCTGACATCCTTAGGAGGGGCCTGATCAGCCAACAAGGACCTGGACTGGAAGTCATCTTGAACCCACCATTGCCAGAAGTAAGCTCCTTGGGGGCAGGGAATGCCATCGTATTGCACTTTCCCACATACTTAGGACAGAGCCTTGCACATGGTAAGCGATGGACTGATTGACTACTGGACTGAGGATGCCCTTGCTTTCCTACGGAAAAAAAAATGGTCCAAAATTCCCCCGGCCCCTGGTTCAGGGCTAAGTGCCTCTCTTAGAGGCTGCTTCCCAGATACTTCGAGGCACCCCAGGGTGACTCCAGGGACCAAGGTGCTCTCCGGGCCCATTCCGCCTTCGGGGAGGATGGAGAAGGACAAATCAGGACCAATTAAAAATGCAGAGAGGGAGGGGGAGAAACAGTTCCCAGAAATATCCTCCCATTCCAGGCCTCGGGAATCCCCACAGGCCAAGTGGCTTCACAGAGAGCTTGGGGAGCTTCCCTGAGCTCCTGACAAAATGTCCAGAGAGACCTCCCAGTCTTATCCACCCTTCTGACCCCCACCCCCCCAGATGGGCCAAACTTGGGGAAAGGGAAAATCTCGGGGGATGCCTTGATTCACCTTTTTGTATCTTATGAGCCAATCAACTTGTGATCGCCGCTAGAAAGTCTGTCTCCCCCATTAGAGTGGAAGCTCCCTAAGCAGCGGCATGGCTTAGTAGATGAAGCACGGAGTTGGGAGTCAGAGGATCAGGGTTCTAATTCTACCTCCACCACTTGTCCATTGTGTGACCTTGGTCAAGTCACTTCTCTGTGCCGCAGTTACCTCATCTGTAAAACGGAGATCAAGACTGTGAGCCCCATGTGAGACAGGGATCGGGTCTAACCCGATTATCTTGTTTCTACCCCAGCTCTTAGGATACAGGAAGCGCTTACAAATACAGTTAATTACTCGATTACCTTATATCTACCCCAGCGCTTAGAACAGTGCCTGGCACAACATAAGCATTTAACAAATACCATTTTAAAAAAAAAAGATCATGTCTTCTATTGTGCCTTCTACTCTAGTGTGCTCTCTCAAATGCGCAGTACGGTGCCCTGCACTCAATAAATACGTACTGAGTAAGCACTCAATAAATAAGTGTTCGATGAATATGACTGACTAAATATCATCGTTTGATTTGATCGATTTGATCGTCTCTTCCAGGTAGGAATACTCAAAAGCTTAAGGAGGTGGCTGGACTCTTCCAGGCCACTAGAGGGTGGACGAAGAATTTGCAGCTGCAGCAGGGACGGTCACGGCTCCCTTTTGGGGACAATCGTTTCCTTTAGCGTTCACTTTCTCATTTCAGTTCCGGGTCAGGAACCACACTTAATGACCTCCTGTGGCTGTCACGCAGCTCAGGAATCCCCAAGAGGTCTCTGTCCCCAGGAAAGTGGCATCCAAGCCCTCTCAGACAGGAATATACAGAGGAGACACTCCTTGGATAGGGTATTCCTAGGGCTCCCGCCTCTCCTAGACAGTAAGTTCTTCCCCTGGTCTAAATTAAATCCCTGCCGCTGCAATTCCCAGCTGCCCAGCTGATCTTAGAGGACCCAGAGAGATCAGCCACTAGCACCCCCGGACACCATCCCACCGGGCTTTAGAAGGCCATAAAGTCTCCCCCTGCTCTCTGCCATCTCTGAGCTGCTTTAGTCACATCCTAACTGAGAAGGGCTCTCTTCCAAATGAGACTGGAGGAAAGGGGTGAGAATAAGAAAGAAGGAAAGGAAAGTTAACAGATTCATCACGGAGTGGATGGAGGGTGGATGGAGAGAGAGCAGGTAGATGAAAGGGAGAAATTAAAATGGAGCAGGAATTGAGTAGAAATGGAGCGTAACCCCCAGGTCCAGAGCTCATGGCGGAGGGTCAGGACACTGCCCAGGCAGCAATCCCAAGGAAGGGGGTCCTGCTCTTTACCGCTCGATGAGAGGCAGCTTGGCCTAGTGGAAAGACCCCGGGTCTGGGAGTTCTAATCCTGGCTCTGCCACCTGCCTATGTGACCTTGGGCAAGTCACTTCTGTGCCTCAGTTGCCTCATCTGTAAATCGGGGATCAAGGCTGTGAGCCCCACGTGAGACAGGGACTGTGTCCAACCTGATTATCTTGTTTCTACCCCAGCTCTTAGGATGTAGTAAGCACTTACAAATGCAATTAATTACTTAGGCGGTGAGCTGTGGGTGTGGGAGAGGGACTATGTCAAATCTGATAAAGTTGTATCTACCCCAGCACTTAGTATAGTGTTCGGCACCCATCAAGTGCTTGACAAGTACCATAATTAGTAATTATTCTTTACCACCCCCATCTGACCTCTGTAGGCAAACAATCTCTGCCTCAGATCTACATCCTCGGCTGAATGATGAGGTCCCGTTGTTGTCTGATGCAGAAACCACAGATCGAGGCTCTGGTTCCTAGGGACGGGGGGCAGGGAGACAGCCAGAGGGTGGGCTACAGGTCGGGAGCCACTGACTGGAAGTTCGAAAAACCAGTGAGCAGGGAGCCAATGAAAGAAGTCTCCACCCTCTGTGGATGGTCCTCTCCTACAGCCTCCAGGGTAGAAAAGAAAGTGCAGGCTATCTCCATGTCCTCTCTCCACATTCCTGGCTAGGGCAGAGATGGGTAGAAAGCTAATCTTCCCCTGGCTCATCGGTGAAGACAGGAAGAGGTCAAACGGGGCTGACCTTCCTGGCTCAGGAGAGCCCTGCAGACATGATAGGAGAGCCAGGGGTGGGTGGACAGGTGGATTGCTCTGTCCCCTGAATCAAGTCCTTCCCCTCAAAACAGGATTAAGGCTGTGGGTTCCTGTCTAGTACCGGAGCCTCTGGCATCAACTTTATGACTCCGTGTGGGTTGGGGTAGGGAGCTTTTCTGGGCTGAAGAGGTGGAGCCCGCCCCTTTCCCCGACCCCTTCGGCTCTGAGTGGGCTTTTTCCGACACTCTGAGGAAGTCCCGGGGTGGAGGGGGTTGCGGGGGGTGGAGGAGGCTCAGAGAGTGCAGGGGAAAAGGGCTGGAGAGAATAGTGACCTCAGGAGAAGACACCAGGCTTTTCTGGATGAAGGATTCCAAGGCTAAGGCAGCTTCTGCCTCGGGGGCCGAGTCCTCCAGTGAGCGGTCCTCCATCTTCTGGGGCTGTTGGGGAGACCCAGGACCCAGGTGGGAGGGATGGGGGGGTGGGAGAAGGAAAGAGAGACAAAGAGAGAGACAAGAAAGAAAAAGAGGAAGAGGAAGAGAGACAGAGAGAGGCAAAAGAGTAACAGAAACACATACACAGTTTCCTCACAGACTGGGGATCACATGGGACTGAGCTCAGCTCCAGAACTGACGGCCATCTTCCCCTCCATTCCTCGCCTTTGCCGACAGCCCCACAGACAGACCCTGGGGAACCGAGCTCAGGCCGGGGCAACCTGGCTTGATCCAAGTGTCTTCTCAGCAGCTTCCCTTCAGGTTGTCTCGACACGATTCCGCAGCCTCAACCGCACCGGTCAATCCACCCCCTTACCCTACTCCAGTGGATCTGCTGGCAGATGGAGAAACTGAGGCCCGGTGTGAGCCACTCAGCGGGCTCTGGCAGTGCCACCCCATGCCATATGGGCCACTCTGGGTGGGGCCTGGCCAACCTGGATGCTCCCTTCCAAGGGCGGGTCTGTTGCCGGTCTCCCGGAAGCCATCTTCCCATCCACTGTCCACCCGTGCCCCACCCGGCCTTAGCCACTAATCCAAGTCGGCTCGCCCCTATGACCCCACTTGGTCCCCCTCCCAGAAGAGACCCTCCCATCTCTTCGGCACACGGGGCCACACGGCGGACGGTCGATACTCTGGCACCTCTCTGGGACCTGCAGAGATTTGCCCTGCCATGAGGATGATAAAGGTAGACTCGCTCCTTGGGCCCCTGGCCTGCACCCGGCAGGGAGCCTGGGGCCCGGGCACTCTACTCTCACTCCGGGGCACCCCCAGCGGTGCTGGACAGGGGGCGACTGTCCTGGCATCTTTTTCTCTTGCCAAGTCTCCAGTAAGCCAACTGGGAATTGTCTGCAGCCGACACGGAACCCCCAAATCACCTTCCCACCCTGTTCTCCCGAAGGCGCAGGGGTCCAAACTGGGGTCACCTGGCCCCCAGCCAGACCCACTTCCCCTTATCACTGGCCCCCAACCCTGGTCCACCAATGCTCTGGGCTGGCGCTACAAAGACGTCACTGCCGCGGGGAAGATGCCCACGATCTGGCCGGCCCCCTCCCCTGACACCCGCAGTCACGCTGGGTCAGAGCCGGTTGGTCGGCCCCGTCTTCCTTCCACTGCCACAGCCAGACCTTCCCAAGTGCCCTGGGCAGGAACGGTAGGTAGGGTGTTCAGGACCTAGGGGCACATGGCGGTGTCGTGGATGTGCCACCATCAAGGGGGGAGAGCGAGGTCTTAGGCCCATCCCCTGCTCCTATCTCTCATCCTCTCCTGCCCACAAGCAGAGGAGCGGCCAGTGATGCCCACGTACCCAGCCCCCGGCCGCAGGAGCCAGGCATCTCGGGCCTCGTGGGCCCCACCCAGGCATGGACGGCTGCCAGATGGAAGGCCAGGGAGCCCGAGGCAGGATGCCAGTGCAGGCCGCATCCCGACCCTGAGACAGTCGCCTTGAGGACCCCCACCACTGCGACCCTCGTGAGTCCCCAACCCCGGGGGAGAACAGGGTGCGGGCACACACGTAGGAGTGGTTTCCCGGAGAGACGGGCCTCAGTCTTCCCCCACCGGCCCTTCCCCAGGGCCCTATGCGGCCACACCCACCTCGTGCGCCTTCTCGGGGGTCCCCTTGGGGGTCACCTCTTCGTGCTTAGGCGAGGAGGAGGCCGGGGAGGGCAGCCTCCGCTCCCTGTCACGCTCGCGGTGGATCAGCTTGCTGTTGGGCTCCTTCAGGGTCCGCTTGAGCTCATTGATGCTGGCCTGGTGCTTCAGCAGGACGTCCTCGGGCTTGTCTAGAAACTGGCGGCGGGGGAGGAAGACGGTTATGAAGGCGGGTGGGGCACTGGGGAAGCAGTGGAAACGGGAGGGGAGGGGATGCTCTGCCCCATTCGGAAGCACGGCGGGTGGGGGGGAACGGGGCGGTTCAGGACAGTGTCGAGGCAGGAAGAATCCTAGGGACGTGCAGGCCCTGACGAGACTTCCCTCCCTCTGTCAGAGCTGACTGGTTCCCTTCCATCCTCAGGACCCAGAAGTCCCCTTCTCCCCGCAAGGCACCGCAGGTGCAGCGAGGAGCAGGGCCCTTCTCCCAAACCTTTCCAGGTGCAGAGTTCCCTGCAGGGTGGAGCTCATCTCTCCCCATTTCCCCCTGAGTCTTGTGGGGAGACCCATCTGTGGTCTCGGTGGGGACACTGAGGTGGATGACACGACCTCTCGCCCACATAATAATGATTGTGATATCTGTTGAGCGCTTCGTGCCAGGCACTGTACTAAGCGCTAGCGTGGATACAAGTGAATCGGGTTAGATACGGTCCCTGTCCCATATAGGTGAGGGAATGGAGGCCCAGAGGAGTGAAGTGAATTGCCCAAGGTCATGCAACAGACAAGGGGCGGAGCCAGGATTAAAACCCAAGTCCTTCTGACTCCCCGGCCTGGACCCTAGCCACTAGACCACAATGCTTATCCTCTTCCTCTGGCCTGGAGCGCCCTCCCTCTTCATATCTGACAGATAACTACTATCCTCCATTTCAAAGCGTTTTTGATGGCCCATCTCCTCCAAGATGCCTCCCCTGACTAAGTCCTCCTTTCCTCTTCTCCCTCACCCTTCTGCACTTGGATTTTAATCCTTTTTTCACCCCTGTCTCAGCACCTCAGCACTTGGGTCCATAGCTGTAAAATTTATTTCCATTAATTACTGCCATCCTCTCTAGACTATAATGGGCAGGGAATCTGTCTACCAACTCTGTCATATTGTTCTCTCCCGAGCGTTTAATACAGTGCTCTGCACAAAGTGAGCGCTCAATAGAAACCACTGATTGACTGACTGGTCCATCACCCCTGGAAAAGGCAGCAACTGAGCAGCTTCCAGAGGCTGCGAGGGCAAACCTGGAACAACCCCTCGAAGGCCTGGTGTCTGAGAGCTCCACATCCTGTAATGGCGGTGGCCAGTCAGCCGGCCTCAGGTGACAAAACTGAGGCTCAGGAAAGAAGGCGACCAGCCCACGGTCTCAGGTCAGCTTATGGCTGCTGCAAACCCATCTGGGACAGAGGGGAAATTCCAAGAATCCCCGGGGATGGGAACCCCAAGCAAACAGTTTCCGGACGACTGGATTCGGCTGGGCTGGTGCCATTTCCTCCCTAGGGCAGTGAGCCAGTGTGGCCACATGTTCTCCCCGACTCCCAACACCTGCCCGCTGGGCCTCTTTGAGGGCTTGGACCCTGCCCCAGCCCTGCCCCGAGGCAGAAACCAAACAACAACTCAGGATCCTTCTTCTGACTGAAGTTCCTGGGGCAGAAGTGGGTGTGGACTTGGGGTATGCCGGGGGAGTGGGGATCCCGCCGAGGACTGCAGGGGCAGAGCAGACAACAGTCGGGAAAGGGAGACACAGACAGCGTTTTCCCAGAGCGCAGGCACACGCGGGGTGAAATGGGGGTGGGTGGGAAGCAGGGCTGAGGCTGGTGCCTGCCTGGGGCAGTGGATGAGAATGATGACCAAACTAGCTTCGTGGCATAGAAGATGCTGATGGTCCCTGTGAGAGTTTCCCCGTCTCCCGCCCCTCTATGAAAATCTGGCCACGGGACTTTTTGAGTGCATCTTGTACGCCAACGAGCACGGCGAATGGCTCCGGGGGAGCCGTGGGATGGGGAGGAGGGGGTCGGCGGACTGGGGGTGGATACAAGGCGAGATGCGGTACCTCCTGCTTGTGCCGCGGTGTGGTTTCCTGTTCCGGCTAGCGGTGCAATGGGGTGGAAGGAACCAGCAGGGTCAGTACAGTCAACGCATCAGAGATGCCCCTTTCCAGTTCAACGCTGGGTTGGCCAGGGTGGCCAGCCCCCGCTGGGCCAGTGAGAGAAAGCCAAGAGGCCTCTCGGGACCCCGCACCCACCAGTAGGGGTGGTGCTGTATGGCTGCAAGATGAGCTGGGGTGGGACGGGAGGGGGGGATATCACAGTCCTGCCTCCTGACTCTGCCAGCTGTAGTGGAGCTGGGTGAGACCCTCATAGGCAACTCCCTCGGGGTGAGGTCTTGGGCTGGACTGGATGCAGAGGGTTGGGGTAAAGCAGGAAGGCAGAAAGGGATTTCAGTAGATCCACTCATGGTCCCTGTCAATTTTTCAGATGTGGACAGAGTATCCATGTGAGGGGTGGACAGTGTGTGCATGAGTGTGAAAGAGTGGGTGTGAGTTGTATGGGCGGGTCTGTCCCCAGGCAAAACCTCCACCCTGTTTTGTGCTTCCAGTTCCCGGCCAGGAGTTCAAACCAAATGTAGGCTTGAAGTGCACAGCAAACTCTGGTCTCCTTCCCCTGAATCTCCGAGACCAGGCAACCCTTGCCGGCTCAGATGACAACTAAGAATTGTGGTATTTGTTAAGCACTGGGCACTGTACTTAGTGCTGGGGGTGGATACAAGCAAATTGGGTTGGGCATAGGCCTTGTTTCACATGGGGCTCACAGTCTTAATCCCCACTGTACACATGAGGTAACCGAGGCCCAGAGAAGTGAAGTGACTAGCCTAAGGTCACCCAGCAGCCAAGTGGCGAAGCTGGAATTAGAACCCAGGTCCTCTGACTCCCAGGCCTATGGAAGACACCACTGGCTGTTTCTGGTCCCACCCTGGCTTAGGGGCCATTCCCTCTGGGGGGCTGGGGTTGGGCCCCAAGATCATTCCCTTCTTGGGGATCTGAGGACCAAACTGCTGCCTCAGATCAGCACGGGTCCCTGGCCCCAAGGCCTTCTGAGACCACAAGCCCGGCAGTGCTGCCACTCTGCAGCCCTGGGGCCTTCCCCCCTCCGCTCCCACAAGGCGGGTAGTGTCTGTGCCCTGCCAGGAAGGGAAAGTTCAAGCCCCTCACCTTCAACTCTTTGATCTTGGTGGGGGTCTTGAGCTCCTCCTCCTCCTCCAACCCGGTCCTGGTCCAGCGGCCGTATTCGCCGTCCTCCTCCCGCCTCTCCAGCTCAGGCCCCGAGTCGTGATTCTCACTGACCGACGCCGGGCGGGAGAACTCAGCTTTCGTGGGGGGAGAGAGAGATGGGGAGAGAGAGATGACGGCCCAGTCCGTGTGAGGGCGAATTCTGATCCTGCAGCCCTGCCCCCTCCCCCACCCCGAGCCTCCTCCAGACAGTCTTCCCTGACAAACCTCTCAGCTCCCCACCCCATTCTACCACCCCTTCTGCACCTCCTCCAGACATGCGTCCAAAGCCTCCAGGCTCGTTGACTCTCCCCACCCTCTCACCCCACGCCATTGAAGCTAAGGTCCTCACACTCTGCCACTTCCCCTAGCTGGAACTGGTTGTGTGACTCTCTCCCTGCCTAGACCCTGAGCCCCGGATGACGGCAGAACCCCCGTGAGGCTTCCCCGCTGAGCCAACGACTACCCTGGGGCCCCCATCCCACCCGCACCTCTCCTCCGTCCCCGCACCCCGTCCCACGCCGGGGACCTACCTCCATCAAGGCTGCGGGACATGGTGTACCGTTTGCTGGAGGAGCGCTCGAAGAAAGGCGCGGGCCGGTCGATGAGGGCGCTGGCCTGGCGGGTCTGGGCCTGCGTCCTCCCGCTGTAGCGGAACTTGGAGCCCATCACCAGGAAGCCCTTGGGCGGGGGCTCCGGAGACACCAGCCTGCGGGGAGTGTGGCGGCCCGAGTGGGCGACAGAGATTCGAGACGGGCCCAGACTTTGATCCCCGCCAGCCACCCACCTGGTCTGCCCTTCCTGACCACGTGCTGGGCCCCAGAGGCCAGGGACGGGGACTCCAGCCCAGCCTGGGCTGGGCTGGTTTACGTGCTTCAGTTCCCTCCTCTGTAAAATGGGAATTAAGACTATGAGCCCTATGTGGGATAAGAATCGTGTCCAACCTGATTAGCTTGTATCTACCCCGGCGCCTAGGACAGTGCTTGGCACATAGTAAGCACTTAATACCACAATTCTTCTTCTTCTTATTACCCTAGATCCCTGGGTGGTCTGCTTGACAGTGTGTGTGGGTGGATGGGTGTCTGTGGTGGGGGAGGTGGTCTGATATGTGAATTGTTTTTTTCAGGTTATTTCCCCTCCCTAGACTACAAGTTCCTTATGGGTAGGGAGTGTGCCTACCGGCTCTGTTGTACTCTACTCTCCTGCTTAGTGCAAGGCTCTGCACACGGCAAGTGCTCAGTGAATACCACTGATGGACGGATCATCCCTTTCTTAAAAATCTCCGTCAGTACCCTGTTCCACTGCCTCTCCCTAATGCGGCCCTGGAAATGATCTCCTGCTCACTCAGCCGGGGCGAGGACTCGGGCTTGCTTCTGCTGAGCACCAGGAGAAGCCATGCTCTACTTTCTCAGCATGTTGGTGAGAATTCCCCAGGGGACCAAAATCAAGCCAAGACACAATACACTAGCTGCTTTCCTATATTCAATCAATCAGAGGTATTTATCAAGCACTTACTGTGTACAGAGAACTGTACTAAGCGCTTGGGAAAGTACCATACAGCAGGGTTGGTGAGACATTTCCTGTCCACATGAAGCTTCCAGTTTAGGGGGAGAGTTACAGTCTAGAGCGGGATAGGATACAATCTAGAGGATATTCCTACAATACCCATCTCTCTGGCACAGAAGACTAGGTGATTGGCCTGCTAATAACAAGAGTAATCATTATAATTGTAATATTTGTTAAGTGAAAGCAGTGTGCCATGCTTTCACAAGATACAAGAAGATACAAGATGATCCGAATGGACACCGATCCTGCCCGCTTAGGACTCACAGTCTAGGCCGGGGAGAGGACAGGTATTGGACCCTCATTTGAGAGTCAAGGAAACCGACAAAGTTAATCAGCTTCCCCAAAGTCACAGAGCAGATAAATGGCAGAGTCAGTCAATCGTGTTTATTGAGCACTTACTGTGAGCAGAGCACCGTACTAAGTGTTTGGGAGAGTATGATAGAACAAGTTAACAGACACATTCCCTGCCCACAGGCTTACAGTCAAAAGGGGTAAGAACCAGGGTTAGAACCGACGTCCCAACTCCCAACCTCCAGGCTCTTTCCAGCTGGTTTTCCACTCAATATATTCCGCTCGTCTAGAAATTTTCCAATTGATTGTTTGCTGAGGGTCTTCTCAGCAATCTCCACTAACCTAATCGATCAGCTTAATGACTGATCGATTATTCATTCTCATCACCCTTTTAAAGAGGGTCCAATTCTTTCTCCTCCCACCGGCTCGACAGCTAAGTAGCCTTCCCGTTTCCTGAAAGGTGGCCATTAGACCCTGCTGGATTGGACACTCTCATCTTTTTCACCAGATTTGGAATCAGCCCCTTCCCCAATTTGAACTTTGCCAGGCCCCTCTCATCCCAGGTACATTTCTGGTGATTTTTCTGGGAAAGATGGACATACAAAACTCATCCCACTCTCCTCTTTCAGTGTCATCTGTAATTGCCGTTCTCTCTCTGACTAATCTAATACGTATCACATGTCCTCAAGCACAGAACGCCCTTCGGTCTTACTGAGTGAAAAGCCTGGGAATGACGATCCTTTTATGTTCGGAGAAGCCACGGAACTTCTTTGGAGTAGAATGTTCCTCATAACTCCCACGGGGAGCCCTCTTGCCTCGGGCCCCAGTCCTGGACTAGAATCACGCCCGCCTCCTCCTCCTCACCTGAAGAATGTATGGTGCTCAATGCAAACCTTCCACAATCGCTTGGCGGAGCGGTGGTTGGGGAGCTTGAAGCCGATGGTACTTTCAAACTGCTCATACTGGAGACCCGGAAGAAGACCGGTGAGTGACGAGACTGTGCCCCCACAAGCCCCCACTAGCAACACCCTTGCACCCCTCCCGACCTCCCATCTACCGCACCTTTCCGGACTCTGGGTCCTACCGGTCCCCTCTCTGCCCTCCACCCGAACCACCTATCGCTCCCTCAATCAGAGATTTTGCTACTTCTGGATTGCCCCATATGCAGTGTTCATCATTTGACAGCGCCTCGACCTCTTCACGTGACTGGCACGAAAGACTGTGATCAGTGACCTTAAATCTCCGTTAAAGGAGGCCACCGAATCTCTGCTCGAGACTCTGGACAGGCTCGGCAGGGGAGGACCACAGCCACAAACAGCCCTTCCCACAGAGGGGATGATGAGTACAGAAGTAGAGGCCTACGTACACAAACATACACACACACACACACACACACACACACACACACACACTGAGAGCTGGAAACAGAGAGGGAGGGGGGAATTCTGAGGCAGAGAGTGAGGCCCCGTCTCCTTTTCACCTCTCTGCAGTGAAAGGCCAGAGAAATGGAGAGACAGGCTGAGGTGGACAGAGAGGCAGAGAGCCAGAACGAGAAGATGCCAGGAGGAAGGAGAGGGGGTTGGCCCCGGCTGAGGCGGGCTCGGCTCACCTCCCCGGGGCGGATCTTGATGTAGAAGTTGCTTCTCTTGTAGGAGATCTTCAGGATCTTGGGCCAGGCAAAACGGTTGATCCGCAGCCGGTCCCGGTAGATAAGGAGTCCGTTGGCACACACGCCCAGCATGATGTCGATCCCCTCAGAGTCCTGGGGAAGACCGCAGGGGACAGAGCGTAGGTGGCCGAGGAGACAGAAGACGCCCCCGCCTCCCGGCCGGCCCATCCAAAAACAGCAAGGACGGAAAATCTCAACCGGCAGAAGGGGCCGGACGCGGAGGCCCAGGCTGGGCTTTCTAGGCCCGCGGCGGGTTCCCCCCATGGCTCCCAACAGCTGGGACAGGAAGGGAGGGAGGATGCCCGGGTTTTCAGCTTCGTCCCGGACACCGGCTGCCAGCCCCTCCCATGAGAGGCAGATGGGGCAGTTGATGGGCCAAGGCGCTCCGGGCACCTCAGCTGGTAGACAGGGAGGAGAAATGCCCTAGGGAGCCTGTCCCGGCCTGTCGTAGCAGGACCCTGTCCCTGGGCGCTCAGGCAAGTGGGAGGGGTTGGGGTTGGACTCCCAGTAAAAATAATAATAATAACGATGATACTTGGTAAGCGCTTACTTTGTGCCAAGCACTGGGGTAGATACCAGTTAATCACGTTGTACACAGTCCCTGCCCCACATGGGGGTTACAGTCTTAATCCCCCTTTTTCGGCAAAGATAACTGGGGCCCAGAGAATTCACTTTGCCCACGGTCACACAGCAGACGTGGTGGAGCTGGGATTAAAACGCAGGTCCTACTGACTCCCAGGCCTGTGCTCTATCCATTAATCCATGTTGCTTCTCAGCACTGCAGGCAGGACAGAGGCAGGGCCTTGGAGCCAGGCTGGGGTCAAGATCCTAACCCAGTCTGTGAGCAATCAGTGCAGAGTAGGGCAAGGCAGGGCAGACCGTGGCTGCGGGCCCGGCACTCACTCCTGGAAGCCTGAATCCACAATGAGTGACCATCAGGTCCCTGGCATTGGGGCAAGCTATACTGCCAGAGCAGAGAGACCTCTCCCTACCCACCCCACCCCAAACCACAAAAGCCAGAAAACTGGGTCTCGGACCCTCATGGGACACGGGGATCCGCAGAGAAGCGTCCGGCTCCGGAGGGTGAAAGGGCAGATCCGCAGAGAAAAGGTTGTGGCCGAGTCCTGGCCAAACTGGGAACCCAAGACAATTTACCGCATCCTCCTGCTCCTGCCAGGCAGGACCTGGGGCGTGACGGAGGAGGAAGAATGGAGGGCTCGGGGTCGTGACGTGACCCTGCCACATCAGTGGCACGGCAGAGGCGACGCCCTGCATCCCGTGTCCCTAATCTCCAAGGGGCGCTGCCATCCAGGAGGACCATCCAGCGCACTGCCTACCCCCTTACCGGACGTCTCCACCACTGGCCCATCGCCGCTCATCCGATAATGTACCTTGGCATGGTGCAGGTCGACCCCATACATGGAGAGCTTCTTCGCATTCTCCAGGAAGTGAATTTCTGCTTCTCCAGGCGTCATACCCCTGAGAACATAAGGGCAGAACGATGAGGGGGCGGGTGATGCCAAGGCAGGGATGGCAGGAGAGAAGATGATGGTTGGGATTTTTTTTTTTCCGGATCAGGGGTATATACACGATAATCCAGTCCGCCAAAGTCCCTGTCCCCCATGGGGTTCACAGTCTAAGGAGAAGGAGGGACAACAGGCACTGAATCGCCATTTTGCAATTGAGGAAACCGAGGCACGGAGAAGTTAAATGACAGGCACAAGGTTACGCAGCAGGCAAGTGGCAGAACAGGGATTAGAACCCAGGTTCTCTTCTTCCAGGTCCGTGTTCTTTCCACTCGGATCTGCTACGTCTACCGATGGATAGCAGGGAACCGCTCTCCCCTCTGGAAGTTCCGAACATCGCTCAAAGGGCAGCTGGCCCAGGGTGTATGGGGAGACAGGCGCAGGCCCCACGGCCTAGGTCCTACTTGGCAGCATTTGACAACAGGAGCAGAGCCTGTCCTGACTCCTGTAGGTCAGATGGCCAGCTGAGGCCCAGGAAGGGGTTTTGGGGGGTGGGGAGAGGGGTCACTGGAGTCACTGGGAATGGGAGAGGAGCCAGCAGGGCCTGGCCTGTGGGTGCAGCGGACCTCTCACCTATAGGTCTTGTGCAGTTCCATGATCCGCTCCTCCAGCTCTTTGGTTTGGTTGGGGGCGAAGCGGAGCTCGCTGACGTAGTTGCCGAGATGCTCTTCCGGGTCAAAGTCTCCCAGCTCAGCCTGCACGGCGTAGGAGCCCAGCAAGGCGTGAGTGACGAAGGAGCACGGCAGACGCCCCGTGATGATGTCGGCCCTCAGCTGCAGGCACAGGTAGTATCTAGCCGGGGAGAGCAGGGGCGGGTACGGAGGGAAGGACCGATGGAAGGAAGGAAGAAGGAAGGGGTGGAAGAAGGGAGGAAGGATGGATCACTACTCTCCTTCCACTCCTCAGGGCTTTCCGTGTTCCAGCTGCATGGATCTAGGTCCAGCTGACCGGGTGGGGTGAGTTGGCACCTTGGAGATTGCTCATGGGCAAGCTGCCCACCAAGAAGGAGGGCAAAAAAAACCCCAACAAACAGGGGGGACCTCCACCCCCCTTCTCTCGGGGCTCAGCTTTACAAACAGGAAGTCCTGGGGTGGCAGCGAGCTCCTCATCCCTGGAATCTTAGGCCAGTGAGACCAGCGTAGGGGTCCAAACCCGTAGAGTCTGGCTCCCCACCTGGACCACTGGTTCGTCTCCCCTCCACTAGCTGAGCTCCCTTCATGGCACTCTGGACCCTCTGTGTTCCCTGCATCTAGGGCCACGTGGTTCTGTTGCCTCTAGTCCAGTTACTGGTGCCAACTTCAGGAAGGCCCTCACCCTCGTAGATCGGGAGCTGGGAGGGCAAGCCAGCTCCTCCACCTCCCCAACTGGCCCACACAGCTTTAGGTGTTGCCCATCCCGCTCCTCCCAGTAAGAAGGGGACTGGGGGCTCTCTATATATACTCTGTTCAAATCCAGTTTCAAGCTGGAAATAGGCTCCCTCCCTAGACCCTGACCACTTCCTCTGGGTGTTCCCACGGCTGGACAACAGTCCGCATTTCCTCCTCATGTGAAGTGTGCATGGTTGCCCGTGTCCAACTCCTCAGCTTCCCCTCCTTGTCTTCATTTTCCATTAGCATCCCCAGCCCCACCCCCCCCGGGAGCCACTGCGGCCCCACTGAAACATCGGCACCTTTCCACAAGAGCCAAGAAGCCTTCAGGGTTGTCTACAAGAACAGCCGTGAACATACTACACACACACACACGAGCAGCAGTGAGTGACTTCGGCGAGTGGCCGAGCCACGCCACCTGGCAACCCCTCACCTTGTGATGTCTTCAGTGAGCTGGGCCGGGTCTGGGGGGTAGAACTTGACCGTGAAGGCAAAGTTCCAGGGGCCACCTGGGGAAGGGAGGAGGAAGAAGAGGAAGGAATCAGGGCAGGGCTGAGGCACTGGTCCTCTCGGCAGTCCAGTCTCTCTCACGCTGCCACCCTGACTCTGCTCCCACTCTCTAATCCAGTCCCGGGTGCCAACCTCACCTACACAGGCCTGGAGCCTGGAGCGGCCATTGCTTCCCCCCACCCCCCACACTGACCCACACGGCTATTAGGGTTGTCCAGCCCACTTCTCCCAGTAAGAAGGGCAGCGGGGGCTGTTACCTGCCAGAGGCTTCTCAGCCCCATCATGGCGTCCTCAGCGCCAGCCACCCTGCCGACCGGGCGCCCCCGTGTGCTCCCTTCCTGCTTTCTCCCACCCTGCCACGCCTGGCTCATTCTTGCCCTACTGAGTTGTCCTGCTGTGCCCTGCTACTCCCTTGGACCACCTGGGGTGTTTTTTTAGGAGCAATTTATCTCCCCCGGTTAAGCAAAGAGAACAAGGTGCAAAGATAGGGGTGCGGCCACAGCCGTCCTCGAGATGCTCTCCGGATTTGTCTCCAGCCAATAAAACAAACATGAAACGAAATCTCAGCCTCGCGGTACCTTCAACCATCATCTCGGTCCCTGCATCGCCTGCCTCCCCGTTGTCATGGAAACAGTCTCAGTCAGTGTTTCCAGGGAGGTTCCTTGCCTGGGCTCACCGCCGAAGAGAACGCTCCCTCAGAGGAATGGTTCTGAGAGCATCAGTGTGGCCAGAGGATGGATTAGGGGAGGAGGAGGGAGGTGGAGTCCTTTCCCAAAATGCCCAGGGGTTCCCCCTCCCTCAGTGGGGCGTCCCACATTCTACGCCTTGGCCTGGGCGGGCCCTAAATCTGGAACGGCCTTGCTCTCTCTCCCCATGCACCAGACTTCTGTAAAAATAAGCCTTCCCTTTTTGGTAAAAGGAGAGCCCGAGGCAACCAATTACCCTTTCTCTTTCCCTCTGCTCCCCACCCCAAAAATTTAAATTAAAAAGGATTTTCACATATACTTCTCGCTGTGTATACGAAGAATGTCGTTCGTGCTAGCCTTACTTTTGCAAATGTGCATACATGTACATTCGACTGAATCATATAGTTGGATTCCCTGCTTGTACATATTTTCACGCATGTAAATATGTATGTATATGTATGCATTTCCCTGGTTGATCAATCCATAAATAATATTTATTGAATGCTTACCCTGGGCAGAGTACTGTACTAACTGTTTGGGAGAGTAGAATAGTTAGTTGTCATAACCCCTGCCCTCAGAGTTGACAGTCAAGCAGGGGAGACGGACACTATAGAGAGGATGAAGCTGGAAGAAATAAAGGATACAGTAATAGGTACGAGTGCTTGGGGCTGGGGCGAGTGCAACAGTGAGCAGAAAGCTTTTTGGTTTCTTTATGGTATTCGTTAAGCACTTAATATGTGTCAAGCACTGTTCTAAGCGCTGGGGTAGATACAGGTTAGTCAAGTGAGACAGAGTCCCTGTCCTATATGGTGCACACAGTTTAAGGAGGAGGAAGAACAGGTATTAAATTCCCTTTTTACAGTTAAGGAAATGGTGGCCCAGAGAAGTCAAGTGATTTGCCCAAGGTCACGCAGCAAGCAAGTGGCCGAAAGAGGATTAGGACCCAGGCCCGCGCTCAACTGCTGTTTCCCAAATGTTTAGGGCTGTACGGTGGAGTTGAAAGGGCAGTAGGGGAGAGCATAAGGTGGGGAGATTAGAATGAATCAGAGAAAGTCTGCGATGGGATTCCAAAAGGGATGGGAAGATCGGGAGAGCTGGGGTTGTCAGATGTGAATTGGGAGTGTTGGGAGGTTGTGAGCACGAGGGTGGAGACGGGAGAGATGAGAACGTGGACCGGTGGAGGGGAAAAAGCGTGTGAAGTGGGGTGGAGTGGGAGGAGTGGATAAAGAGGGAGACAGCTAATTGACCGCCCTAAAGTGTTGGGTTTCAGCTCTGACACGGGGAAGCATGGTCAGCCATTGGAGGTTTGTACGGAGACGTTTGCGGAATATTGTTTTAGAAAAATGATTCGGGGAGCAGAGCCATGTTTAGATGGAAAGGAGAGACTGGGAGGCAGGGAAGTCTGCGAGGAGGCTGATGCAATAGTTATCCCCATTAGAGGGCAGGGAACATATGTCTTGTCCTTCTGCTGAATATTCCCAAGTGCTTAACTGGAGGCATCCTACTCAGGAGGTACTCCCTACACACCATTACTCCTCCTGCTATAAGAATGTAGAACCTAACTACTCTCCTTTTACAATCCAGCCCGCTCCTCTAGTGCTAACCTTCTCACTGTGCCTCAGTCTCGCCTGTCTCGCCACCAACCCCTAGTCCACGTCCTGCCTCTGGCCTGGAACACCCTCCCTCCTCAAATCTGACAATTACTCTCCCTGCCTTCAAAGTTTTATTGAAGACACATCTCCTCCAATAGGCCTTCTCAGACTAAGCACCCCCTTTCATCTTCTCCCACTCCCTTTCTTCTGTGGTGTTGCCCTGACTTGCTCCCTTTGTTCTACTCCGCTCCCAGCCCCACAGCACTTATGTACATATCTGTCATTTATTTATTTGTATTGATGTCTGTCTTCCCTGCTCTACCCTGTAAGCTCGATGTGGGCAGGGAATGTGTCTGCTTGTCGTTACATTGTACTCTTCCAAGTGCTTAGTACAGCGTTCTGCACACAAGTGCTCAATAAATAAGACTAACTTGCAGTTTTTCAGGCGCTTAGGGCAGGAAACTTGCCTACTTACTCTACTGTACTCTCCCAAGCACTGAGCTGAGGGCTCTGCACACAGTGAGCTCTCAACAGAGACCGACTGACCGACTGATCACCACAGCTGCTGGAAAGAATCACTGTGCCCCAGACAGGGTGGGCGACAGGGACAGATAACAGCAGCTAGGACCAGGCTGGCACACTTAAATGACGGGGAGAGGAAGCTGCCTCCATCCTCACGGCCCCCCTCCCTGGTTAGCAGGTTTTCGTGTCCAGCTGAGAAGGGACTCCCCGGCCAGGGAACAGAGAGTCCGGGCCTCGGGACACCGGCAGCGGTCAACGGAGAGACATCGACTGGCCCCCGGCGGGAGACTTACTGCGGATCTGCTTCTTGATTTCCTTCGACGGATCCAGCCAGTTCTGGAAGAGAAGAAATGGCTCCTGAGATGGCAGAGGGGTGGGCGAGGGGGGGCCGGCACAGTATGGATTGGGGGGTGGGTGGGGGAGAGCAGTACGTGGGGATTGGAAGCCCCATTGGCTGAGGTGGAAGGGAGGAGCGCTGAGCAGCTCCCACCACACTCGCGTAATAATGATAATAATAATGATGGTATTTGTTGAGCACTTACTGTGTGTCAAGCGCTGCTCTAAGCACTGGGCAGATACAAGGTAATTAGGTTGGACGCAGTCCCTGTCCCACAAGGGGCTCACAGTCTTCCCTGCCATTTTACAGATGAGGTAACTGAGGCGCATAGAAGTGATGTGTCTTGCCCAAGGTCACACAGCAGACAAGTGGCAGAGCAGGAATTAGAACCCAGGTCCTTCTGACTCCCAGGCCCGTGCTCTATCCACTAGGCCATGCTGCTTCCCATGAACTTTCTCACATAAGGAAGGAGTCAAGCCCCAGGTCAGTAGCTGGGCCTGAATTGGGGGAAACCCAAGCAGGTGCTTATCAGGAGTGGTCTTGGCCCCAGCTTCTGCGGGTGGGGGGCTCTCAGGTCGTCCGTTCCCGACACCCACCCCCAAGGGGGGCAATTAAATGTTGCTAGGGCTGCTCCCGCAGGAGGGTCTCCCCACTGGGTTTCTCCAGCAACTCGCAAAAACTGGTTGGGTGTGGGGCGACCAAGCAAATTGGGTCCCCATCATGCTTCTATTTCTCAAGGTACTTTCTCATTCATTCACTCACTCATCCATCCATCCAATCATATTTACTGAGCATTTACTGTATGCAGAGCACTGTACCAAGTGCTGGAGAGAGTATAATATAACAATAAACGGACACATTCCCTGCCCATGAGCTCACAGTCCGTCCATCCATCCATCCGATCCTCTGAGAAAAGGAAGGGCAGGTGTGCTTATCGCCATTTTACAGCTGTGGAGACTAAGGACCCGAGAGGGTAAACGACTTGCTCAGAATCACCCAGTAGATCAGTGGCAGCACCAGGGCTGGAGGCCAGGTCACCCACTCACCTCACGACACCCCGCTGCCTCCCGATCTGAGCTAGGTGAGCCACCCAGGCCGGGGGCAAGTCGAGCTTCCTCTGAGATCCACACTTTGGAGTGCCCTAAAATCCAGTTTCAACACTACTGGACTGGACTTGCCCTCAGCGTGACCTAGGGGATGGGTATTTGGGGGAAAGGGAAGGGGACAGAGGGGTTGGGAAAACAGCAGAATGCTTTTGGGAAGATTGAGGAAGGCCCCTTCTCCTCTGGAGCCCCTCCTTTGCTCTCGCTTCCCTGGGCCCCATTGCCCCACGTACCTTCTGGCTGTCTGAGTCGCAGAAGGTGAGGCCAAAGTAGTCCTTCTCCAGGAGGTTAAGGTGCCCGCAGACCAGGTCAAACAGCACTTGGCCCCGGCCATGCTTCTGCAGAAGGGGAACATTCGCTGAGAACTAGGCCGCCTGCCTCCTCCCCTGCAACACCAGCACCCCTCAACCCCCAGCCTGGCCCTGTACTGCAGCACCCCACTTCCCTTCATCCCACACCACATATCCACGCACCCAACCCACCCCCACTCCCTCCTCAGCCCGGGTCAATCCATCCACCTGCATCTCTGTCCTCAATCCTTCCCTTGCTCATCTAAACATGCACCCTGCTGCCTCTTCTCCCCTTACTCTACCTCTTTAGGACTCCTGCTTCAGCTCTCTTCCAAGCCCCACCAGCCTACCACCTGCAGGGACTATCTCCCACCCCCTTTTTATGGAATTTGTTAAGCACTTACTATGTGCCAGGCACTGTATTAAGGGCTGCGATAGATATGAGCTAACCAGGTTGGACACAGTCCCTTTCCCACATGGGACTCATAGTCTTTATCCCCATTTTACAGATGAGGTAACTGAGGCATAGAGAAGTGAAGAGACTTGCCCAAGGTCACATAGCAGACAAGAACCCAGGTCCTTCTGACTCCCAGGCCCACGCTCTATCCATTAGGCCACGCTGTTTCTTTGCACTCCCAGCTGTCTGGAAGCCTAGCTAAAGGATGAGCCCTTCAGCTTCCCCAGCTGGTGGGTCTCCCCCAAATAGTCGCCTCTGAGGAGTGACCCGGGATCTGTTTTGACCCCGCTCCCTCCCCTCCGATGGTTTTGGCCGCCGGCTCCTCAAACCCGTCTCCCTCCCCGGGCCCAGGGGGAGATGCTTTCTCAGCTCTTCTGTGTCACGGCTTTACAGGGGACCCCAGGCAGGAGCCAGGGGAGTGGCAGATTCCACGTTCTGTAACACTACAAGTCCTCCCGGGATCCCACACCTCCGACCTCCTGCCCACTGGGAAAACCAAGAAAGAGAAATCCCCCGCTTCAATCATCAGGGGACAAGAGTTGGGCTGGGGGCAGAGACCAGGTGTCCAACGAGGACCCCTCCCACTGGGCCCATGTCAGAGCCAAGGTGCTAAACACAGGGAACACCCCACCGGGGTGCAAAATGGGGCCGTCTCCCCAGGGGAGCGACACGGGAGAAGGCCCGTACACATGAGGAAGGGGTGCGAGACCTCATTTCCGTTACCAGTCCTGCCAAGCCAGCTGCACCTGTGGGCCTCCAGGAGGAGGTGCCATCATGACCTAGGTGCAGCCTGGCAAAGAAAAGAGGGAAAACAGAGATGAAGGACTTGGGGAGTGGTGTGGCAATGGACTGCCTTCTGCCAGGACGGTCCCGAGGTGTAAATCTAGGGCACCGGAGGTGTCACACAGCCAGGGTCCGGGCCTCACCTCCACTTCGCACTCGTACTCCGACGCGTCCAGCAAGATGACTCGGCAGATGGCGCTTTTGAACCTCTTGGCAATTTTCTGGGGGGATTTTTGGGTCTTGCTGGGGGTGGTTCTCTCCGAGAGCCCGTCAGTTTCAGCGTAATCCTTCTCCTCCATGTCTAGACCCTGCAAGGGGGATAGGACGCAAGGTACTGACCCTGGAGTGGCTCTGGCTCGGTCCGGCCCGGCGGGGAGGGATCTGCTGACTCTCACTCCTCTATGGAGAGAAGGCAAGGGCTCTAAGGCGGGACCAGGCACTGGGTACGGCAAAACACCCCTGAACAACCATACCCCTGAAACCCAGTGACCGAGGCCACCCCTGGAGGTCAATCAATCGGCCGTATTTATTGAGCACTCACTGTGTGCAGAGCACTGTACTAAGCACTTGGGAGAGCAGAAGACAACAAAATTAGCAGATGCATTCCCTGCCCACAATGAGCTTACAAGTCTAGAGGGGGAGACGGAAATTAATCTGAAAAGTTAAGTAATTTATAATAATGCACCGGTCGTAATGCACTGGTCAGTGCTGAGGGCAGGAAAGTGCTACCGGGTCCCACACTGCCACCCCCACCTGCTTCCTGGAGCCACGAGGGCATGTCAACTTTGACAGAAAAAAACATGAGCAGGCCCCCTTGCCACCCACACAGCCTTACCCAGCCCCTTCGGCCACCTCCCCCCGACATCCTCCCTGTCCCAACGTCCTTCCCCCTTCACCAGAGTGTCCAAGGTCCCAAGAATCACTTTCCAATCATCCTGGGACGATCCCCTCGGGATCACCCCAGCACCACACAACTTCCTCGGGCCTCTTGGTCAGTCGACAAATAAAGGGACTGAGGAGACAGTGGGACAGGTGGGAGGGGAGAGGCCGGGAGATATGGTTTCTTCAAGCCAGCCAGAGAGGCACTCAGCCTATCGGGCATGCCCGGATCTCCGGCCAGAGTTTCCGGAGCAAGTCGCAGGTCAGCGAGCAGAAGGGACGAGGAGGTGACCGTAAGGCGGCAGGGGCAGAAATGAGAGGGGAACTGGGTGAGGTGGGGCACAGGGGAGAGTCTGGGGAGCTTGGGTGAGATTACTGCAGGATAGGGGCCGGGTCTGTCCTAATTGTAGTGTAGACCTCCCCCCTCAGTACTTAGCACAGTGCCTGGAACATAGTGAGTGCTTAACACATGCCGTTATTATTAGGGGAAAGCTACTGTGCCCCTGAGGTAGTGGTTCTGGAGCTGGCCATGCCCCTCCAGGGGGGTTGCTTCCCAGCAGTGATTGGGGCGGGGGACAACCAGGTATGTATGCAGCAGGACACGTCCCTTCCTCCAGAACAGCCAGCTGACCTGTCTGCTCCACAAGGGAGGGAGTCTGACATCTGAGCTGGGTGGTGGAGGAATACTGACAATTATAATAATGTGGCATTTGTTATGTTCTTAACACATGCCAAGCACTCTGCTAAGAGCTGGCAAAGATACGAGATAATCAGGTTTCTTTTTTTTTTTATGGCATCTGTTAAGCTCTCACTATGTGCCAGGCACTGTACTGAGTGCTGGGGAAGATATGAGCTAATCTGGTGGGAAGCGGTCCCTTTCCCACAAGGGACTGTCAGTCTAAGGGGAGGGGAAAACAGATACTAAATTCTCATTTTACAGGAGAGAACCGAAGTGACTTGCCCAAGCCTTCCCAGCAGGCACGTGGCTGAGCCAGATTTCAAACTCAGGCTGTCTGATTCCGAGGCCCGTACTCGTTCCACTAATAAAAATCAAAAATAATTATGGTACTTGTTAAGCTCTTGTTATGTTCCAAGCACTGTCCTAAGCGCTAGGGAAGCAGCACGGTGTAGTGGGTCGAGCACGGGCCTGGGAGTCAGAAGGTCATGGCTTCTAATTCTGGCTCTGCCACTTGTCTGCTGTGGGACCTTGGGCAAGTCACTTCACTTCTCTGGGCCTCCATTACCTCATCTGCAAAATGGGGATTGAGACTGTGAACCCCACATGGGACTGGGTCCAATCCGATTTGCTTGTACCCACCCCAGTGCTTAGTACAGAGCTTGGCACACATTTAACAGACACCACAATTCTTTCATTCTTATTATTTTTACTACAAGGTGGTTGAGTTGAACACCATCCCTGTCCCACATGGGGGCCACAGTCTTAATCCCCACTTCACGAGCGAGGTCACTGAGGCCCAGAGAAGTGAAGTGACTTGCCCAAGGTCACCCAGCAGACGAGTGGAGAAGCCGGGATTAGACCCATGTTCTCTGACTTCCAGGCCCACGCTCTATCTACTAAGCCACGCTGCTTCACGGCCTCTAAGGATGGAGAACGGGAGGTGAGGGGGAGGCAGGGCGTAGAGGGCGAATGTGGGTCCTGGGGGCAGTGACCTTTGCCCCCCCCCCCCCCCCCACCACGTCCGTTTGGTGGCAGCGGCAGGACCGCCTTGTATGTCAGGGGGCAGAGACCCCTCACCTGCTCCGCATGCCGGGGCTCGGGCTGGCTCCCCTGCTTCTCGTTGGAGTTGGCTTCCGGGTGGTTGGCGGTGGACACCGGGGTGGTCGCTGCCGCGGCTTCTAGCGGCTGCTGGTGTGGCTGCTGCTGTTGCGGGGGGGGATTCCTCCTGGGCATGCTTCACCTCAGAATCAGGGCCCGTCTCTGTCGTCATGGTTACCAACTAGTCTGCATTGGCACGCACAGGGGCATGGCGACACACACACACACACACAGAGACAGAGGGATACGGAGAAAAAGACAAGCGAGACAGATGGAGAGGGGCAGATGGAGAGACAGAGATGGAGTCAGAGAGAGCAAGACAGGGAGGGACGAAACAGAAAACAGGTTAAGGAAATCAAAAGGTCGACCCTGTCTCCCTCCATCGCCCTCTCCTCCCCTGGGGCGTCCAGAGTTCTCCCGGGCCGCTCTGGCCCCTGGGAGCAAGAGGATCTCTACGTTGGCCCCTGGGGTCCTTCTGGACTGGCAAGATCACCTATAAAGGGAGCAGTCTCTGCTGCCAGTTTGCTTCACGGCCATAATTAGATTACAAATGAGTCGTCACCCTAAGACACCCCTCCAAGACACCAGACCCCTGCTGGTAAATTAAATGGCACTTCCTGCCCCTTCACAGAGTGTTTGTTAATAACATCGATAAGTTGATACTAATATCATTGACACTACTGATGATGATTACAATAATGATTTGAAAACTGTGGCATCTGTCAAGTTCTTACCGTGTGCCAAACACTGTACTAAGCACTGTGTCAGATAATTAGATCTGACACAGTCCCTGTCCCACTTGGGGCTCACAGTCGGAGGGACAGGTGTTTCGTCACCCATTTTGCACATAACTGTGGTATTTGTTAAGCACTTACTATGTGCGAGACACTATGTTAAATGCTGAGGAAACTGAGGTACAGAGAGGTTAAGTGATTTGCCCAGGGTCAGACAGCAGGCAAGCGGTGGAGCCGGGATTAGAACCCATGACTTTCTGACGCAGGACCTGGTCCCCTGATTTCCAGGGTCTCTTTCTTTCCAAAAGCCTCATCGCTTCTCTAAGTTCTGAGCGTTGGAGTTCTAATTACCTTGTATCTACCCCAGTGCTTAGTAAAATGCCCGACACACAACACTTAACAAATACCACTATTTTTATTAGTGCCAATAAATTAATATTAATTTATGAATAATAACCTAACAGGGCCTCTAGCGAGCCCTACGGGGGGACTGGTACTGTGTCCGACTTGATTACGTTGTCTCAACCCTAGCTCTAGTGATAACAATAATAGTCATGGTACTTGTTAAGCGCTTACTGTGTGCCAGGCACTGTACTAAGCACTAGGGTGGATACAAGCAAATCAGGTTGCTTACAGTCTCAACCCCTGTTTTCCAGATGAGGTCACGGAGGCCCAGAGAAGTGAAGTGACTTGTCCAAGGTCACGCAGAAGACAAGCGGCAGAACCGGGATTAGAACTCATGACCTTCTGACTCCTAGGCCCGTGCTCTGCAAGTGCTTAACATCGGGTGGGTAAACGTGGGTCCTGCCTCGCAGCTCCAGGCAGGCTCAGGGGACAAGGTACCTGCCTGGTGCTTGTTTGGTCCGGCCACATGGGGGAGTTAGATTCATTCGTTCAATCGTATTTATTGAACACTTACCGTGTGCTACACTGTACTAAGCGCCTGGAAAGTACAATTCGGCAACAAGTAGAGACAATCCCTACCCAACAACGGGCTCACAGTCTAGAAGTTAGATGAGAGCTGGTCTCCCCCACCCTCCGTCCAAAGCCAGGAACCCAACAGAAGCTCTACAGTTTTGATGACTTTGGTCCCCTCCCTCTACAACTGTATAATAATAATAATAATAACGTTGGTATTTGTTAAGCGCTTAGTATGCGCCAAGCACTGTTCTGAGCGCTGGGGTAGATACAGGGTAATCAGGTTGTCCCACGTGAGGCTCACAGTTAATCCCCATTTTACAGATGAGGTAACTGAGGCCCAGAGAAGTGAAGTGCCTTGCCCACAGTCACCCAGCTGACAAGTGGCAGAGCTGGGAGTCGAACCCATGACCTCTGACTCTGAAGCCCAGGCACTTTCCAAACCCCATCACCTCTACTTTCCCCTCAGCCTCTCCCACTACAGCTCCTCAAAGGACCTGTCACCCCCTCCCTTCTACATCCCCATCACCACCAGGCCCAATCTGCCCAGTAACTGACAGTCAGGTGTGTTCCTGGGTCCCTTCCTGCCTTGCCTCAGTCTTCCCAGTCTGTTCATTGAAAAGGGCACCTCTGCCTGATCATCATCATCGTCATCACCATCATCATAATAACTGTAATAAAAATAATAATGTTGGTATTTGTTAAGCGCTTACTATGTGCAGTGCACTGTTCTAAGCGCTGGGGTAGATACAGGGTAATCAGGTTGTCCCACGTGAGGCTCACAGTTAATCCCCATTTTACAGATGAGGTAACGGAGGCACAGAGAAGTTAAGTGACTTGCCCGCAGTCACACAGCTGACAAGTGGCAGAGCCGCGATCCGAACACCTGACCTCTGACTCCGAAGCCCAGGCTCTCTCCACCGAGCCACGCTTCTTCCAGGCACTGTTCTAAGCACCGGAGTGGATACAAACAAATTGGGTTGGACACATGGGGCTCACGGTCTTAATCCCCACTTTACAGATGAGGAAACTAAGTCACAGAAAAGTTAAGTATCTTCCCCAAGGTCACAGAGCAGACAAGTGGTGCAGCCTGTCTGGCTCATAAGAAGACTGGGGAAGACACATGAGGAAAAGCAGCCAGCCTTAGTACAAACACCACTCACAACACACCAACCAATGATGGGAGTCAGGGCAGGTAGAGTCCGCTACCAACAATAATAATAATAATAACAATAATAATTACTAATTGCGGTATTTTTTAAGCACTTACTTTGTGCCAGTCACTGTACTAAGCGCTGGGGTGGATAAAAGCAAAGCAGGTTGACACAGTCCCTGTTCTCCATGGGGCTCCCAGTCTCAATCCCCATCTGACAGATGAAGTAATTGAGGCCCAAAGAAATGAAGTGACTTGACCACGGTCACCCAGCGGACATGTGGCGGAGCCGGGAGTAGAACCCATGACCTCCTGACTCCCAGACTCGTGCTCTATCCACGACGCCACCACACCACCAGGCAGGCACAGCCCCTGACGTGGGGGGCTCTGAGAGCCGGAGTCCAGGTCCTCAGTCGGAGGGACCACCCCCAAGTGGACCGGACGTCTCCCACTTTTCAGAGAGGCCCAAGCTGGGATCAGCTCCAGAGTAGAGCCCTAGGCTTGGACCACTGGTTGGATGGCTGGAAGGGGGACATCGAGGCAAGTCGAATCCTCCGGCCAGGCCCAAGGGCCAGGAGGAGAAAAGAGGGTGGCATCCGGAGAGAGGGTACGGACAGTCACGAAAGAGGAAATGGGACGCAACCGGTCCTAGACCTAGATGGTGAAGGGCCGGGATGAGAGGCAGGAAACAGACGGAAGACGCTGACTGGCGGAGGGAGACACAGAAGAAGCCCCAGAAAAGTCCAGGAAGAGAGAACACGGGTATTGGGCCCATCCCTTCTCGGGGAAAGCTTGGAATTATCCGGAGTTACCCTCAACTCCGGGGTGCGCTGTATGAACAATCAATCAATGGCATTTATTGAGCACTTACTGCGTTCAGAGTGCTGTACTAAGTGCTGGGAGAGAACAATATAACAGAGCTGGTGGACACATTCCCAGCTGAAAGCACAGCAGCCTCTGCCTACCCAGTCCGAAATCTCTGGGTGCTCTGTGGTGTAGTTTTGGTTCACCCAGGATGTTCATTTATTCATTCAGTTGTATTTATTGAGCGCTTAGTGTACACACAGCATTGTACTAAGCACCTGGGAGAGTACAATATAACGATAAGTACAAGCCTACAGTCAGTTGATATCCATCCCCTCTCAGCCACCATCACCCCAACACACATACACACAGAGCTCTCCCAGCCCCCGCATCAGCCCTAGACTTCACCGGCTACTGCTCAGACCACCGGCCCACGCTCCCTTCTGGGGCAGCCGGGAGAGTCTCCGCCGGCTATCCGGAGCGGGGAGGGGGACGGAGCTGACTTCCCTCTTGGAAAACGCTCAGCACAGTGCTCCGCACACAGAAAGCACTCAATATATATGACTGACAAAACGCAACTAGGACCGTCTAAATAAGATGACAAATCCCTCGGGGTGAGGGAGGAGAGGCAGAAGTCGGCGGGCTCACCCCCTCCCTTCCAGATGGACGGGGGCCACGGGTGGCCACACACCCCCTTGCTGGGCTCCTTGGGTTCACTGTGGGCAGGAAACGTACTCTCCCATGAACTTGGTACAGTACTCCGCACACAGGAAGAGCCCAATAAATACCACTGATTGATTGATCGATTGGGCCTTCTCCTGTCCTTTTAGCAGAGCACCCAGATCGAGCTCAAGATCGAGCCAAGGAAGCCACCGGGAAACACATCACCCGGCACTGCGACTCCTGGTCCCCGGTCCCAAGGTGCAGCCGCTGCCCGTAATAATAATGACGATGGTATTTGTTAAGCACTTACTATGTACCAAGCACTGTACCCATCCTGGATACAATCTCCCCGAGGATTGGGGAAGCGCCTCATCCCTACACCTGCCCATCCTTGGAGGCCCGGAGCGATGCCAAGAGGGCAGGAGGGCCGAGCTGGGATCCACAGAAAACGGGGACAGTGCCACCTGACAGCCCCGCCAACCCTGCCTTGCTCTCCGATCAATCGTATTTATTGAGTGCTTACTGTGTGCAAAGCACTGTACTGAGCACTTGGGAGAGGACAATACATCGAAAGCAGCAGCAATGTTCCTTGCCCACGACGATCTTACCATCTCGATGTGGAGATAGACATTTATAATAATAATAATGGTATTTGTTAAGTGCTTACTATGTGTCATGCACTATTCTAAGCACTGGGGTAGATACAAGGTAATCAGAGTGTCCCACGTGGGGCTGACGGTCATAATCCCCATTTTACAGATGAGGTAACTGAGGCACAGAGAAGTTGAGTGACTCGCCCAAAGTCACACAGCTAAGCGGCAGAGCCGGAATTAGAACTCAGGACCTCTGACTCCCAAGCTCGGGCTCTTTCCACAAAGCCACACTGCTTCTCCACATTACTATAAGTAACTCGTAATGCATTGCTCCCAGTGGGGTTTCAATAAATACTTGTTGGCCGTAGACACGCTCCTTGCCCATCACGAGCTTAGGGTCTAAAGGAGGAGACAGACATTAGTATAAACAAATGAATGGTAAATGATATTGGCTTAAATAATTATTTGATAGAATCATTTAATTAAATTAGAGTAAAGCGTGGCTCAGTGGAAAGAGCATGGGCTTGGGAGTCAGAGGTCATAGGTTCGAATCCCGGCTCTACCACTTGTAAGCTGTGTGACCGTGGGCAAGTCACTTAACTTCTCTGTGCCTCAGTTACCTCATCTGTAAAATGGGGATGAAAACTGTGAGCTTCTCGTGGGACAACCCGATTACTCTGCATCTACCCTAGCGCTTAGAACAATGCTTGGCACATAGTAAGCGCTTAACAAATACCAACATTAGTAAAGTAATTCGATTAAAATTAATAAAATAATTGAATAAAATTGAAATAAAAATAACTAATAATGTTGGTATTTGTTAAGCGCTTACTACGTGCAGAGCACTGTTCTAAGCGCTGGGGTAGACACAGGTAATGAGGTTGTCCCACGCGAGGCTCACAGTCTTCATCCCCATTTTCCAGATGACGGAACTGAGGCACAGAGAAGTGAAGTGACTTGCCCACAGTCACACAGCTGACAAGCCGCAGAGCTGGGATTCAAACCCATGACCTCTGACTCCCAAGCCCGCGCTCCTTCCACTGAGCCACGCCGCTTCCCATAAGCACTAGATCATGTGTCTACCAACTCTGTTATTTTGTACTCTCCCAAGCACTTTGTACAGTGTTCTGAACCCAGTAATCACTCAATACATACCATTAAAAAAAAACTACTGAGGCAGCGAAAATGGGGAAGCGAAAGGTTTTGGATAAAGGAGTTGCCACATTGGAAGAACAAAGAGCCTGTGCCAGGCGAGAGGTCCTTGAGAACCGCCTCCGGGGTGGGTTTCGGCTGCCCGGGCACGGGGACGCCGGGAGCTGAGCTGTAGCCCAGTGAATCCGCCGTTCTCCCTGATATGGAGCTAGAGACTGAGAGCTCCTCAGCGACAGCCCACGGCTCTCAGATGCCAACGAGGCCCACTGAGAACCCGCTCCCCTGTCAGTCAGTCTTATTTATTGGGCACTTACTGTGCGCAGAGCACCGTACTAAACACTTGGGAGAGTAAGACAATATTACACACACATTCCCGACAGTCAATCGTATTTATTGAGCGTTTACTGCGAGCAGAGCTCTGTACTAAAAGTTTTGGAGAGTACAACCATCTAACAGACACATTCCCTGCCCACAGTAAGCTTACAATAATAATAATAATGTTGGTATGTGTTAAGCGCTTACTATGTGTAGAGCACTGTTCTAAGCGCTGGGGTAGATACAGGGTAATCAGGTTGTCCCACGAGAAGCTCACAGTCTTGATCCCCATTTTACAGATGAGGTAACTGAGGCACAGAGAAGTTAAGTGACTTGCCCACAGTCACACAGCTGACAAGTGGCAGAGCCGGAAATAGAACCCATGACCTCTGACTCTAGAGGGGGAGACAGGCATTAATTTAAATAAATTACGGATATGTGCATAAGTGCTGTAGGGCTGGTTGGGGGGGGAGGGGTGGTGAATAAAGGCCATGATCTGTCCCCACCCCCGCTGCACCATCCTTCTATCCCCCAAAATATCTCCCTGTGACTAGCCAGAAAGGCGGGGTGGATAGGGCACAGGCCTGGGAGTCAGAGAGTCATGGGTTCTAATCCCGACTCTTGTCACTTGTCTGCAGTGTGACCTTGGTCAGGGTACTTTCCCTCATCTGTAAAATGAGGATTAAGATTGTGAGCCCTTTGTGGCACCGGGACTGTGTCCAAATTGATCATCTTGTATCTACCTCAGCGCTTAGAACAGTGCCTGGCACATAGTAAGCACTAAACAGATATTATTATTCATAATAATAATCCCCATTTTACCGATGAGGTAACTGGGGCACAGAGAAGCAAAGTGACTTGCCCAAGATCAACATGCAGAGAAGTGGCACAGCCGGAATTAGAACCCAGGTCCTTCTGACTCCTGGGCCCGGGCTCTATCTACTAGGCCACACTGCTTCCCTGTTAGGTAGGGGCTGCCCTCCTGCACAAATCAGTCTATCGTAATGGGGAAGTTGCGACCCTGGAAGTTGGAGGTCCCGGGTTCCAGTCCCAGCTCTGCCATCTGTCTTGTTGTATGACCTTGGGCAAGCCACTTAACCTCGTCAAGCCTCACTTTCCCCATCTGTAAAGTGGGGATAATAATACCCAAACCGTACCTCACAGGGGTGTTGTGGCGAGTAAATAAAAATGACTAATATAAGTTACGTTGACAATAAGATCACCAAATAGAAACTCTTTAGGAGGAACCAGCATGGCAGAAAGGACCTGGGATCTAATCCCGCTTCTGCCACTTGTCTGCACTGTGACCTTGGATAAATCACTTTTCTGCGCCTCAGTTACCTCATTTGTAAGATAAGGATTTAAACTGTGAGATCCACGTGGGACAGGGACGGTGTCCAACCTCATTAGCTTGTATATATCCCACTTGGAAGAGTGTATACCCCACTTAGAAGAGTGTCTGGCACTAAGCACTTTACAAAAACCATAATTTAAAAAAAAAAAAGGGCAAAGCTTCAGACCTGAGCTCCCAGGCGAAGAACAGAGGGACCCAAGCCCCATGCAGCCCACAGACTCCACGCTACCAGCAGCTCCCTGGCTCCCACTGTTCATTCAATCATATTTATTGAGCACTAACTGTGTGCAGAGCACTGTATTAAACGCTTGGGAGAGTACAATATAACAATAAACCGACATTCCCTGTCGACAACAGCCTTACAGTCCAGAGGGGAGCACTGTGTGCTCCGTAGCTGGTGCCCACTGGACAGCTCTTGACTGGAGGCCCTTCCCTCCTAGAATGCCATGTGCTTTGATTGCGGGGGATGCCCGAAGGCCCCTGGCCCTCCCCCCTCCTCCCAAGCCTTCAGCACAGAGGTGTCACTACCGTAGGAAAGCTTGAGGGAAAGAGAATAGGACGGTGAGGCTACTGTGGGGACGTCCTGCCTAGAAAGCCACTCTCCCCTGTGACCTCACCCAACCATTTACCTCAGGACGGCAGCCTTATTACTCCCCTCCTGCTGGGAAGCAGCCTGGCCTAGTGGAAAGAGCACGACCCTGGGAGTCAGAGGACCTGGGTTCCAATCCCAGCTCTGCCGCTTGTCTGCTGTGTGGCTTTGAGCAGATCACTCCACTTCTAAGTTTCCTCATCCGTAAAACGGGAATTCAAAACCAGCTCTCTCTCCCACTTGGACCGCGAGGCCCATACGGGCCGGGGACCAGGGCCGACCTAACTACCTCGTATCTATTCCAGCACTTAGTACCGTGCTGGTCTACACAGTATGTGCTCCACAAACGCCACCATTCTTCCTCTCCTTCTCTCCCGTCTCTGAGGGCTAGACAAAGTCAATTATCATGCCGCGAGAAATGAGATGCAGGTGAGGTCATAGGAGCCTTATTGTATGGGTGATGGTGACTCTCCCTCCCGCGATTGGAGACGGGGCCACAGTTCTCCACCCCCTCCCCACAACACCCCTACGCTCTCGGAAGCAGAGGGAGCATCTGGGCTGGAGTAGAAACTCTTTGTTATTCTTATAATTACTCATGGTGGAAGAGTAATTGTGGAAACGGCAAATCTGTCTTAGGTTTACATTACCCACTGATACAGTTAAGTAAAAATAAGCAACCCAAGGACACCCGACTCTCGTCACATGTCAAATCTGGCTCCAGGCCCACAGACGCACTGGCTTCCATCCCACACCTTGACTGACAGCTTTCATAGGGACGCGCAGCCTCAAAACAACGTGGCCTAGTGGCTAGAGCACGGGACCAGGAGTCAGAAGGACCTGGGTTCTAATCCCGGCTCCGCCACTTGTCTGCTGTGTCACCTTGGGCAGGTCACTTCACTTCTCCGTGCCTCAGTTCGCTCCTCGGTAAAATAGGGATGAAGACCGTGAGCCCCGTGTGGGACAGGGACTGTGTCCAACCTGATCGGCTTGTATCTACCCGGCACTTAGTAAAATGCCTGGCACATAGTAAGCGCTTAAATACCGTAAAAAAAATGCAAAAACATGAGGGCAGTCACACAACACACACACAAGCAAGCACGCACATAGCTTCAGCGACTTGGACGGAGACAGGGCAGTGTTTGTGCAGCTCTTACTGGCATACCCAGGTCAGCACTAATATTAATCCCATGCATTAACTGCTTCACTACGCCAATTGAGCTACAATGGCCCAGACCCCAGCTGCAACACAACATGTTTCGAACCCTCCTGAGAGGCCAAAACCAGAAGACAAAACCCAGTCCTGTCCATCCCCCTACCCACCTTACCCATTTCCCCCTAGATTGTAAATTCCTCAATGGGCAGGAAGCGTGTCAACCAACTCTGTTGTAGTGTATTCTCCCAAGCGCTTAGTGCAGCGCTCTGCACACAGTAAACGTTCAATAAAGACCACTGATGGATCAACTGATTTGGCAGCCCTCCTCCTCTAGACTATAAACACAGGGAAATCGTTATATTGTTAAGTACGGGTGCTCTGCACACAATAAGCGTTCAATAAATACAGTTGACTATCATCCAGCAGGAAGTCAGCAGCCAAAGATCTTCCTTGGACTGGGACGGGAGAGATGGGTGGGGTCTCCAGGGGGCACGAGGGGGAAGAAGGGGTCTTCGGGGGCAAGGGAGTGACAACAGTGACAACCTCCTGGTTTCACAATCCCACAACTTTGGCATTATCCTTCACTCCTTGCTCTCCTTCAACCCACACATTCCGTCTGTCGGGTCCTTCTTCACATCGCCAGAATGCACCCCTTCCTCTCCATCCAACTGCCACCGCGCTGGTCCAGGCCCTCGTCTCGTCCTGTCTTGACTACTGCACCGGCCTCCTCGCTGACCTCCCTGCCTCCATCCTCTCCCCTCTCCGGGCTACACCTCCAAAGGCTGCTCGGATCATTTCTCCAAGTAAAAGAAAAAAAAATCACTCTGAGCATGTCTTCCCACTCTTTAATAACCTCCAGTGGTTGCCCATCCAACTCCAAGGCCTAATGGCAAGAGCATGGGTTTGGGACCCGAAGGAGGTAGGCTCTAATCCCGGTTATGCAATCTGTCTGCTATGTGACCTTGGGCAAGTCGCTTCACGTCTCTGGGCCTCAGTTACCTCATCTGCAAAATGGGGATTAAGACTGTGAGTCCCATGTGGGACAGGGACTGTGTATAACCTGTTTACCTCCTATCTTCCCTAGCATACAGGAAGTGCTCGGCACAAAGTAAGTGCTTAACAAATACGATAATTAATTAATCTCTGCTTCCACCAGAAACTTCTGACCCTCTCCATCAGTTCTGAGTTACTCCATCAGCTATAATAATGTTGGTATTTGTTAAGCGCTTACTATGTGCCGAGCACTGTTCTAAGCGCTGGGGTAGACATAGGGGAATCAGGTTGTCCCACGTGGGGCTCACAGTCTTAATCCCCATTTTACAGATGAGGGAACTGAGGCACAGAGAAGTTAAGTGACTTGCCCACAGTCACACAGCCGACAAGTGGCAGAGCTGGGATTCGAACTCATGAGCCCTGACTCCAAAGCCCATGCTCTTTCCACTGAGCCACGCTGCTATCTCCCTCCTACCTCTCCTCACTCCTTTCCCACTACACTGCAGCCCGAGCACTCTGCTCCTTTAATACCAACTACCTCACTTGGCCCCACTCTTATCTGTCTTGCCCTCGACCCCTTATTCTCACCCTCCCTCCTTCCAAGAACTCCCTCCTTCACATCAGGCAGACCACCACTCTCCCTTTCTTCAAGACTAAATTAAAATCACATCTCCCCAAGGAAGCCTTCCCTAACTTATCCACCTTATCTTCCCTCCCTACTGTGTTACCTATGCTCTAAAATCTCCACTCCACCCACACGGTCACTCCATCCCAATGCTCCCACCCAGCAGCTCCTTATATTCTGTTGCTTCTCTTATTTCAAATTTAATTTATTGTCTCTCCCCTCTCCCCACTAACCACCAGACTGTATGCTCCTTGATACCAGGGGTTATCTCCATCGTACTTTCCTAAGAGCTTAGTCCACACTAAGTGCTCAATAAATGCCACTGATTCATTGACTGAGTCTTTTCTCCCTTCTCCCAAAACTCTTTCCCCATAATTATGGAATTTGTTGAGTGCTTACTATGGACCATCCGTCAAGCTAGCACACTTCCCTCCTTCAAAGCCCTACTGAAAGCTCACCTCCTCCAGGAGGCCTTCCCAGACTAAGCCCCCATTTTTCTCTGCTCCTCCTCCCCTCCCCATCGCCCCGGCTCCCTCCCCCTGCTCTACGCGCCCTCCGCCCCACAACACTTGTGTATATATGCTAATATTTATTATTCTATTTTATTAATGATGTGTATATATCTATAATTCTATTTATATTGATGCTATTGATGCCTACTTGTTTTGTTTTGTCTGTCTCTCCGCTCCAAGACTGTGAGCCTGTTGTTGGGTTGGGATCGTCTCTATCTGTTGCAAAATTATACTTTCCAAGTGCTTAGTACAGTGCTCTGCAAATAGTAAGCACTCAATAAATACAGTTGAATGACTGAATATTAGCGCTGGCATAGATACAAGTTAATCAGGTTGGACACAGTCCCTGTCCCACATGGAGCACACCGGCTAAGAAGGAGGGAGTAGGATTTAGATCCCATTTTATAGATGAGGTAACTGAGGCACAGAGAAGTGAAGAGACTTAGCCAAGGTCACACAGCACACACGTGGCAGAGGGGGGATTAGAACCCAGATTCTCTGATTCCCAGACCGGTGCTCTTTCCCCGCTGCTCCCCGTGTCTCCAAAGCCTGGATCTCCCTTGAGCGTATCCCCTACTCGAGAGGGGCAGGATGTATGGCATGAGGTCGTTGTGGGTAGGAAATATGTCTATCATTATATTGTACTCTTCCAAGTGCTTAGTACAGCACTTTGCACACAGTAAGCGCTCAATCAATATCACTGAATGAATGATCCATAGTCGGGGAGAGACCCAGGCTAGGACCTGCCACCTTCCACTAGGCCACAATGCTTTCCTTAAGCACAGATGGCAATGAGCCATATTCAGGGAGAGAACCAGCTGGGACCGCCACCCTCCCCAAAAGCAGTGATCCCCAGGAGAGTCATCTGCAGAATGCAGTCCCACCTCTCTCCTCGGAGCCCGCCCACCTCTCTCCCGTCCCCAAGCTCCCCCAATCATCCGCGAGACCGTGGGAACTGTGTGCCCAACCACGGGTCTGCCCCCAGAATAGCTAACTGGGGGGCCAGTTCTGCCTCCCAGGCCTTCCTTCTCCCCGCCCTGCCAACAGAACACTTTCAGAGACACACACACGCAAACAAGACTAATAATGACGCCTTGTGTTCACACTGCGCTCTTTCTCCCAGAGCCCTTTGTGTTCTAGTCTTTCCCTTTAGCATCACAAGATCCTTTGGAGATGACAGAGTGGAGGCCCTGTATATTTATACACACCCTGTTTACAGATGGGAAAACTGAGGCCCAGAGAGATTAACGACCTGTATTTAGACTGGGAGCCCCATGGGACAGGGACTGTGTCCAACCTGATTAACTTGTATCTACCCCAGAGCTTCAAACAGTGGTTCGAACACATGGTAAGTGCTTAATGAAAATTATAATACTGAAATAATCGTCCAAGGTCACGGAGCAGTTGGGGGCAGAGTTGGAACCCGAACTCTGGGTGTTCTCTCCGACAGTGCCTCTGACATCGGGGCGACTAATGACTCGACCAAGGTCACACAGCATTTACTTAACACAGATTCCTGAGCCCACAGGCCCGACAGTGGGTGACGGAGCTGGTCTTTCCCCCGAGCATCAAGGTAATTCCAGGAGACTCCTCCCTCTCTTCCAACTGTTGCCATATCAGTCGGCTGCCACATTCGGTCAAGCTAATCAATCAGTCGATCAGTGATATTTATTGAGCACTTACCGTGCGCAGAGAGCACTGTGCTATGCGCTCGGGAGAGTACAACTTAATAGAGTTGGTAGTCACGTTCCTCCATGCGCACGGCCACCACGCTGGGTCCCGGCACTTGTCATATCCCGACTAGACTTCATATCTCGACTTGACCATCACATCAGTCTCCTCTCCGGTCTCCCTGCCTCTCTGGTCTCTGCCTTCTCTGATCCTCACTCTGATGCCTGGATCATTTTTCTAAAATGATGTTCTGCGTATTTCCCTGCTCCTTGAAATCCTCCATGGTTGCTCATTCCTCTCTGTATCAAACAGAAATCCCTGACAGTTGGCTTTTAAGGCAATCAGCTCTCTCCCTCCTGCTGATCTACTCTCTTCTCCCACTATATATTAGCTCACGCTCTTCATTCCTCTCAAGCTAACTTACTCCCTGTACCTCGTTCTCATTTCTCTCCCCACCAAGCTCTTGTTCACGTCACCCCTCCTTCCCCGCAACTGCCTGGAATTTTGTTCCCTTTCATATTCAACTGGATAGCTTGCCCATCTTCCAAAGCATATGCCACCTAAGCCCTAAACATCCCACAACCCCTCATGGCACTTTAGTACATCATATAAATATATATGTATTCTATAAACTTTAAAATCTTTCTCCCCTGCTAGGTTGCATGAGAAACCACATGGCCTAGTGAGAAGAGCACAGGCCTGGGAGTTAAGAGGACCTGAGTTCTAATCCCTGCTCTGCCACATATTTGCTGTATGAGCTTGGGCAAGTCGCTTAACTTCTCTGTGCCTTCATTCCCTCATCTGCAAAATGAGAATTCAATACCTGTTCTCCCTCCTATTTAGACTGCGAGCCCCATGTGGGCCCTGATTATCTTGTAGTTACCCCAGCATTCTGTACTATCAGTTAATCAATCATACTTATGGAGCACTTACTGTGTACAGAGCACTGTACTAAGTGCTTGGGAGAGTACAATATAACCAAGTTGGTAGATACGTTCCCTGCCCACAATGGGGTTAAAGCCTAGATGGACTTGTACAGTGCTTGACACATGGTAAGCCTTTTACAAATACCACTATTTTTATTAATGAACTCTTTGAGGGCAGAATGTCTACTCGAGATAACTGTGGGCAGGGAATATGACTGTTACATTGTTGTACTCTCCCAAGCGAGTGGTACAGTGCTCAGCACATAAGTGCTCAGTAAATACTATTGATTGACTGATTCTACTGTACTCTCCAAAACACCCAGGACAGTGCTCTGCGCCCAGTTAATACATCACTTTAATCAGTTAATAAATCCATTCCTGACCAATTGACAAGTCTTCAAACCACTCCTACCGTCACTGTCGGAGACAGAATCCTGGGCTGGATGGATGGCTTTTCTGATCCACGCGCGGCATTACTTAAAGAGGACTCTGTCACAGTTCAAATCCCTCCCATTCTCATCTGGAAGTCTCTTGCCTTGAAATGGGAACTTGCTCTGGGAATGACTCAGCCTCCAGCAAACCTTAAGCACAGATTCCTTTCCCAGTAGTAGGAATAGTATTTATTAAGCGCTTGCTGTGTGCAACGCACTGCACTAAACCCTGAAAGGGAATACACCGGTAGGAATTAGACACAGACTGGGTCCCTCCCTCACCAGAGTGAGCTTCATGGCCAAGGCTCTTCTCCTCCTCTTCTTCCTCAAATTCTTTTTTTTCCTTAACGGTAATTTGTTGTTTACTACGTGCCAGGCACTGTACTAAGCGCTGGGATATATACAATCTAATAAGGTTGGACACAGTCCATGTCCCACATGGGGCTCACAGTCTCAATCCCCATTTTACAGATGAGGGAACTGAGGCACGGAGAAGTGAACTGACTTGCCCAAGTTCACAGCAGACTAGTGGCAGAACTGGGATTAGAACCCAGGTCTTTCTGACTCCCAGGCCTATGCTCTATCCACTAGAACACGCTGCTTCTAACCCCCGATCAACTCGCAAGGAAGCCTGGCATTGCAGGTGTGCCCTCCCTGCCCTCCCCGGCCCAGGGACGAGGACCAGAAGGAGACACGCACGGGGGGGCTTCCCCCAGCCCAGAGTTTTGCCTTTTGCCCTCTGCGGTGCCCTGCGGCCTTCTGCGGTGCTGAGCCTTCGGAACCACTAGCCCAAGTGCAGGCCCCTGGGAGGAAGTTGGCACCAGCTGGCCCTGCCAAGGCTCCATCTGGCTGAGCGAATGCCAGGGGCCTGGCCGTTCTTCTGCTATTCGATGCGTCCTCACTTCGGGGAGAATCACCCTGAGCTCTCACCACCGTGAGTGAACACCGCTGCCTCTGGTGCCCTCCGACCCTTTCCCCAAATCCTCCCATTTCAAGGCCAACGGGCAGGGTTGGTCGGGCCAGTCGGTCCCCCTCAATCTCCATCCCCTGCCCCCCACCTCTGAGGGCTGGGGGCTCAGTCACTCTCCAGACCTGGGGCTGCAGGTTGGTGCCACGATCCCTACCCGGGGAAAAGGGAGGGAGGCAAGAAAAGCGGAAAAGATGCCCGGATGCCCTTCCCGGCTGAGAAGCGGATTAGATCCTGCCCTTCCAAGTCAGTTTCCCAGCCATTCCTTTCCAACTGCCTCTGGCACCATGATAAGCAACCTCTGCCCCCCACCCCCCTGATTCTCCACAAACACCTCCCAGCACCCCCCACGACCCCAGTCTGCTGCCCATCCCCGGGTCAAACCCAGTCTTCCCAGTGCAGACCGGGCGCCGGTCTGGTCACTCCTGACAGTGACCTAAGAATGGGTCAGATGTTGATTTGCCACATCAAGCGACCATGACGCCGGGTAACAGGCTGAATATGGGTGCCCGCCCTCCATCTGCCTCAGTGGTGCCTAAAGGATCCCCAACAGCCCAGGCAACGAGGATGGGAAGGGTGGATGATATGGAATCCCTGGCTCTGAGTCTCAGAGGACACGACACAGGACCAAGGGTGGCGGCGGGGAGGAGGGTGGCGGGGGGCAGCCCAGCAGGGCATGGAAAGGCCAGGAGCAGTCTGGCAGGCAGAGAGCTCTGGACAATCGGGGGTCTAGACCAGCATCGGGGTCAGGTCACAGTTGCCTCCAGCTCTGCCCTCCGGCAAGCCCGGAAAGGGGCTCAGAAGGTTTGGGGACCCTGGAGGATGTGAATCTCTCCTCCCCACCCCCACCCCCCAACCAAAACAGAACAGAGTTTGGGTAGCGAGCACCGGGCAACCTGAGCAGCTCCCTGTCCCCGCTGACACTGTGACCTCTCCTCCCGGAACGGACAGGTAAACCCGGCCAGGATTTGGTGGGTCCTCAGCCTGGGGACGTTCAAAGAGGTGGTCGCCCGTGGCGGCGGCGGACGCCCCAGCCCCGGGCCCCGAGGATCTGAGGAGAGGTTCTCAAGAGGAGAGGAATCTGCAACTGACCGACATCTCCCTCTCTCTCTCTCTCCCTCCCTCCCTGCTTCCCCGCCAGCTCAAGGTCCTCCTGCTTGGGAGGGGGGACCCAGCGGCGGTGGGAAACACCAGACCCGTGGGGAGGAGGGAGAGGAGGACGGGATGTGCCGACCCCGCGCGAGGGTCCGCCTTGGCCTCTCCCTCTCTCCTCCGCTCCGCTCTCCTCCCCCGTCCTCCGGCCGGCCCCTACCTCGATCCCGGCGGCCCCATGTCCAGGCCGGGGCTGGGCTCCCGTCCTCCGGCCGCGCGGTTCTCTGCAGAGCGGGCTGTGCTCGAAGTTGCACACCCCCGCGCATTGATTGATGCAGACTGCAGTTGCAGTAGAGTCCTCCCGGTGCAGGGAGCTGGGCTCGGTTCCCACACTCCCAGGCAGGCCTGCCTCTTGACACAGTTTGAAACACAAGCGCACCCGCGCGCGCACACTCTCACACACGCGCGCACGCAGTGTGCCAGCTCTTCCCGGTCCCCGCCGAGCTCTCTGCCTTCTTCCCGCAGAGAGTTGGAGCCCTCCCCGGTGCTCTCTCTGCTCAGCCGGTCAACGGCGCGGTGCTCCCTTATCACCTAGTCCGCCCTCCCCATCCCTTATCGCCGCCCCCTGCCACACACACGCACGCACGCACCTCTCCAGAAACTGAGCCCAGTCCCCTCCCAGCTCTCCATCCTCCCGGCTCACGCCGGTGGGGAAGGAGGAGGAGGTGTCGATCGGGAGCCCAGGGTGGACACCATCCGCCCCGCTCAGCGCCCGGAGAGGCCGAGCCACTGCCCCCGTCGGAGGTGACCGTTGTCATCCATGACTCAACCTCCATTATTCCTCCTAGCCTTTCTACCGCTCCACTTGGGAACCATGGGGGAGGGGGCCGTGGAGGCCCTAAAACACTGTACAGTCACTCTCCGCCCCCAGCCCCAAATCTTCCTACAGCTTCTTCTGGGGCAGAAAGGGCAGATCAACTCCTTCCCTGTACTAGGTAAACATTATACCCCCTCTGGCAAGGGAGGGGGCTGGAAACCAAGGGCTGAGAAGTGTCTGAATGTATCTGTCAATAAAGCATTGCCCACAGCGAAGCCGACGAAAGCAGAGGCCTGGGGATGGGCAGATCACTCGCTCTGCCATTCTCCTCTTTCCCCCCACTGAATTCTCTTCCCCCACTCTCCCCAGCTTCTGTCCTTCATCTCTCTGTCCTTTCATCGAGCGCACCTCCTTCTTCGGGGGTGGCGGGGGGGGGGGGAAGGTTAAGAGGTGAGGCAGACAATGATTTGATTAGTCATTTCTCAGGCTTCAGGCTCTAGATTCTAAATTTAGAATAGGGGGGTGTGGAAAATGGGAAATGTCCCCTTCCTCCATCCCTAGCTCTCTGGGACAGGGAATGTGGATGATCCCAGGTGTGAGGGTCCCAAGCAGCAAGGTAGAGGGAGGGGGAGGGAGGGGTCCTGGGACAGCGCGGGTCTGTTCGGGCCCCTCAACCTTCACCCCGAGCCTGGAGACGGGAAGCATTTTGGGGATGTTTCTGGGCTTACCTATGCCCTCCAGCCTTTGGGACAGACAGAATGCTTGGCACAAAGAGACCCAAGTTCTCTGCCCACTCAGTAAATACTCCTGGCCTTATGTCAGCCTCAGTCTTTTCATCTGCAAAACTGGGATAACCTCCCACTCAGCTACTAAGACAGAAGTGATAGTAGCAGCAGCAGGAGGAGAAGCGGCGTGGCTCAGTGGAAAGAGCCCGGGCTTAGGAGTCAGAGGTCATGGGTTCTAATCTCGGCTACGCCACGTGTCAGTTGTGTGACTTTGGGCAAGTCACTTAACTTCTCGGTGCCTCAGTTCCCTCATCTGTAAAATGGGGATTAAGATCGTGAGCTTCACGTGGGACAACTTGATAGCCCTGTTATCTACCCCGGCGCTTAGAACAGTGCTCGGCACATAGTAAGCACTTAAATACCGACATTATTATTAGTAGTAGACGACCAGCACTCTTGCCATCTAAAGTCCTATTAAAATTGCATCTCCTCCAGGAAGCTTTCCTTGACTCACCTTCCCTCCCTACTTCCACACCCAGACATTTAGAACCAACCCATTAAGCCCTTAAATTAGAATTTAGCACTTAAAATTAGTACTTCAAACCACCCCCTAAAGCACTAAGCACCGAGGTATTCAGCGCCAACTTGAAATCGACCGACTCTATTGTGCTCTACCAAGCATTTAGTACAGTGTATTGCTTGCCGTGGGTGTTCGATACACTGATGGTAGAAGTCGGAAAGGTGTTGGGGAAGGGTTGAGATATTAGAGTGGGAAAGAGTTCTGCAATTTCGCCCCACACAGGATTCCCTCGAACCTGAATGAACCGAGGAGCTCCCTGAACCTCTAGGGAAGGGCAAGCAATCAGTGGTATTCACTGAACGCTTACTGCGTGCATGGCACTGTACTAAGCACTTGGGTGAGTACCATACAACAGCACTGTGAAAGACCCCATCGGGCGGACGGCTTGACGTTTTCTGAGCCTCTGTTTTCAGGCCTCAGAGCCAATGGGCTCACTATCGGCCGGAAATGTGTCTATCATCTCTGTTGTATTATAATAATAATAATAATGGTATTTGTTAAGCACTTACTGTTGTAAGCACTGGGGGGTGGATACAAGCAAGTCGAGTTGGACACAGTCCCTGTCCCATGTGGGGCTCACAGTCTCGATCTCCATTTTACAGATAACTGAGGTACAGATAGGTCAAGTGACTTGCCCATGGTCACCCAGCAGATGAGTGGCAGAGGTGAGATTAGAACCCATGACCATCTGACTCCCAGGCCCATGCGCTATTCACTAGGCCATGCTGCTTCTGTACTCTCCCAAGTGCTCAATACAGTGCTCTGCACACAATAAAAGCTCAATAAATACCATTGATGATGATGACGATGACTCATTTGAAAGAAGCAAGAGCAGCACCAGGAGGCTGGTGAGGATAATTTAAGTGTGGGAGCTTCCAGACTTTTTAGCAACACATACACACCTGTCCCTCTCCCCAGCACCCTCCCCAACCCGTCCTCAACTTCTCCTCTCCCACCTCAGGCTGAACCGGATGGACATAGGAGGAACTTTTGCGGACACAGGATGTGCCTACCAGCTCTGTCGTAATTGTATTCTCCTGAGTGCTTAGTACAGTGCTTTGCACACAGCAAGCGTTCAATCAATACCACTGATTGACTGAATGAGGAGACAAGACTGAGCTGGAAGCGTTCCTGAACAAAAGCAGAATTCTGAGTTCCAGGGTGTCCTTGGTTTCGGGGAGACCTTCCACGTCCATAAGGCCTAGTGGAATACGACTTCGGACAGCTCGTCTTTCCCACTGAGGCTCGGGGAGGACCATTAATGAGGCTGGTTCAGAAGGTCTAAGCCTCTTCCTCCTACTGGGGACTTCTTGAGCCTCCCTCTCCAGCTGGGGCTTCCCAGTGCCTCCCCTCTCCGGTCTGAAGCACAGCAGGATAGAGCTTGGCCCGAGGGCCGCCCGGCAAGTTGTCCTGGTCCCGAGTGCCCCAGCCCAGCCTCGCCCACCCACGTTCCCTTTGGGAAGGCCAGGCTGCCCACGAGCCACCACACTGAGCTCCAGCCTCATGCCCCCAACCCCGTGAGGGTGGGGAGATCGGCCCAATCAGAGCGCCGATGGGGGAGAGGGGCGTGCGGAGCGTGAATGGGAAGGAGGCTCCAAACGGAGGCTGGCACTCTCTCTTAAAATAACAAAAACCCAGCCCCCACCAAAACCAGAGCCGAAGGCGGATAAGGAACACAGACAGGCTTTAAGCGGTGCTCGCTGCTACTTCCCTCTCCCTCCCTCAGCATCTGAGTCATTCATTCAGTCGCATTTATTGAGCGCTTACTGTGGGCAGAAAACTGCACTAAGCACTTGGGAGAGTACAATGCAGCAGTAAACAGAGACATTCACTGCCCACAACGAACTTACAGTCGCGTTGGGTCCATCCCTTCTTTGCGGGATGCTTCCCGGTGACTCTGCAGGCTACGGCTCACAGCTTGACCCCCGCAGGATCCGCCGGGAGAAGGAACTGGCAGGGACGGATGCAACTTTTTCCCAGACACAGCCGCCTGACCTTTCAGCGCTGGCTTGGACACCAGGGAGCCTGGGCTGGGGCTGGAGGCTCAAATCTCACGGAGTTGGGGGCCGGGGGGAGGAGGGGAGGCGGGGGTGGCGGTTGGAGCGGGTGGGAGGAGGAAGGGGAGCTTGCAGGCTCTGGACCTCTGTGGTGCCCCCGGGGAGGCCCTAGATCCAGAGTTGCTGAGGCCACTTGCCTCCAAGGGTCTTTCCCTTGCTCTCCCTCCCAGCGGGGGCTCCGGCTGGACAGCATTAAAAAAAATCCATCTGTTTTCTTGCATCCGCTCCACCAGACCCGTGATCTGGGGATTAGGAAAGGTCTTGTGGGCCTTCTTTGACTCCTTTGAGAGCTTCCAAACACATACCCTGCCACCCCACCCAAGCCCCCTGGCAGGGCAACAGATCTGACACCCGATTCTAATGGAAGGTAAGTACTTCTTAAAGAAGCTGCATGGCCTGGTGGAAAGGGCATGGGCCTCCGAGTCAGGAGACCTGGTTCTAATCCCAGCTCCACCTCTATGATCTTGGGCAAGTCTCTTTGCTTCTCTCCACCTCTGTTTCCTCATCTGTAAAATAGGGATTCAATCTCTGTTCTCTTTTCCCCTTTGACTGTGAGCCCAGGGTAGGACATGTACCGTGTCCGACCCGATGATCTTGTATCTACCCCAGAGCTTAGTACAATGCCTTTTAGTGGTATTTGTTAAGTGCTTACTAGAGGAGCAGCCAGGCTTAGTGGAAAGAGCATGGGCCTGGGAGACAGAGGATCTGGGTTCTAATCTCAGCTTTGCCACTTCTCTGCTGGATGTGACTCTGGGCAAGTCATTTAACTTCTCTGTGCTTCAGTTCCCTCATCTGCCGAAGGGGGATTTAAAACCTGTTCTCCCTCCTACTCAGATGTGAGTCTCATGAGGGCCCTGATTATCTTGTAACTACTCCAGCACTCAGTACAATGCTTGGTACATAGTTATGGCTTAATCAAATACCGGTTATTATTATTAATTCATTCAATCGTATTTATTGAGCACTTACTGCGCACAGAACACTGTACTAGGTGCTTGGAAAGTATAATTCGACCACAAACAGAGACAATCCCTAGCCAATAATGGGCTCACAGTCTATTATTACTGTTCTAGGCACTGTATTAGTGCTGGGGTACATACAAGATAATCAGGTTGAACACAGGACTTGTCCCACTTGGGGCTCACAGTTTAAATCCCCATTTTACAGACGAGGTAACTGAGGCATAGAAAAGTAAAGAGACTTGCCCAAGTGCTTGGCACACAATTATTATCGGGTACTAGGCCCCTGAGGCTGCAATCCACTTTTCTACTCAGAGGGCTCTGCCAGATTCCAAAGCGCTGTGCTGGCTGCAGGGCTCGCTTCCTGTGATGGCTGGGGCCGGGTTGAGCTGACTCATGGAGCAGATTCGCAGCCTAGGATGGACAGTTTCCTTCTTCACGGCTCATACACAGCCTCTATCCATTTCCCCTCTCCTCCGGATGACCAATATTAATAATAGTAATAATAAAAACATCCTCTGGACTGTAAGCTCGTCCTCTGGACCGTAAGCTCACTGTGGGCAGAGAATGTGTGTTTGTCGTCATATGGTACTCCCAAGTGCTGAGGACAGTACTCTGCACACAGTTAACACTCATAAATACGACTGAATAATAATAACCGTGGCAATTGTTGAGTGCTTACTTTGAGCCAAGTACTGTAATAACCGTTGGAGCGGATGCAAGATCATCATAGGACCGGGCCTATTTCTGGGTGATGTGAGGTCCACCCTGGGATCAACGATCTCCCCTGGTGTTCCCTCTCGCTGGGCCATCCTCCTGAATAGCTCCCAAGCGCTTAGTACAGGGCTCGGCACACAGTCCTCAATAAACACCCCTGAAGGATTGATGATAGAGTCGCTGACTCAACAAGGAGAGAACGAGCTGGCTGGGGGTGGTGTTCTGGGAGCCGAGCCCCTTGGGAAACAGCTAGGGAGCGGGGGATGATGGAGAGCAGGGAGAGAGCAAAAGGTAGAGGGGAGGGAGGGGGTGATGTTGTCGTCCCTGGGCCTTGCACGTTACACACATCATTGGCTTACTAAGCACACAGAGTCAGTCTCCCCTCCTCTCTCCTCCCCTTCTCTCCTTTCCCCTCTCCTTCCTTCTTTCTCCCTCACCCTCCCCTCTACAGCCCAAATGCCAAGGGCTGGCTATCTTCAAATAAACTCTTAAGACATCCCCTCTAGACTATTAGCTCGTGTGTAGGAAATGTCTGTTATTTTGTCATATTTTACTTTCCCAAGCGCTTAGTATAGTGCTCTGCAGACGGTAATGCTCAACAGATACGAATGATTGATTGAGTCCGAGCTGAGCTAGTATTAGGAGTGAAGAGGGACTCCTAAAAGTCAGGGGCAACGGTGCCACTAATAATAATAATAATAATAATGACTGTGGTACTTGTTAAGCTCTTACTATGTACCCAGCACTGTTCTGAGCACTGGGGTAGATGCAAATTTAATCAGGTTGGATACCGACCCTGACCCATGTGGGGCTCACACTTTTATCCCCATTTTACAGATGAGGAAATTGAGGCACAGAGAAGTGAAATACCTTGCCCAAGGCCACACAGCAGACAAGTGACGAAGCCAGCACTAGAACCCCGGTCCTTCTGACTCTCAGGCCGTGCTCTATCAACAAAGGCACCGCTGCTTCTTAGAAGGAGTGCTCAATGAGAACTGCTTCTATTACTTCTCTTCCTCCAAAAAGGCAGGGAGACCAACCCAATTCCACCATCTGACACTTTAGCCAATGGAGGCTTCAACTGAAAAGACTCACCATGACTGGGGACACACCACAAAGTGAGCAGGGCAACAGCGTGGCAGAAGAGAGAATCAAAAACCACAAGCCCCAGTCCAACCCCTTTGGCATCCTCCCAGATTTAAAAGTGCAGCACCCGGGACTGGGGTGGGAGGTTGGGGGGATACTCGGATTGGGGGCAACTGTCAGAGTGCCCCCCACCACCTCCACAAATCAAATTGCCCCTTTAAAATGTGCCCTGGCACCCAAATGGGTTTTGAAGCACAAAGCAGGGAGGATTGTACTGCTTTTTGTGGCATCAATTCTCGCAGGATGGCCTAGGGGAAACAGCATGGGCCTGGGAGTCAGAGACCTGGGTTCTAATCTCAGCTTGGGCAAGTCACTTCTCTGTGCCTGGGTTCTCTCATCTGCAAAATGGTAATTCAATCCCTATTCTCCCTCCTACTTAGACTGTAAACCCCAAGTGGGATCTGATTAGCTTGTATCTACCCCAGCGCTTACCGGCTCTGCCACATGTCGGCTGTGTGACTGTGGGTAAGTCACTTAACCTCTCTGTGCCTCAGTTACCTCAGCTGTAAAATGGGGATTAAGACTGTGAGCCTCACGTGGGACAATCGGATTACCCTGTATCTACCCCAGCGCTTAGAACAGTGCTCTGCACATAGTAAGCACTTAAAAAATACCATTATTATTATTATTATTAGAGTGCCTGGTTCATAATAAGCACCTAACCAATACCACAAAAAAATGAGAGATATCTTTAAGCATCTAGAGCTGACTGAAGTGTCACTGAAGACCTTGAAAGAGATCGACAGTGATTCTGATGAATAGGTTTCATCTGGCATTTTTAAAATAGCATTTGTTAAGCATTTAGAATGTTCCAGGCACTCTACTAAGCAGTTGGAAGAGTTCATTATAACAGAGTTGGTAGACACGTTCCCTACCCACAGTGAGCTTACAGTCTAGAGGGAGCCTTGGCCCCAGATTCAGACTGTCCTTGAACAGAAAAGGAAACAAAGCCTCCAGGTTGGCAAGCAGGAGGAAAAAGTGTCCCAGAGAAGCAGCATGGCCTGGTGGAAAGAGCTCGGCCACTTGCCTGCTGGGAAACCCTGGCTACTTCAGTTTCCTCCTCTGAAAAATGGGGATTAAATCTCCGTTTTCCCTTCTCCTTAGACTGTGAGCCCCTGTGGGACAGGTTCTGTATCTGATCTGATTGTACTGTAGCTATCCTATCGCTTGGCACATAGTAAATGTTTAGCAAAACCCATGATTTTGTATTATTATTGTTCTGGTGATGATGAAGATCATCATCATCATCAGGAGGAAAAAATGTCAGGAAGTCCACAGAAGGAGTGTGGCTTAGTGGACAAAGCACGGGCCTGGGAGTCAGAGGCCCTGGGTTCTAATCCTGCTCTGCTACCTGTCTGCTGTGTGACCTTGGGCAAGTCGCTTCACTGGATCTCAGTTTCCTCATTTGTAGAATGGGGATTAAGATTGTGAGCTCCATGTGGGACAGGGACTGTGTCCAACTTGATTATTCATTCATTCAATAGTATTTATTGAGCGCTTACTATGTGCAGAGCACTGTACTAAGCGCTTGGGATGAACAAGTCGGCAACAGATAGAGACAGTCCCTGCCGTTTGACGGGCTTACAGTCTAATCGGGGGAGACGGACAGACAAGAACAATGGCACTAAACAGCGTCAAGGGGAAGAACATCTCGTAAAAACAATGGCAACTAAATAGAATCAAGGCGATGTACAATTCATTAACAAAATAAATAGGGTAACGAAAATATATACAGTTGAGCGGACGGGTACAGTGCTGTGGGGATGGGAAGGGAGAGGTGGAGGAGCAGAGGGAAAAGGGGAAAATGAGGCTTTAGCTGCGGAGAGGTGAAGGGGGGATGGCAGAGGGAGTAGAGGGGGAAGAGGAGCTCAGTCTGGGAAGGCCTCTTGGAGGAGGTGATTTTTAAGTAAGGTTTTGAAGAGGGAAAGAGAATCAGTTTGGCGGAGGTGAGGAGGGAGGGCGTTCCAGGACCGCGGGAGGACGTGACCCAGGGGTCGACGGCGGGATAGGCGAGACCGAGGGACGGCGAGGAGGTGGGCGGCAGAGGAGCGGAGCGTGCGGGGTGGGCGGTAGAAAGAGAGAAGGGAGGAGAGGTAGGAAGGGGCAAGGTGATGGAGAGCCTTGAAGCCTAGAGTGAGGAGTTTTTGTTTGGAGCGGAGGTCGATAGGCAACCACTGGAGATTATCTTGTATGCACCCCACTGCTTAGTACAGTGCCTGGCACAAAGTGCTTAACAAATACCACAGTTGCATTATTATTATTTTGCTTCCCAAAATAGCCCCCACCCATCAGTATTCTCTCTACTTCCTGGGAGGGGCAAGGGACTAAAGCCTGAGGGTTTAGAAGATACTATCATCACCACTCCCTTTCATGTCCCCACCCAACTCCTCAAACACACAAACACACACACACACACAAATACAAAAATCCAACAGCCAATCCCATAGCCGCCTCCAGACTGGGCCCATGGGTGGAGAGAGAGTTCATAATGGGATCAACTTTCCCGGTTGAACCTGTTCTGGGTTTCCCGGCGTGCCGTGCCCTGACTGGTGGGGTTGGAATAGAACCGTAGTAGGATGGACAAATTCACTTACTCCGTTTGCATATCTGGAGTTCAGGTCTGGTGACACAGTGGTGCCGATTGATGCAAAATGAATACGTAAATTGCCTTTCCCTCCTTAGCTCCAGAGCAAGCAAACAGACACTGCCCCGGCCACCTCCCTAGGGTGATCCAGCTTCAAGGTCTGCTCCAGGGCGGGCGAGGGTTTGGGTTCAAACAGCAGATGGCCAAACCTCTCTGTGTCTGCTTATTGTTAATAATAATAATAAATGTAATAATTATGGTATTTGTTAAGTGCTTACTATGTGCCAAGCACTGCTCTAAGTGCTGAGGTAGATACAAGGCAAACACTGTCCCTGTCCCACATGGGGCTCAAAGTCTTAATCCCCATTTTTCACATGAGGGAACTGAGACTCAGAGAAATGAAGTGACTTGCCCAAGGTTACCCAGCAGATCAGCGGCAGAGCTGGGTTTGGAACCCAGATCCTTCTGACTCCCAGGCTCAGGCTCTATCCACTAGGCCACCCGTTTCCCTCTCCCTCCCTCTCCCCATGGCTTAGAAAGCTTGCCCCATTGAAATGCAAACTCTCTAGCTTGCCTTGTTGTTGGTCTTTCTAATGATAATACTAATAATAATGGTATTTAAGTGTTTACTATGTACTAAGCACAGGGCAGAGACAAGACCACCCGAGCAGATACTCTCCTTGCCCTACATGGGGCTCACAGTCTAAAAGGGGAGAACAGGGATTTTTTTAATGGTATCTGTTAAGCACTTATTATGTGCCAGGCACTGTTCTAAGTGCTGGGGTAGATACAAGGTAATCAGATTGGACACAGTCCACGTTCCACATGGGGTTCACAATCATGGGGAGGAGGGGGAGGGAGCTGTTTCCCAGCCAGATTTGATAAAGCAGAAATTCAATCTGCTTTGAATAAGAAAAGAAGTGGTTTCTGCCCCTCTGAGCCACACTGGGGCACAGAATGGCATGGAGACATTTCCTTGAGGAGCGGTGGGGGAGAAGGTAGAGGAGGAAGGGAACTCAGCTACAAAGTCTGGATTTCTACTTTCATCTGGGTTGGGCTTGAGGGAGAGGGAGACGTGGGTGAGAATCTGACTGCGGTGGGGATTTTCTTCCTCCCACTCAATCTCCTTGGGCCTTTCCATCTCCATCAGCGAAGCGTGGTCCAGAAGAGGAAAGAAAAGGAGAGGACTGTTTAAACCCCAATCTGCAGCTCCGTGAGGGGAGTGGGCAGGGCAGAGAAGGTTCCGGCTTCCCTTGTCACATTGAATTCATTCATTCATTCATTCATTTGTATTTATTGAGCGCTGACTGTGTCCAGAGCACTGTACTAAGTGCTTGGGAGAGTACAGTATAACAGACACATTTCCCTGCCCACAAGAAGCTTACAGCCTAGAGGCAGGGAGACAGACATCAATACAAATAAATTACAGGTCTGTACATAAGGGCTGTGGGGATGGGAGGGGGAAAGAACAAAGGGATCAAGTCAGGGTGATGCAGAAGGGAGTGGGAGAAGAGGAAAGTCGGGGGGCTTGGTCTGGGAAGGCCTCATGGAGGAGATGTGCCTTCAATCAGGCTTTGAAGGGGGGGAAGAGTAATGGTCTGTCGTATTTGAGAAGGAAGAGCATTCCAGGACAGAATGAAACTCAACTTCCAGGTCCTAAGAAAACTTTAATGGGGAATCAATCAATCAGTGGTATTTATCGAACACTTACTGTGTGCGGAACATTCATTCAATCGTATTTATTGAGTGCTCACTGTGTTCAGAACACTGTACTAAGCGCTTGGGAGAATTATATTGCAACAATAAACAGACACGAGTTTACAATTTACTGCCCAGAATGAGTTTACAGTCTAGACAAAGTTCCCTGGACTCCCTGGATCTTCCGTGTTGATCCCAGGAAAATGCAACCACTTGAATTTGGATACTCTTGTCCCGCCCGACAACCAAGCACCTGCACTTCTCCAGTCACTGTCTATTTTCCAGCCCAAGTCCCATAGTCACCCTTTCCCTCCTAATCAATCAATCGTAATTACTGGATTCTTACTGTAATTACTGGATTCTTACTGTGTGCAGAGCACTGTACTATATGCTTGGCAAAATACAATGTAAAAGCTTTAGTAGACGTGCTCAACCGACAATGAGCTTGCAATTTGGAGGGGGGACCGACATTCATATATATAAATTACAGATGAGGGAGGGGTGAATAAAGGGAGCAAATCCAGGCTATCCATCAATCCCGGGGAAAGCTGTGAAGTGTGTATCTACAGTGTAGTGTGTATCTACACTACAGTGAGGTTTGTTTTGTTTTACTACTGTAAAACAGCAGTAACCCAGGTATGTCCCCCCAGTTTCCATATTCTTTGCATACACCATCAACAGACCTTAACGTCAAGAAAGGCACCACAGATCATACAGTAAAAAACAAATAAGTCCCCACACCACTGCAGCAAGTCTAACCACCATGCTGAGCAAAGTCCTTATCAAAAATGAACAGACCTTCTATCCATCTCCACTTTCAAGCATTACTAAGGTCACATCTCCTCCAAGAGGCCTTCCCTGATTAAGTCCTCTTTTCCCCAGCTTGCTCTCCCTTCTGCATTGTCTATGCAACCTCAATCTGTGACCTTCGGACACTTGGTATTCTCCCCACCCCCAACCCCACAGCACATAGGTACATATCTTAAAATTATATATTATAAATTACTTATTCATTCATATTAATGTCTCTCGCCCTCTAGAAGGTAAGCTAGTTATGGGCAGGGAATGTGTCTGCTAATTCCGTCGTACTCTCCCAAAAACTTTGTACAGTGCTCTGCATAGTTAGCACTCGATAAATAAGTAGTGAGCACTCAATAAATGCCTCTGATTGATTGAGAAGGCAGTGTGGCCTAGTGGAAAAAGCATGGCCCTGAGAGTCAGGAAGACCTGAGTTCTAATTCCAGCTCTGCCCCTTGTCTGCTGTGTGACCTTGGGTAAATCACTTCACTTCTCCGGGCCTTAGTTTCCTCATCTGTAAAATGAGGATTAAGACTGTGTCCAACCTGATTATCTTGTATTTACCCCAGCACTTAGTACAGTGCTTGGTACAAAGTAAGGGCTTAACAAATATCATAAAAGAAATAAAGAGGAGATGGAGACGGGACAGACAGTGAGAGGCTGGGAGGGGTTTTCCTCTTTCCTAGCCCCAGTCGACCTCCCACCTTCCCCATCCCTTGAGCAGATGCGTACGCGCACACACACACACACACACGCCCCCCCCCCCCCCCCCCGGCCAAATACACCCCCTGCCCCCTACCCTGGTCACTGAAGAAACAGTTGCCTCCACAATCTCTCCTCTCATGCCCTTCTCCCGGTGTTTGGGTGGAGGGCAGCACACTACTGGCTTCACTCCCCCATTCAGCCACAACAGTTGCCACTCTCTGCCCAACCCTCTCCTGACGGGTAGGGGAGTTATGGTGAGTAGCCATGGCTCAGAGCAGATGGAGAGGCGGGGGCTTCTCCGGGAACATTAAAAACTTGGGCACGGCTCCTGGAGCAGGGTATGGCGCTGCTGTATTGTACTTTCCCAAATGTTTAGTACAGTTCTCTGCACCCTTAAAGTGCTTAATAAATACTACTGAATGAATGCATGATGCTGCCTCTACCATCCTCTTCCTCCTCTCAGTGGTGGAGAGAAGGGGTATGAGAGACAGGACTGGCTCCCCTGGCTCCCTTCACCCGGGGCTGCATGCACCCACACGTACGCCCGGATAGAGCGAAGGCCTAAACTTTCGGGGAAAGGGCCGATAGGAAGGTGAGCCGTCTCCCAACACATTGACCTCAGGGCCTGTAAAGCCAAGGGAATGGTGTAGGACCTTCCGCTGAGAGACGCAGTGAGCTCGAGGCCCTCCCTCAGGAGGCCAGGTCAGGGTTCCCCATTTTTCAGAAGGGGAAACGGGCCCAGGGTTTAATACCCCGAGCTCCAGCTGGGCCGGATTCCTGCGCTCGACTCCCAGGTGGGTGGGGGGTGGGAAGACAGGTGGGGTCACCCGAGGAAACTGCTTTCTGCCGGCACTGCCTCTGGTGGAATCAGTCAGAGGGACAGGAGGAAGGAAAGGAGCCTGGCTCCTCCGAACAGGCCTTCCTCAAGAGAAATTTTCATTTAAACTTTAGCTGGAGAGAGCTTGGTCTGTGAGAGGAAAAGCCAGAGCAGAGCAGCCGGGGAACGGTGGGGCTATCGCGGGGTCAGGATGACCAGAAGGGGGGCTCCATCTCGGGACAACAGTAACGGTGGTACCTGGTAAGCGCTGAGCACTGTACTAAGCACTGGGGTAGCTACAATCAGGTCAGACAAACGCCTGGCTCTAGGTAGGCAGGAAGAAAGACTCCACTTCCGCTCACTTCAGGGAAAGGAGCTATGGAGAGGATGGGACATTTTCAAAGTCAGTGGGAAAGACTCTCCAGGATGCACCAGTCAACTTTGGCTCCAAATCTAATGAGCAAAACAAGCCCCTTGGCCTGTAACCGCAGTCAGGGAGCCAAGGGACTCCGAGGACTAAATTTTCCAGACAGAAACATCCCACTAACCTGGGAAATTCCGCTCCCGCCCCAGTGGCTCTCCCTGTCTCTCCGGGCTTAGCCGCCTCGGGGAGGGGCCACCCCCACCTGAGGGATGGGGCTCGGGCCCACTCCCCCCGCATCAAGGACGTAACTCCCAGCCCAGTGCTCTTTTCACTAGGCCACACTGCTGCTCAGTCTCCTTTCTGGCTAAACAATTCCCACAGGGTCCAGTGTCATGGATCGGCTAGACCTCCTGTAGTCAGCCCTACGTGTTCACTGCCAACAAGTTTACAGCCTCATGTGGAACAGGCCCTGTGCCAACCTGATGATCTTATACCTATCCGAGTGCTCCTTACAGTGCTTGGCACACAGTAACCACATCACAAAATCCATCACTGCTATCACATAGAAGCAGCATGGCCTAGTAGACAGAGCTTGGGCCTAGGAGTCAGAAAGACCTGGATTCTGATCCTGGCTCCGCCAACTGTTTGCTGTGAGACCTTGGATAGGTCACTTAAGTTCTCTGTGCCTCAGTTCCCTCATCTCTAAAATGAGGATTAGGACTGTGAGCCTGTGGGACAAGGACTGTGACCAACCTGATTAGCTTTCATTTACCCCAGCGCTTAGTACAGTGCCTGGTACATAGTAAGTACTTAAAAATACCACAATTACTATTATTATTATTGTTGTTAACTTCTCTTTGCCTGAGTTCCCTCATCCGTAAAATGGGCATTAAGACTGTGAGCCCCATGTGGGACAGGGACTGTGTCCAACCTGATAAGCTTGTATCTACCCCAGAACTTAGTACACATAGTATGCACTTAACGAAACCTGAAATTATTATTATTATCTACCGGATCCAGTGGGTGGGCATTACATTCCCTTCTCTGTGCTGCTTCTTCACCTTAATGAGTGGGGACCCTCCCTACCGGCTCCTTGTTAACCTCACCCCATCCTCTGCAACCAACAGCTGACATGCCAGCCCAGGTTGGTTGACCCACTTCATTACTCCTCTCCCAGCCAGTCAATTGTATTTATTGAGCGCTTTCTGTATGCAGAGCACTGTACTAAGTGCTTGGGTGACTACAATATAACAGACACTCCTGTCCACGATAAGTTTACAGTCTAAAAGCCAGCTCAGCTCACACCCTCGCTCTTCTATCATCAACCTATTTACTGGACCTTGCTCATCCCACTCATGTCGCCATGAGAAGCAACACGGGTTAGTGGAAAGAGCACAGGCTTGGGAGTCAGAGATCGTGGGTTCTAGTCCTGGCTCTGCCACTTGTTTGCTGTGTGACTTCGGGCAAGTCATTTAACTTCTCTGTGCCTCAGTTACTTCATCTGTAAAATGGGGACTAAGACTGTAAACCCCATGTGGAACAATCTGAGAACCTTGTATCTATCCCAACGCTTAGAACAGTGCTCGGCACACTGAAGGCACTTAACAAATTCCATCGTTATTACTATTATTATTACCATCTTCCTCACTTCCTCCCTCCTGCCTGAAGTCTTCCCCTTCACAACTGGCAAGACCACCACTCTCCCCTCTTCAAAGCCCTACTACAGCATAGTTAGTCTTAATCCCTATTTTACAGATGAGGTAACTGTGGCACAGAGAAGTGAAGTGACTTGCCCAAGGTCACACAGCAGGCGGTGGCAGAGCCAGGATTAGAATCCAGGTCCTCTGATTCCCGGGCCCGTGCTCTTTCCACTAGACCACACTGCTTCTCATATTACGATGTGGCTTTGGCCCGTGGTTCCCCTTTGGGCAATCTGGCAACATGTGTCTTTCTGAGCGAGATCAGCGTGATGCCAAAGAAAAGCCGACATTCATCTCTCACCCGAGGATGACACGAGTGACAACAGGCCCTCGATCCAGCCCCGTCAAAGATCATAATCCCAGGCTGGCAGCGTCCAGTCAAGGGGACACCCAGGTAATCAGACTGATGTCAAGAAGGGAGAGTGTTTATGTTGGCACAAGAATTAGTGCAAGGCTTCTGTGTGCTTATCATCACAGGGCCACTAGCCCACTGCCAGTCAGTTGCTCAGAAAACATCCCGGGATGGGGCTCACAATCTTCATCTCCATTTTACAGATGAAGTAACTGAGGCACAGAAGTTAACTGACTTGCTCAAGGTCACATAGCAGACAAGTGGAGGAGCTGGGACTAGAACCCAGGTCCTTCTGATTCCCAGGCCCGTGCTCTATCCATTAGGCCTTGCTGCTTCTCTAATCCTGACTCTGCCACTTGTCTACTGGGTGATCTTGGGCCAGTCTCTTCACTGCTTCTCAGTTTCCTCCTCTGAAAAATGGGGATTCAAAACCTCCTCTCCCTCCACCTTACACTGAGTGTGGTCTAGTGGGTAAAGGGTGAGTCTGGGAGTCAGAAAGACCTGGGTTCTAATCCCAACTCTGCCACTTGTCTGCTGTGTGACTCTGGGCAAGTCACTTTGCTTCTCTGGGCCTCAGATACTTCACCTATAAAATGGAGATTAAGACTGTGAACCCCACGTGGGAGAGGGATTGTGTCCAATCCAATTTCCTTTTATCCACCCCTGCACTTAGTACAGTGCCTGGTACCTAGCAAACACTTGTCCCTCATGGGGTTCCCAATCTTAATCCCTATTTTACAGATGAGGTCAATGAGGCCCGGAGAAATTAAGTGACTTGCCCAAAGTCACGCAGCAGACAAATGGTGGAACCAAGATTATATTATATACAATATAGCAATATAATAGTGTTGGCAGGTAAGTAGTGGAGCTGGGATTAGAACTCAGGTCCCTCTGAATCTCAGGCCCGTGCTCTATCTACTATGCCACCCTGCTTCTCTGATGAGAGGTTAGTCCGGGAGGGCTCCTTTGCTGCGCAGTCCAAACCAGGGCATAGCCAGGTGGGTGGAGCAGACGGTCTCCCCGACAACAAGGAGGGCCAGTGCCAGGGCCGGTCTGGGCTCTTTCTGGAAAGTTTGGTTCTCTTTGCCCAGCGGAGATCTGGGAAGGGTTTGCTGGGAGGCGGCGGGTGCTGGCGTCCTCCACCCACTCTTTGTTTTGGGGAGGAGCAAGACCCTAAGCGGGCACCCTCTCATTAGTCTATGACCGGGCGGTTACTCCGGGACTCCAGCCCCACCGAGCCCACGCACCTGGGAAGTTGCTCATTTCCTGCCAAGGGTCCAGAGAGGAGAAGCAGCAGGGCTTAGTGGAAAGAGCAGGGGCCTGGTAGTGAGAAGCGCTTGGATTCTAATCCCGAATCCACCACATGTCTGTTGTGTGATAATAATAATAATAAATTAATAATTAATAGTAATAATTGCTCTTTCCACTAAGCCACGCTGCTTCTCTCCGGATATAATCACTGAGCAGTGGAAGGAAAACTGACAGTGGAGGGTCTCATCCACACTCCTTCATCCTATAGGAAACCAGATGCAAACGTTTTGCTCTTTCAAATTCTTTCCAGAATGGAGCGGCACGCCTGATAAATTTCAGAAGTGAGGATCCTTTTGTCCTGAAAGCGGTGAGGGTCCCAAACACGGAGAAATGATAAAGCATCCACTCAGCCCCAACTGGAAGGCAAACATCAAGCACGGAGCAGGTAGAGATCCAGCCTTTGGGCTCCTCTCTCTCTCTGGCCCCTGCCATGAATCTTCCAGAATAATTCACCCAACACTTCTGCTCCCTGGGACAACTCAGTTGTCAACCACACCACCCCTTCATGTCTCCTCAACTATCCTCTCCTTGAACTGCACACTTCTCTCTTGTTTCCCCATGCAATTTTCCACTAATTATCCCCATAATAATCATCTTCATTACTTTTTATATTTGTTGAGCGCTTGTTGTGTGCCAGGCACTGAATTAAGTGCTGAGGTACAGTCAAGCTAATCGGGTTGGCCCTAGTCCCTGTGTCCACAGTTCACAATCTTAACCCCCATTTTACAGATGAGGTAACTGAGGCACAGAGAAGTGAAGTGTCCTGCCCAAGATCACATAACAGATACGTGGCAGAGCTGGCATTAGAATCTAGGTCCTTCTGACTCCCAGGCTCGTGCTCTAACAGGCCACAGTGCTTCTCTTGTGGTGACTGTTAGGTGCCTACTTTGTGTCAAACACTGTTCTAAGTGCTGGGGGAGATAAAAAGTTATTCAGCTCAGACATGATCCCTGTCCCACATAGAGGTTCACAGTCTAAGTATCAATCAGTCAAAGGTATTTATTGAGTGCTTACTCTATGCACTGTACTAAACGCTTGGGAGAGTACAACAGAATTAGCAGACATGTTCCTTGCCATAACTAGGAGGGAGGACAGGTATTGAATCCCACTTTACAGATTAGGAAACTGAGGCATAGAGAAATCAAGTGAATTGCCCAGGGTCACCCAACAGGCAGGTGGAGCAGCCGGGATAAGAACCCAGGTCCTCTGACTCCCAGGTCCGTGCTTGTTTTTCTAGGTCATACGGATCCTCCATGGCTGATTTAGCCGTGCTTTTCAGCTGCAGAAATTCAGAACTCTGCTAACATCTTTCTCTTTGCTCCAATATCTTCCTAAATTTGCTGAAACCACAAATCTGTTTAACTGTTATTTATTCATTTTTTCAGACACCCTTCCTGGATCTTCTGTAACCATTGATGACTCTCCACCTTAACTCCTTTTTTTAGGAGTGTCACCAGCCATGACCAGACTCACTAACCTACCTCATCATCCTCCTGGGGCTCACTCACTCTCTCTCTCTATCTTCTCCCCCGTCTTGTCCTTCGGCTGAGTAAAAAGGATTCTGTCTCAGACTAGAGCTGTAGTGTAAGTCATTTAGTCCCCCTAATTTCTCACCGCTCTACGAGAAACTCCCCATGGCAAGGAAACATTTCTTGGAGAAGAGATGAAAGTTTGGTACAGTGCTTAGTACAGTGCCCGTCAACATAGTAAGCGTTTAACAAGTACCACTTGAAAAAGAAAGACGTTTTCTGATTGGACTCAAAGCAAGCACACAGCTCCACTTGCCTTGGGTGGGCGATGAGGGGGAAAGGGACAAAAGCAGGGCAGTCGCTCCCTCCCACAGAAGCACACAGGAGACCCTCCCATTCACCGGCTGTTCTACAAAAACTCTTCCACAGAGCCAGGAATTCCAGGGGCTTATCTTGCACCAGACACAGAATCCCATCAGCAGTCTCCCTCCGAAGCCGACCTCCGCAACAGCTACTGAAGTGAAAACTCAGGGAGGGAAACGTGGTTAGGGAGAGGGTGGGAAGAAGGGTCAGGGACTCCATTGGACTTCCTTATCTTATATCTATCCCTGCACTTAGAATAGTGTCTGACACATAGTAAACACTTAACAAATACCACAAGCATCAATATCATCATCCTAGAGAGAAGACTGCTGGACCTGTTTCAACAGGAAACATGCCACAGCCAAATTAAAATCCGGGGGAGGGGAGGGAGCTTGAATTAGACCTCCCCTAAATCAGGTCTCCAGGATGGTTTTGCTGAGGGCTCCAATTATATACAGTGCAAAAAAGCTGTGAGGGCTTTGGTTCTGCTTATATACAGTAACAATAACTGTGGTATTTGTGATCCACATATGGGACAGGGACTGTGTCCAATCTGCCTATGTTGTATCTACTCTGGCGCTTAGTAGCCCCCTGAACTGCCCAAATAACGAGACTGGGGAAAATCCCATGACTCATGGCCTTTGTGGCTGGTAACATTCCCCCCTCACCACCCCCACACACACTCCAAAAGCCTTTGGGCCTTTCTATGAGAATATAGAGGGAGAGGGAGAGCAACCTGGAAATGGGAATTCCTCCCCACAAGCCAGGATGGAGTAGAGCTCTGAGGGAGAACAAGCAAGGCCTGCTCAGGTCCCCAGGCATCCAGGCCTCCGGGGTGTGGGGCCGGGGCCTTCCACTCAGGTAGGGGATGGAGGAGTAAGTGTCCAAAGCAGCGCCAGGCTTGGATTCTGAAATCAACCAGCCCCGAGAAGCAGCACGGTAAAGTGGATAGAGCGCAGGCCTGGGAGTCAGACGGTCATGGGTTCTAGTCCCAGTTCTGCCACTTGTCTGCTGTGTGAGCTTGAGCAAATCACTTTACTTCTCTGTGCCTCAGTTCCCTCATCTGTAAAATGGGGATTGAGTCTGGGGGCTCCACTTGGGGCAGGGACAGTAACCAAACTGATTTGCTTATATTGATTCAATAGTATTTATTGAGTGCTAAGCGCTTGGAATGTACAATTAGGCAACAGATAGAGACAATCCCTGCCCAATGACGGGCTTACAGTCTAATCGACCGTATTATATCCACTCCAATGCTTAGTTCAGTGGCTGGCACATAGTGAAGCGCTTAAATACCACAATTATTAATAGTATTATTAAGCAGGATGAGAGGGTCTTTTGACTCATATCAGCCTTCCCTAACCACACACATCCGACAGTGCTCACTCCCCTTTCCCCTAAACAGCCTAAATTGAGGGGACGGGGATCTAGTCAGCTCACACCTGACCAGGCTGTCTTGGTCTTTAAGTTGGACACCTGCTGGGATCTTACAAGCAGTGTGGGTCCAGACCTCCCTGCCCACTAGACAGACAGACAAGCACAACCCCCACACCCTCACCAGGTCTGTGTGCAGATCAGACCAGTTTTGGTTGGCTCAACTCGGCCCCTTAAGCGGGCTCTTCCAGGCTAAGCCCCCGGAGCTCTGATCCCAGCTCCCCCTCCTCGGGGGCGAGCAGTGTCGGCCCCTCGCATCCATCCACCTGCCGGCCTGAGACCGACCCAGAGTCCAGCGGTTCCGGGGTCTGACAACCAGCCCCGACTGCCGTCTCCTGCCTCCGCCCACCCTCGCCAGTCTCCTAGCAACAAGCCATCCTACAGGATAGTTACCTCAACCTCAGTGCTCTCTCTGGTTTTCCTTCCCTGGCGGAAGCCACATCCTCGCTCCTAGGAGGGCACCGGAGCCCCCTCCTCACATTCTCTGGTCCCTGGAGGGACTAAGGTACCCAGGACTTGACGTGGGGGCGGGATGGGCCTTCCCTGGGTCTGGACCAGCCCTCTCCCCGCCATGGCTCCTGTGAAGCCCCATTGCACTTGCGGGTCTGCGCTCATCCATCACTGCCGGGCTTTCGCTGGTCTGTCATCTCTCACTCAGGCACGGCCTCCTCCTCCCTCACCACATCTCTGGTCATCTCCCGATCCTTCATTAGAGTGAGAGAAAAGTGAAGCCACTAGGGGAGGGAGAGGGGAACCCAACAAACCCATCTGGTGGCTAGGCCGGCAGGGACCCTTGGGGCAACGGAATTCTTTCATTCAATACTATTAATGAGAGCTTACTGTATGCAAAGCACTACAGACACATTTCCTGCCTCTCCCTAGAGGTAGGGAAAAGCCGGAGCCTCATCTGACTCCTCCCTTTCCATCGGTTCTCTCTCCATCCATCAATCAATGGTATTTACTGAGCGCTTACGTGCAGACCACTGTACTAAGCACTTGGGAGAGTACAACAGAATCAGCAGACACATTCCCTGCCCAAAATGAGTTTACAGTCTAAAAAGGGAGACAGACAATATAAATAATTATAACGTATAATTTGAAGATAAGTACATAAGTGCAGTGGGGTCGGGGTAAATATCAAATGTCCATCCCTGCTGCCATCTCCTGAGGCAGCAAAGTTCAGTGATCTGAAGGTGAGCTTGGCGAAGCTTCCTCCACATGGTAAGCAGCATAGCTTAGTGCATAGAGCACGGGCCTGGGAATCAGAAGGTCATGTGTTCTAATCCTGGCTCTGTCACATGTCTGCTGTGTGACCTTGGGCAAGTCACTTCACTTCTCTGGGCCTCTGTTACCTCATCTGTAAAATGGGGATTAAGACTGTGAGTCCCAGTTTGGGACAGGGACTTTGTCCAACCTGTCAAACTTGTATCTACCCCAGCACTTACAGCAGTGCACATAGTAAGCGCTCAATAAATATGATTAATGGGTTTTGGTTGGCTGATCTCTGAAATGGGGACAGGGATCTATTGTCAAGGCAAGGCACATGGTCTTATATGGCTAAAATCTTCTGAGCTCTAAGGGGGAAAGGTACCACCAATACCAAGAGTCCTTCAGGTGTGTCTGTGCTGTTCCTCCAATGCAAACTTGCAGGTCTCAGTCTTAAACTACAGTGGGGCCCTTCATCAGGCTGACTAGCGATTGCACAGGGAAGCCCGGGACAGAAAATGATTCTGAGGAAGACCACTGCCAGAAATAAATCATCACGGGGGTGGGAGCCAATTTAGCCTTTTAGAATGAGTTTGCCATTTTGTGGCAGCGCCGGGCCAGACAGGTAACACGTCTGGGGGATCGAGGGACCAAGCTAATTGGCAGTCAGAAAAGCGGGGGCCGGACTGCTGTTTAAATCATGGTACGTCTCAACCCGGAGCAAAACTGGTTCCGTCCAGTGCTGCTGCCCTGACCCTGACAGGAAAGCCCTCTCCCTCCTGAGCTAAAAAATACATTAAAAGTCTGGGGGGCCGGGGTGTGGTGGGTTGCCTGGGGGAAAGGGAGGGTCATCTCAGTTTCCACAAAATCACACCCCCTTTGCGAATGATTCACTGTCAGAAACAGAAACACCTTGAGGGTAAGACACCATGAAGCACCCCTCCACGTCACAGCACTGGGCATCTACCCAGAATCAATGGTTTTACTGAGCACCTAATGTATGCAGAGCACTGTACCAAGCATTTGGGGGAGTATGCTATGAAAGAGTTGGTAGACACTTCAGCCCAGAAAGACCGGGGCTTTGAAAACAATTTTGGCTTTTCATGGTGTCTGGTTAGTGCTTGGATAAATCAATTGCTGATGCTCTGACCTCAGGCCCAGCCCTATCTGAACTAACACACCAAAGCAGTTCATAATTAGCCAACCCCCAGTCTGGGCCCACGGCCTGGCTCCTGCCCTATCTGGCACTCTCTGGGGGAGAATCAGGGTTCAGCCAGAAGCCCCCTTCTGGCCCCCAGGCTAGAATAGGGCTGTTAGGAGCCCTGTCAGCAGCCACCAGGCTAGTTCACTTTCTATCCTGTCCCCATGTCATTTGTCTCACGTGCCATTTAACACAGAGAAGCGGCGTGGCTTAGTGGATCGAGCACGGGCTTGGGATCGAAGGAACTGGGTTTTAATCCTAACTCTGCCACATATCTGCTGGGAAGCTGCACAGTGTAACACACAGAACACAGGCCTGGGAGTCAGAAGGTCCTGGGCTCTAATCCCAGCTCCGCCACTTCTCTGCTGGGTGACCTCGGGTAAGTCACTTCTCTGGGCCTCAGTTTCCTCTTTCGTAAAATGGGGATTGAGACTGTGAGCCCCACATGGGACAGGGACCGTGTCCAATGCGATCTGCTCGTATCCACCCCAGCACTTAGTACAGTGCCTGACACATAGTAACTGCTTAACAAAATACCACAATTATTATTACAATTATTAAGTATACTACCACAATTAATATTATCATTATTATTATGTAACGTGTCCCACTCCTTCATGGATTTCCCTTTCCTCTTCCCTATCATTTCCCACTTCCAACCCCTTTCTCTTCTCTGCTACCCATTGAGTTCTAACCAATGGAAAGGGGGGCATCGTCTGGAAAGGGAAATGACCTGTTTTTAACAACGGGCATTTGACCATTCTAATGACCCCTGCCAATTTAAGAGGGACAAGGAGCTTTAAAGAGAGGGGATGGGTGAAAGAACGAGAACAGGGAGGAAGAGGCAAAAGAGCAATTCTGCCCCAATGCTTATGGAGTTTCCCGCCACTCCACCGGCCTTGACACCACACAGGACTGACACACGTATGTGGATGGAGGGGAGGGGGCAGGATCCGTGTCTGACTGCTGAGCTGTGTACGTATATGTATTTCAGTGTTCCTGTGTGCTTATATGCTTCTGTGGTTGTGATCTGCGGGACTGTTGGTGTATTTTAATGTTTCTGAATTTGTTGCCTGAGACATCTCTGTGAAACGCTGAGACACACACACGCCTCACAGTGCTAGGAAGTATGAATGCCCTTGGACACTGGCTGACGAATAGCTTAGGACGGTCATTGTGCAATGCAAATAATTATGGAAATGATGCTCTATCTATTTCTAGCCCAACTCCAGCCACTGACCACATAATTATTCGGTCCCACAATCCTGAAATCGGAGGCTGGATCTAGGCGCTCAGAGTGAGGAGTTCCTGGCAGCCCTGAAAGCCACTCACTTTCTCTCTCTCTCTGTCTCTCTCTTCCCCCCACGCTCCCCAGAGCTGGACCTTCACTTTCTGCTTCTCTATAGCCCAGATCCCCAGCTCTGCAGATTCTTCTATGGCCCCTTCCCTTCCTTCATCTTAGCAGATGGACTTCTTCTACAGAGACAGAGGGATGACGCTCACAGACTCCTCATCCTGAGTACCGCCATCAATAATAGATAAGCGGCATGGTGTAGTGGATAGAGCACGGGCCTGGGCATCAGAAGGTCAGGGGTTCTAATCCCGGCTCTACCACTTGCCAGCTGTGTGAGCTTGGGCAAGTCACTTTATTTCTCTGTGCCCCAGTTACCTCATCTGTCAAAGGGGGATCGAGACTGGGATTCCCCCGATTTGCTTATATCCATCCCAGGGCTTAGTACGGGCCTGGCACATAGTAAGCATTTAACAAATACCGTAATTATCATTATTATTATTATTTCATTGTCTTAACTTGGGTATCATTAGGAAATCAAAGATGGCGGCTCCCTACCTTCTAGAGGGCACTCCTTGGAGGCTCCAGAGTCTCTCCCACCCCAGCCTAAGGTAGCGCACCTATTGGAAGTCAGCAGCATGGCTTAATGGATAGAGCATGGGCCTGGGAGTCCGAAGGACATGGTCTCTAATCCCAGCCAGGCCACACATCTGCTCTGTGACCTTGAGATAATCACTTAACTTCTCTGTGCCTCATTTACCTCATTCTCAAAATGGGGATAAGAGTTTGAGCTCCATGTCGGACAGGGACTGTGTCCAACCTGAACACCTTGTAACTACACCAGCACTTAAAACGTTTCTTGGCACATAGTAAGCGCTTAACAAATACCATAATTGTAATTATGTATTATTATTAACTCTTGCCCTTACCTTCAGCAGAGCAGGGGCTTCCCGAGCCTGGGTCAGGAAACCCTGGGTCAGAGAGAGGAAAGAGGCTGCTCTGGGCTGCTGGACTTCCTGCAAAACTCCTTCTGGCCGGACTCTGAATCTACTAGGTAAGGTTTAACCTAAAGGCAGATTGATGCTATGGAGAGAGCCCCGAATCTTCCTCACAGAGCTCCATTATAACAAAGCAATATTCGAATTAAGAAGAAATTAGTCTCTGGTGTGATTGTTTTACTTAAAATTAAAAAAAGGTTTCTTCTGCCTCCTTCTTTCCTCCTTTGCAGGTTGCTCCGCACACGCCACAGGTGCGGAAGGCCGCCTTCATTAAGGGGGAAGGGGAAGTAAAAGCATGGGGAAGGAGGGGTGAGAGATTAGTCTGCCCCTCCACCCAATTTGCAGCTTTTATTTTTTTTAAATGTTAAGTGATTAGTCTGTACCAGGAACTGTTCTAAGCACTGCAGTAGATACAAATTAATCAATCTGGACACAGTCTATGTCCCACATGTGGCTCATGGTCTTAATCCCCATTTTGCTGGTGAGGTAACTGAGGCATGGAGAAATGAAGTGACTTGTCCAAGGTCAACTAGCAGACAAGTGGCGGAGCCATGGTGAGAATCCAGGTCCTTCTGACTCCCAGGCCTTCAAAGACCAAACAGATTAGGGCTGAGGCTGGGGCAGGAGTCTGAAAAGACTGGTCAGTTTAGCTGTAGGCACATGCTTACTATGTGCCAGGCCCGTACTAAGCTGGCAGGAGTCCTGGGGCCGGAAGAACTTGAACACGGCAATGAACTTGCCCCAACCAGAGGGGATGGTCTGCAAATGGACCCATCCATAGGTCAGCTCAACCGGAAGAGCTCCTCGTGCATACAACCTAACAGCAACTAGAACCATCTTCACATCAACTCATTTGATATCAATTCAGTCAGGGGCACTATCACTCAACTAGGAGATTTTGATCACCACAATTAGAAAGAAACTTGTACATCCACTTAGTTAAAACCTGTATGGTCAAATTATGTGAAGACCAAATAAATTTGATGATAATAACAACTGGGATTTAACCACTTCTTTTCATCTAATATGCTCAAAGCTGTTCTCCTGCCCATTAGACTCTGAGCCCCTTGTGAAACAAGGTCCCTCTCTCTCAGAGCTGTAAACTTATTACGGGCAGAAAACGTGTCTGCCGATTCTGTTGTATTGTAGTCTCCCAACCACTTAGAACAGTGCTCTGCACAGGGTAAGTGTTCAATAAATATCGGTGATTGAATGAATCTACATAGTTAGTACTTAAATAATAGTATCGTATTGTTACTATAGCTCATTTTTTAATCTGCTGACTAATCTTCTTGCCATATCCCTGATGGAATAGAGAGGGATGGATATTACTGGGCCCATGTAGAAAGAGGAAGACTGAGACCCCCAGGTCACACAGTGGATCTTGGGATTGAATTTCCAAGTCACAGTGCACCTCCCATTCATTCATTTACCTGTATTTGTTGAGTCCTTACTGTGTGCAGAGCACTGTTCTAATCACTTGGAAAGTACAGTTCAGCAAGAGAGGCAACCCCTGCCCACAATGGGCTCACAATCTAGAACGGGGGAGACAGACATCAAAACAAGTAAACAGGCACCAATAGCATCAATATAAATAGAATTATAGATATATACACATCATTAATAAAAATAACAGAACTATAATTACAAGTATGTTCATATATACACAAGTGCTGTGGGGAGGGGGGGTAGAGCAAAGGGAGTGAGTTGGGGCGAAGGGGTTGGGGGGAGCAGAGAAAAAGGGGACTTAGTCTGGAAAGGCCTCCCAGAGACCTGGTACAATGCCCCCAGGGTGAGCTACCCTCCGACCTAATATTGAGGTATTTACAGTACTTCAGGTACTGTTCCAAGTGCTGGGGTAGCTAATCGGGTTGGACCTAGTCCCTGTCCCACATGGGGCTCACAGTCTTAATCCCCATTTCACAGATGAGGGAACTAAGGCACCCAAGTTAAATGACTTGCCCAAGGTCACACAGCAGACAAGTGGCGGAGCCCTGGATTAGAACTCATAACCTCCTGGTTCCCAGGCCCATGCTCTATCCACTAGGCCATGCTGCTCCTCCTAGGCAGAACTCCCAGCCGCTCCTGCAAAAGCTGAAGGAATGTAGGAAGCCTCTCAACAGAAACTCACACGTGTCTTCCCTCCTGCCCCCAAGGGTCCCCACTCCCGGCATGCTCCTGACACACCTGGACAGGGAAAAAAGCTGCTCCCAAGCACTCACGGACTCCTCCATCCCTGCAGAGACTTGGAGCCTAATTTGTGTATTCGTTTGTGTTGTGTTTTAATATTTCATCGCTCCTGCTGTGTCTGCCTCCAATCCCTTCTCTCCATTTAGTTTGTGAGGTGCCTGAGGGACAGGGACTATGTCTAATTCCTATCTTGAATTCTCTTTTTTTTTTTAAAAAAAAAAAGTAGAGTAATTGTTTTTTTTAAAAAAAGATACTTAAGCTCTATTCAAAGCGCTGGAAAAGATAAAAATTAATTAGCTTAGATATAGTCCCTGTCCCAAAGGGGGCTCAAAGTCTAAGCAGGAGGGGGAACAGGTATTGAATCCCCATTTTGCAGTTGAGGAAACTGAGGCACAGAAAAATTAAGTGACTTGCCCAAGATCATACAGTAGGGACATGCAGGGGCCAGGATTAGAACCCAGCTCCTCCCTCTCCCACGCCTGTGTTTTTTCCACTAAACCAGTGTTTAATACAGAGCTCTGCACATAACAGGTACTTAACATTACTACTATATCACACTTCCCCAGCAGACAGACTTACTACCCTAGATCATGACAGAGAAGTAGCCCAAGGAATTCCAGATTCTCCCCTGAGCTCAGCAAGTAGAGATGCAGCAGGAAGGAAGCATTTATCTAACGCCAGGCTTGACAGAAAGAAAGCGGGTCAGCATCAATGTTATTGGAGAATTGACACCCTCTCTTCTCCTAACCGCAACACATGATTTTAATCTTCCGATTTCTCTCTGCAGCCATCCTCTTCCTGATTGAGTTATCAACAGGAACCAGGCTATCCAGGTCAGTTTTATGATCCATGCTCTGTTATTTTAGATTATTTTCAACACATTGAAAAACGGCCCCTTCTACTCCGTTCGCCTGAGGATCTCAAAGGATTCTTCCTCTTTGCCCACCTTCCTCTCCCGTTCCCAACAGGAGAACGGAGACGCTAGAATGTTTCGGACTTGCTCCGACCTCTCCGGTCCCAGTGGCCAGATCATAGCTCTGAACATCCAACTTGGGAGAAGCAGCCTCGCAGATAAGCGCCCATATTTGCAGGCTCTATCCTCCGCACAGAAAGCAGTGAACAGCATGAATAACAAGTAACAAACAAGTGCAGTATCTCTATCCTTTGCTGAGCACACAGAAATCAAATTTATTGAGCATTTACTGTGTGCAAAGTCAGTCGATCACACTTACTGAGCACTTACTCTGTGCAGATCGCCGTACTAAGAGCTTGGGAGAGTGCAATATAGTAATAAACAGATACGTTCTCTGCCCGTACTGAGTGCTTGGGAGAGTAAAATATAACAGAGTTGGTAGATGAGTTCCCTGCCCACATGGAACTTACAGTCTAGAACTTACAGTCTACAGCACCACAGGCCAATAAAGATGTGAGGTTGGTGCAGAAAAGGAGTCGAGAAGGGGTCGCTCGCGCCCGAGATAACACCCCCGCCTGGCAGAGAGCACCATGTGACTTTTTAGGTCCCAATCGGCACAACCGAGTGCCACAGTGGCTCAGAGGAGGGCTTATAAAGAGCTTGTTGAAATAATAACAATAATCAGAAGTATTTATTAAGCACTTACTATCTGCCAAGCACTATACTAAACGCTGGGGTAGATACAAGATCATCAGTTCCGACATGAGTCTCACAGTCTAAGTAGGGGGGAGAACAGGTATTATTGAATCCCCATTTTGCAGATGAGGAAACTGAGGCACAGCGAAGTGAAATGACTTGCTCAAGGTCACACCACAGGTACGCGGGGGAGCCGGGATTAGAACCCAGGTTCTCTGGGAGCCAGGGCCCTGCTCTTTCCACTAGGCCATGCTGATAGGAGGGGTAGGGATGGGCAGACCGAAGGGAGAGGCTTCCACTCATTAAAGGAAAAAAAGCACCAAGCCAATCACAACTGTCCTAATAAGGCTGAAACCTTGGTTCCCTTGGCAACGCAGACAATGGCACCTTATTACCAGCAAGCCCAGCTCCCCAGCAGGCAGATAGAGCCGACTGAATCACTAATAGGATTACAGCTGCCTTTCCCTCTCTCTCTCTCTCCCTCCCTACCAGCCTTTCATCTGAAATTCATGATTAATAGATAATCTACTCTCGGCACCTCTGGGAGTTTTGCATCTAGGATGGGGATTCATTAGAAGGGGCTTTCCGGGAAGGACCGCAGTTCCTCATCCTCTCTAGTAAAGGTTGTGCTGCCCAAGGTCTGAGCCATCCAATCCAGAGATGTCCCAGTCCTTCGCGACCCAATCCGGAGCCCGCTGACCGAGGCGTCTGGCCCGTTCCACCCAGCATGGGGGCCGACTGTCACGGGACAGGGAATGCGTCCGTTTATTGTTGTGCTGCCACTTGTCAGCTGGGTGACTGTGGGCAAGTCACTTAACTTCTCTGTGCCTCAGTGACCTCATCTGTAAAATGGGGATTAACCGTGAGCCTCACGTGGGACGACCTGATTACCCTGTATCTACCCCAGCGCTTAGAACAGTGCTCTGCACATAGTAAGCGCTTAACAAATACCAACATTATTATTATTATTATTACTGTAATCTCCCGAGCACTTAGTACAGTGCTCTGCACACGGTAAGTGCTCAATAAATACAATTGAATGAATGAAAGAAGGGGCAGCATTTTAGGATTAGGAGAGGGCAGGCTTCAAAAAGTCAGCAGGCCAGAAAGCCACCATATTGGTTGGTTTGGGGGTTTTTTTATGGTATTTGTTAAGCACTTACTATGTGCCAAGCAGTGTACTAAGCTTTGGAGTAGATACGAGATAATCAGCTTGGATGGGTCCTCATGGGGCTCACCATCTAAATCTCCATTTTATAGATGAGAAAACTGAGGCACAGAGAAGCAAAGTGACTTGCCCAAGGTCACACAGCAGGTGAGGGGCTGCGCCGGGATTAGACCCCAGGTCCTTCTGACTCCCAGGCCTGTGCTTCTGCTTCTTCCCCTCTGGAGCAGCAGCAGACACCAGTCACAATCAAAACAGCAGGAGTAGGTAGAGGGCCAGGGGAATGGACATCCATTGAAGCTTGAAAAGGGTAAGTTCAAAATAAGCAAGAGGAAACCCTTTCTCTTGCAGGCGGTAAGCACAGGGAATCCATTACCACCAAAAATTGTACAGGCAGAAGCTTTCAATGGGTCCGAGAAAGGGTTGAATGAATTCAGGGATGAAAGGTTCGTGATGGGTTATCAGAGGGACACCAGTTATACAGAATATTGCCATAAGGCCTAGTTGAAACAGGATGACCCAGTGGATAGAGCACGGGTCTAGGAGTCGAAAGGTCATGGGTTCTAATCCCGGCTCTGCCACTTGTCTGTTGTGTGGCCTTGGGCAAACCATTTCACTGCCTCTGTAAATCTGTAAAATGGGGATTGAGACTGTGAGCCCCACACAGGATGGGAACTATGTCCAACTCAATTTATTTGTATCCACCTCAACATTTAGTACAGTACCCGGCACAGAGTAAATGATTAACAAATGTCACAATTATTATTATTATTATAAGGCAGTAATTACAGTGTGTCCCTAATCTCACAGTTGGAGGCCAAAGAGGGCAGCCCATGAACTCACTGCTCCTCTCAGCATCCCTTGGTCTCGGTCTCATAGGCGGGTGGCATCCTGAGCTGGAATTCATTTATTCAATAGTATTTATAGCATGTGCACAGCACTGTACTAAGCACTTGGGAGCATACACTATAACAATAAACAGACAGCTCCCTGCCCACGAGCTTACACCCTAGAGTGGCTTCGCCTAGGATGGCACCGTGTAGGTCTTTCTGTTGGGTGTCGGTAGCTTGGTAGGTTAAGAAGCAGCATGGCCTAGTGGATAGAGCATGGGCCTGAGAGGCAAAAGAATCTGCTCTGCCACTCGTCTGCTGTGTGACCTTGGGCAAATCACTTCACTACTCTGTGCCTCAGTTACTTCTTCTGTAAAATGGGGTTTGAGACTGTGAGCCAAACAGGGGACAGGTACTGTGTTCAACCCAATGTGCTTGTATCCACCCCTGTGCTTAGTAAGCTCTGAACGAATACTACAATTATTATTATTAAGTGACCTGGGACTTGGAGTTGAGTCACTGACCTAAATCAGAACTGCCCTTTAGGGGGCTGCTTCTGCTCTGATCATCCTTCTGTCTCTGCTCCCCTGGCACCTCCACCGGCTACCTCGCTCCAAGATTCCTGCCATGCCAAAGGCCGGGCACCGATCCAGTCCCACCTAGTTTCTATGCCTTCTGGAGGGGGCTGGTTGCCCAGTCGCATGCTCCACCCCCTGAAAACCAACAGACACCACAAGACTGAAGATGGGCCAAATGGTGTCAGGAGGAATATGGCAGAAAGGGGTCAACAAGGCCAGAACTTCCTGTCCAGTCTGCTGGCCAGCCTCGTCTTACACAAGCGCCACAGAGTCCCCATACCTGACCTGAAGCCTCCTCGGGGCTGGAACCCAGCTGCAAAAGCCAGCTTCATAGCCACCCCCTCAATCACGTGGATGCCAGAAAGGAAGCCAAGGTCCTTCCCAACAATCCATGGGATTTATGAGTACTCTGTGCAGAGCCCCAAACATTTGGGAGAAGATAAAACAATAGAGCTGATACATAGGATCCCCACCCTCAAGAAGCTTATAATCTAGTGGAGGAGGCCAGCAAACTAAATGACAGATAGAAGCAGCAGAATATAAATATATGATTGGAGATTTGCTTAAGGGATACCTCCCATCCTGGGAGAAAACTGGGAAGAAAACCATGGGTGGGGAAGATCCTTCTGGTCAAATCTGAGGGAGGGAGAAGAAAGAGGCCATCCAACATGGTGGGAAGGAGGTGGAGGAAACTGATCCTTGCCCCTCCAGTCTAATCTCCCCCATTTGATCCTGAGCCAAGTCAGAAACCCCCAAGGGGAGTGAGTCAGGGAAAGAAGCTGTGGTTTCAGGAGGACAGCTACCTTCTGAACACAATTCGCTTCTCCTCATGGCTCTTTGGCACATACAGACCTCAGAAACACCTCCAATCAATCAATCATATTTGAGAGCAGAGCACAGTACTCAACACTTAGGAGAGTACAACACAATAACATAACATATTCCCTACTCACAACGAGCTTATAGTCCATCTGGCGAGATCCCAGGACTAAGAGAGGAAAATATAATAATAGCACCAATAATAATAATAGGGCCACATGAATGTCCAGCTGACCTAGCTAGTTCGGTTTCGTCGCTTCCATTCACAATAGGCTTTAGAGTTCTCCCCTTACCAACCTCGTCATTCCCTTCCTTGCCCAGAAAGCATCACCCCATTTCACAGACAGCACCACTGAGGAGCAGAGACAAGCACTTTAGCCCCTGGGTCACCCAGTGATTTAGCCCCAGGCCAACCCTCATCCAACCTGAACCATGCTCCCTCTCAACTGGAGGGAGTCCAGAGTCACACCCTCTCCTGAACCATAATCTCGTTAGACACAGTTCAGAGGTGAAAGGGCCTCCCAGCACCAACACATATCCGCCATCTGCCCAACCACTCGCCCGACCTGCCCGTTTCATTATCTGTGTCAGTTAACTGCTCTGCGAAAATGCTGCAGGACACAGGGGCCAGGCCTGCCCCTACTCTGCACCCCACTTAGCTCCCGTGGCCCCCTGAAAATCTGCGTCTCCCCACCAGCTGAGGCCTGGCTGGTTGAATCCAGAGCCCACAGAAAATTAGGACAGTAAAACTCCAATGGCAACTCACGGACTCACCTCCAAGCCTGACTGGGCCCCTGACCAAGGCCAGATTTCCAGACTGACTATCCCAACTGAAAAAAAACCGGGATGCTATTAATAATTATAATAACTGTGGTATTTGTTAAGAACTTATTCTGTACCGAGCACTTTACTAAGCACTGGCGTAGATACAGTATAATCAAATCCTGTCCCAGCCGCCGGTATTTTGGGGTCAAGCCTCAGACAGCAGAGTGCTTTACTTTCACCAAGGGAGGAAGAAAAGGTAAAACGGCCTCTGGAACTTTCATAGCCGCCTGCCTATTACAGGTCTGCCCCTCCAGTTTGAACCTCCCAGGACCCCCTGAGCTTCTTAGCACCAATCCGGCCCAAAAGACAGGTGGAGGGATCCCCGTGCTTTTCAGCAAAGGAGAGCGTCTCTGGATAAACAGCAGGCATAGAACGATGTGATCATGGGAAGTGAGGGGCTAATAATAATAATAACAGCATTTGCTAACCACTCTCTATGTGCCAGGCACTATACTAAGCACTGGGGGGGGATACAAGCAAAGCAAATTGGACACAGTCTCTGTCCTATGTGAGGCTCAGTCTCAATCCCCATTTTACAGATGAGGTAACTGAGGCACAGAGAAGTGAAGTGACTTGCCCGAGGTCACCAAGTAGACAAGTGGCAGAGCTGGAATTAGAACCCACGGTCTTCTGACTCCCAGGCCCGTGCTCTATCCACTAAGCCACGGTGCTTTCCATCTGTCTACACAGCATGGCACAGTGGATAGAGCTCGGGCCTAGGAGTCAGAAGGTCATGGGTTGTAATCCCGGCTCTGCCACTTGTCTGTTGTGTGACCTTGGGCAAGTCACTTTACTTCCCTGTGCCTCAGTTATCCCATCTCTAAAGTGATTTGTTTGCTAAGGGCTTTCAAACAAAAGCACACATACATATACACGCACACACACATGCACACAAACACACCCCAGGGGCTGTCTACTTAGTACAGGAGTGTTCTGTGATGGATAACATGGCTCATGGCCTATTCCACCTCGTTCTGACTGATGGAACTGTTTTACAGATGAACTTCTGACTCCCAGGCCCGTGCTCGATTATCCACTACGTCATGCTGCTTTCCGTCTTTCTTACCCTCCGTAGCAGCCCTGGACACCAGTCATGACCAACGGTGTTTTTGAGCGGCTGTGTGCAGCCGTGCTCTGGAAAAGATGGGAAAAAAGTGTTTCCACCTCTCAGGGATCTTATAATCCATTAGTGCCGCCTGGACGGCCAAACAGCCCCAGGTTCCAGGATGCTCTTAAAACTCTCTCACTGAACTTGGTTTGGGAAACTCTGGACTACCAGGGTTATGGGTTAGCAAAGGCTGTGTCCTGGCTGGTAGGGCCAGGGATGGATTTGTTTGCTAAGGGCTTTCAAACAAAAGCACACACATGCACACACAGACACACACACTCTCACTCACACACGTACACACTAGAACCCAGGTCCCCTGACTCCCAAGCCTGTGCTCTTTCCACTAAGCCACACTGCTTTCCATCTGTCTACACAGCATGGCGCAGGGGATAGAGTCTGGGCCTAGGCTCTGCCACTTGTCTGTCGTGTGACCTTGGGCAAGTCACTTTACTTCTCTGTGCCCCAGTTATCTCATCTCTAAAATGGGGACTGAGACTACGAGCCCCACATGGGACAGGGACTGTGTCCAACCCACTTTGCTTGTATCTACCCCAGCGCTTAATACAGTGCTTGGCACATAGTAATGCTTAATAAATACCACAATAATTAGTAACATTATTACACTGACAAAGTGGGTTACTGTTGGCATTCGCAAGACAGGAAAGACCAGTTTTACCAAGAACAGTTAAGTGGGCAGATGCCCGGGGCCACCTCACTGCCCAGCTGGCTGGAGAAGTGCCTTCGGATCTCCCGGACACAGGCCAGCCCCAGGCCCGAGTGAGAATGAAAGTCTGAGGATTCCCAGCTGGCCGGAGAGCCGGGAAGGACCGGGCATAGGTGCCGGTGGTCCAAATGGACATCATAGGAGAGGCCGAGGACGACTCTCTTGGGGTTTCCCGATCCTCCTTCCCGCCCTCCTCATTTTGGGGCAGCCAACAGCTGCTTCCTTGTTCCCGTTCTCTCTGCCTTCCTCCTCTGCTGGGGGCCAGCACCTCAAACCGCAAGAGGAGAATGGGGCACTCAACTGAAGCCCCAAGTTGTCTCCTCGAAACCCCACCTCTCTACCAGGGCATCCCCACCCGACTCCCTTGGCACGTACACATAAACACCCCAGCCTTCCTGTTGGCTCACCAAGCCCGGTCCAGTCTGCCCAAGTGCCAAAGCTTCATTCTCTCTCTCGCTCACTCTCAGGGAGAGGCTGGCTTACGGAGGTTTTGTCCTTAGCAAAGAGATTAAAGAGCTGAGTAGATTTCAAAGGCTGGAGATGTTTAAAGTCCCGACAATTCCTCTTGTGCTGGGAAGCTTCGTGCCCAGAGAGTGGAGGGCCAGACCAGTGCAGACTGCGGCACCCCCAGACCTGGAGGACAGGCAGGGAAGGCCGGCACTGGAGACTTAGTGGGGACCCGAGTCAAAAGGGGGAGCCCACCAGGGCTGCCGAAAGGGGCAGAACCCCTGCCCCGGCCTCTGTTCTCCCCCACCACCCTGCACGCGGCCTCCGCCAAAGGAGGCTTGTAGCCTCACCTCTACAGGAGCAGCAGCCACAGTTCCCCAGCACTGCCCAGGTCCCCCAGAGCCCTCCATATCGGGCAAAGGACCTCAACACCAATCTACCCTGATCCCACACACCGCAGAGGTCTCTCTGTCCTGACTCCGTTGGGCCCTGAGGCCTGGAGCCCCGAGGCCTGCCTGCCACGCCCTCTCCCCGGGGTCGAGGAGCTCATCGCCCCCCCCCAGAAGGCCAGCTCTGCTCCGGGGACCAAAGGCCCAGAGAATGCCGACGCTCCGGTTTCACTTCCTCCCCAGTCGCCGGGGCCTCGTGCCCGACCCCGGGCCGTCCCCGCGCCCAGCCCGTGCTCCCTGCCCCAAATCCAAGGTCCGGGGTGCGGCTGCGATTGCCCTCCTACCCCAGACCAAAACGGGTCCAGCTGTTCCTTCCTCCCTCCATGCCCATCCAGCTGGGCCTCACTTCCCCGCCCCTACAGTCAGTCCCCTGACCCCGCGTCACGTCTGGAGGGGGCTGCCATGTGACGCCCACCCACACTCCTGCCACCATCTTGGACCACACTAACGTTAGGGAGCTCCCGTCAGCTGCATCTGCAGACCTGATCCCCCCTTCCCGACCAGGGCAGAGCCCCCCACCGTCGCTCAGACTCCTCCAGACCGACCTGTTAGAACCAACTGGGCGATCTCTGCTGGGGGGGGTGTCCGCTACTCCCCTTCCCCAGAACTCCTGCGCGCCCCAACAACAGGAAAGAGAATGAACGAGACCTGTGAGGCTCTCGATTTTCCTCACGCTTTCTCCCACTGAGTTGGCTTCCTGGAAGTTCAGTCACTCCACTGGAGACCTGGAACAAGGAAAACCTAAGGTTAGTTCCTTGGTTACAGGATTCGGTGGAAAGAGCAAGGCCTAACCTTGGGTCTAACTTTCACTCGGATGCCCTTGAGCAAGTCGCAACCTTTCAGACTCAGTTTCCTGAACTACGTACCGAATGAGATTAATTCAGAGGGTGAAGTAGGTGTGGAAATGTTTCGGAAAACCCACAATGTCAAAGTAAGGTATTAGTGTAATTGTTGCTCGCAGGTGAGTGAATGGGCCAGTCAGAGCGAGCCTAGTCCATTAGCCCCAGGATCCCTTGATATTTTCTGGCCCTGCCCGATCAAATCAATGGCATTTGCTGAGCATCTGCTATGCGCGGAGTTCTGTGTTAAGTGTTCGGTAGAGTAAAAATACAGAGTTGGTAGTCACGGTCACTGCCTTCAAAGAGCTTACAATCTAGCTGGGGGGAGAGAGGCATGTCTATCAATTACAGAAAGGGGACGTGGAAGAGTGTGGGGTTATGTACAATGTTCTGAGCCTGAGGTGAGTATCCAAGTGCTTAATGGGGTACGGACCCAAATGCATGGTGATGCAGAAGGGAGGGGGAATATGATGGGAAAATGAAAGAAGACTTTTTGGAAGAGATGTGATTTTCATAGGGCTTTGAAGATGGGGAGAGTAGTGTTCTGTGGAGCAGGGATCTGACCTGGCTATATGCTCAAATTGAGCAAAACCAAGCCCTAGGATTTTGCCTCACGCTGGACTCTCAAAATAGCATGAGGGCAATGGAGATGACATTCATAAAAGAGCTCCAAACCCTTCAGAAGGCAAATCAATCAATCAGTGATATTTTCTGAGCACTTACTGTGTGCAGGACATCATACTTAAGCACCTGGAGGGTACGAGTCCCTCTAGTCTCTAAGTTCATTGTGGGCAGGGAACTCTGTTATATTGCTCTCTCCCGAGTGCTTAGTACTCACAGTAAGCACTCAATAAATACGATTGATTGATTACAATGCAATAGAGTTGGCAAAGAGCGGTAAGAGGGGAGAGAGAACTAGAGGAATATAGAAGAAAGGAGAGAGGGGGTATGTATTACCTGCAGGGTAAAATGGAGACCTGACAATTGCCTAGTGCTTTAGACCCACGCAAGATTCCCAATCAGGTCGTTTGAGCCCCAAAGTCTACTTTGGCCCCTGAATCATCCAGTTGGGCTGTCTACATGGAGCAAACGAACTGCATAATTGCCAGGATCGACTTTGCTCCGGTGCCGCCAGAAGGCACTAAATCAATGCCCTTGATAGACCGACATGCCAACCTTCCAGGCTCCGGGCCATGCCAACCCTTTGAGCTAGCTGAGTCACAGCTGATTCGTTTTTCCCACAATTACTCACTCCCCTTCGGAGCTGGGAAGCGCCATCCCCCGTCCCCACCCTCCCAGCTAGAGTTCCTTGTTCCCCGGTTCCCTGCATCCTAGCCACAGTTTTGGGCCTTGTCCCTTCACTCGACCATTCACTCCCTTGGATCGGTCCCGGCCAGGCCCAGCCGGGCCCAGCCCAGAGGCCTGAGGGGGATCCCTGCGGCTCCACTAGAGAAAGGATCTTCCTCACTCCAATCTCTGCCAGGAAGAGCTGCTTGAGGACTGACCCTCGCCCCTTCTCTGCCAAGCCAAAAGCCGCCGGTTTGACAGCCAGGTCTGCTCCATCCAGCGGGAGAGGGTTAGATCAGCACAGAGGGGGTGTTTATCTTGGGTGAAACTCGACCCAACATCTGTGTCAGCAATGGAGATTCGACTTTCAGGGCCCTGGGGGGAGGAGACTCTTGCCCAGACGATGGTTTATGTCCCGCTGGTCTACTTGGGGAGGGAGATGGAATGAAGGAGAGGTGAGGCTGGCTGGGCCATGTCCACTGCCCACAAAAATTCTTGCATTCGCCAGGAAAGAGCCGATCTCTCCCTTCTCCCCTTATCTTAACCCAAAAGCCTCTCCCAGTACAGTGTGAGCTCAGTAAAGTGCTTCGTACACAGCAAGCGCTCAAGAAGCAGCACAGTGGTTTAGTGAATAGAGCATGGGCCCGGGGAGTCAGAAGGACCTGAGTTCTTATCCCACGTCCGCCACTTGTCTGCTGTGTGACCTTGAGCAAGTCACTTCACTTCTCTGTGCCTCAGTTATCTAATCTGTAAAATGAGGATTAAGCCACTGAGGCCCATATGGGACTTATACTGGGTCCAACCTGATTACTTTGCACCCTACCCCAGTGCTTAGAACAGTCCCTGGTAACAGTCCCTAGTAAGTGCTCAACAAATACCATAAAAAAAATAGAGAAATATTGGCCAGGGCACCCAGGGAAAGGTCATCCAATGGACAGACACCGACTCTGGTCGCACCTCTTGGATTCTGTGTCATACTATCGGGTTTCACTAGAGACAGAAAATCCAAAGAGAAGGAGTATGTTCGAGGAAGGGGCTGGAGAGTGGCCAGTGAGGTTGCTGGGGGCTCCATTTCTCATGGTCCTTCAATAATAATTATTGTAGTATTTGTTAAGCGCTTACTATGTACCATGCCCCGTACTACAGGCTGAGGTAGATACAAGATAATCGGGTTGGACACAGTCCCTGTCCCACACAGGGCTCAAAGTCTTAATCCCCATTTTACAGATGAGGTATCTGAGGCACAGAGGAAGGGAAATGATTTGACCAAGGTCACACAGCAGATGAGTGGCAGAGTGGGGATTAGAAACCGGATCCTTCCGACTTCCAGACCTGTGCTCCCTTCCAGTAGGCCACACCCTACTTTGGGGAAGAGGGAAAGGAGGAGAGGTTGGTTGCAGCTATCTTGTCAGAATTAGGCCTTCTGGCCATTTAGCGGGGCCTAACTAGGCTGAAAGGCCATCAGTCACCTGTCCTGAACCCTGGCTTCAGTGTCCAGAGGGAATGTAAAGGACGACCAACCTGAGTGTGCCCCTCTAAGCCAGATAAAATGAGGGGCTACATTTGGGTTTCACTCAAATATTGCATCAACACTGGTCTTATTTCTCTAGCAGAGATCGGGCCAAAGTTACAGATGGACAACAAAGAAGATATTCACTTTGGATAGGAGGTTGGAGGAGAGCCAGGAAGCTGCAGGAACCTTCCCCTCCCTCCCCCACCTACCCCCGGGTGACAGAACTTTGGCTGGGAGACGGCGGTCATGGGCCAATGGTCACCCCGTCGAGCCACCACCCAGAGGGACCAGTCCCGAATGCCATGCCAAGTCCTGTCAAGCCTGGTCAGGACGCCGCGGGAGAGGGGCAGGGCCTGGAGAAGAAAGTAGTGGCTGGTGGGGGCTGTGGCTGATAACCCAGGGACCTACCCCAGTGGTTACTTCATGGGACAGGAAGAGCTGGCAGACTCGGTGAAGAGAGAGGGAGGAGCCTGGCTTTCCAGGGAAACAGGGAGGACGGAGGGACGGAGAGGGATCGGGCGCCGAGATCCGGTCCTGTCCCAGACATTCCTGAACATGTCTCTGGACAGCTGTCTCTCAGCGGGGATCACTGTCAGCCTGGCCAGGGTCCAGAGAAGCCAGGCTCAGCCATCAAAAGCCCTCAGCCCGTAACCTTCCCGGTTGCGGGGTTGGGGAGAGGGAGGGCGGTCTCACGGCGAGGGTGCTGGAACTGTGGAATTACAACCCCCAACCCCGCGCTGGCCCCCACAGGACGGAGGACAGCGGGACCCCCCTCTCTACCCAGCCCTCCCCAAACAGGGCCACACATCTCCTCTCTCCTCTATGGAGTGAGCTGGCATGCTGCGTGCCACACTCCCCGATGACGAGAGAGGCTGCTGGCAGTCAAAAACCTGCCAGATCAATAGTGCATCTAATTAAGGGAATTTAATTGCTTCCATTGTTCAGCCAGGGCCTGCATCATTGCAAATAACTATTGATGGGACCTTTTTTTTTTTAGCATATTCTTCACTCTCCATTTTTGTACCCGGCCCCCGCCCTCGCCCCGGCCTCGGCAGAGAAGGGACCGTGACGACACGATCCCACAGTGCCAGACAGAGGTTCCGAGGGCCCCCTTCGGTACCGCCTTGGCACCAACTGCTCCCAAGCCAAGGCCGAGTGGTCCCGGACCACCCACACCCCCTTGCGATTCACCCAATTAGTGAAGACTGTCATTTCAAGGGCCACTAGCTTGCTGAACTGACAGGCTAAATGACACAATGCCAAAGGATTAGCTTCCCTTCGGCTCCCCCGTTCCTCCCCCAAAAAGCAATTGGTTCTGGGGGATGCTGGGAGAGAAGGTGAGTCCCCCCACATGATCCTACCCTGCCAGAGGGAGGGTCTGGGGGGCACCTCCTGCTTCCCAAGAGGCTGCTCTCTGCCAAGTGGTTCCAGACAATTAGTGAAGACTGTCAATTCTAGACCCACTAGCTTGCTAAACTGACAGGTTAAATGATGCTATATCAAAGGACCGCCTTCCCTTGGGCTCCCCCATTCCTCTCCCACAAAACAATCAGTCTGGGGGACCTGGGAGAGAGAGAGAAAGTGGATCCCGCAGTTAGAGTGAAAGCTCTTTATGAGCAGGGAACCTGTCACTTTCTAATTCTATACTTCCCAAGAGCACAGAACAATGCACTGCACCAAGTGGGTACTCAATAAATGCTCCATGCAACAATCTCCTGTCTCTGGGTCTGTTTATTGTTACGGTGTACTCTCCCAACCCGCTTAGTACAGTGCTGGGCACACAGTAAGCACTCAATAATTGTAACTGATGCCCTGGCCAAAAAAAACTTTCTTCAGCCTACCCTGAGTCACAGAGCACTTCTGTACATATCCCCCTTTAGATGGCAAGCTCACTGTGGACAGAGAACTTGTCTTCCTACTCTGTTGCACTGTATTCTCCCGAGGTTTAGTACAGTGCTCTGCACACAGTAAACACTCGGTATCATCAATGATGACTCTGTTGTATTGAACTCTGCCAAGCGTTTAGTACAGTGCTCTATATACAGTGAGTGATCAATAAATGCCACTGACTGATTTGTGGGTTTAGAATGACCTCACCTAGGCTAATAAAAATAATAATAATGATGGTATTTGCTAAGTTCTTACTATGTCAAGTACCGTTCTGTGTGCGGGGACAGATACGAGTTAATCAGCTTGGACACAGTCTCTGTTCCACACAGGGCTCACAGTCTTAATCCCCATTTTACAGATGAGGGAACTGAGGCACAGAAATTAGGTGACTTGCCCAAGGTCACAGAGCAGACAGTGGTGGATCTGGGATTAGAACCCATGACCTTCTGACTCCCAGGCCTGTGCTCTATCTACTATGCCATGCTGCTTCTGCAGATGGCCTGGAAAATCCCAGGGAAAGGCAGATTGGGTCTCTACCAGGTAGCCTCAGCGTGAAGCCAATCAATTTGGAAATTTGTTTATCACCTCCATGTCCTCCCCCTCAACCCAATTCATACATACACAAACACACACACACACACCACACACAAGCACCCAAGACTGTTTTGCCCAATCCGGTCTATCCTCTGGGATCTAGTTCTGACTGGGCAGGCAGCAGTGCCTAACAGGCTACTCCTGGGGCAAGATGGAGCCAATTAACCAGTATCCACTGGGCTGTCCACAAAACTCTTCTAGCAGATGTTAACGTATAAATTAGAAATGGAAAAAAATGGAGGGGAAATTGGGAGGCAACAAAATTAAAGGAGAAAACTTCCTAGTCCCTCCCCTGCTCAGACACACATCTCCCTCCCCCAGTCTGGGGCCCAATTCGGAGCCCCTTGGTTCAGATGCAGGAGAAGCACAGTTCAAGCCTGGGAAGACCAAGTGAAACCCCACGGTCCTGATTTCATCCCCTTCAACTCTAGACAACCTTGTACAGGCCCACAACTTGCTCCCAGGCTCTCACAGCCACAGAACTGCAGGAAGGGGATTCAGGAATCCTGAAGGATTCTGGGAATGTCTGGGGAAGTGATGCCAGGTGAATCGTGGAGTGGAAAAGTTGCAGGGAGTGGAAAGGGCAGAGAGGAAACAGGCCCCGAATGCCATGATCAACTGCCAGCATTACTGAGGCCCTGCCCCGAGGAGACAAGGAAGGAGCGGGGGGAAAGTTCACCCCCAAAAAACAGTAGGCCCCTCCAGGGGTAAAGCAGGAGAGATTTCACCACCACCTCTCCCCAAGCCCCGAGAGCAGGGACTGGGCTGATGGCCAAGCTCTTTGCCCTGGACAGATTCCACTTCGCTTCCACTTCACAGAACTGGGGCCGGCAGGCAGGGAGAGCATGGAACAAGGAAGTTGGAGAAATCAGGTTTGGAGGGAGAGTTTGGGGCAGTGGAAGTTGAAGGATGACCTCAACTTCCCCTCCTACATTCAACTGCCCATCGACTTGGAGAACAGTATGAGTGGAGGCAAGGAGAGCAGAAGTGAGGCCTTATAGAAAAAGCACGAGTCTGAGAGTGAACAGATCATTGATTCAATTCATTCAATCGTATTTATCGAGCGCTTACCAGGTGCAGAGCACTTTACTAAGTGCTTGGGAAAGTACAATACAGCAATAAAGAGAGACAGTCCACTTGCCTGCTGTCGGTCCTTGGGCAAGTCAATTCACTGGGCCTCAGTTTCCTCATCTGTAAAATGGGGATTAAGTCCTCCCCACAGTTTAGACAGACAGTGAACCCCATGTGGGACGCAAACTATGCCCAACCTGATCAACTGAATCTACCCCAGTGCTGAGAAGAGTGTTTGGCTCATAGTAAGGGCTTAACAAGGATCACAAAAGAGTCTGCATCTCAATTTCATAATCAGTAAATTGGGGTCAAAATATATGCTTTCCCCTCCCTCTTAGGCTGGGAGCCCTATATGGCCTACTGGAAAGAGCACGGGCCAGGGAGTCAGAAGGTCATGGGTTTTAATCCCGGCTCTGCCACTTGTCTACTGTGTGATCTTGGGCAAGTCCTTTCACTACTCTGTGCCTCAGTTACCTGATCTGTAAATTGGGAATTGAGAAGGTGAGCCCCACATGGGATAGGGACTGTGTCCAGCTAGATTGCTTGTATCCACCCCAGCAGTTAGTAGTGTCTGGCACATAGTAAGCACTGAAAAAATACCATACAGAAGCAGCGTGGCCCAGTGGCGAGAGCACAGGCTTGGAAGTCAGAGGACATGAGTTCTAATTCCAGGTGCACCACTTGTTTGCTGTGTTACCTTGGGCAAGTCACTTAACTTCTCTATGTCTCAGTTACCTCATCTGTAAAATGGAGATTAAGACTGTGAGCCCCATGTGGGACAACCTGATTACCTTGTATCTCCCCCCAGCGCTTGGCTCACAGTAAGCGCTTAACAAATGCCATAATTATCATCTTGTTTCTACCCCAGCACATACACACAATAAGCACTGAACTGCAATTATTATTACCATTATTAGGAGGGGAGTCCAGGCCCCACCCAAGACTTTGTGCCAACCCTGGCTTATTCCAGACTAACTGAGCTGACACATGCACCATCCCAGCGAGATCCCAGGGAGGATTCAGTGCTGGCCTTACTGGCCACTACCCCACCAGTCCCCAGAGAAACCAGTTGGGGAGCTGGAACTGGAACCAGCAGCTCAGGACAGGATCCCTCTGCTTGCTAGATGCCAGAGAACAGATGAAAGGGGTTGACCTTTGGCAGAGCCCAGCCTTAGGGGCAGGGGGGAGAGAGAGGAAAAAAAATCAGCAGTTGAAAGCCAGAAAAACCAGACTGACTAAACATCCTTGCCTCTGTGTAGGCAATGGGAGGGTACTCTGTTCCCTCCCCACACTGCTAAGCTCTGGGAAAAGGGTGACTATTAACTATTTGGTTTAACAATTAACATTTAGGTGCACGTCAAGCTTGCTGAAGGTAGAGCCTGGAGGGGAGGAGGAAGGAGGGGGAAGGCCACTCTGTTCCACACTGGCTCCTGTTCCTTTGACCTGAATGTTTGGGAGACAGCTGATGTAGAAGGCTGGAGACCAGCCCTGCACTCAGAGATCTTCCGCTGTAAAGGAGGTGAGGGGAAACCGGACCTCAGATGAGCACTCGGTGAGGATTGGGAATGAGGGCAAAACCCTAGCACCATCCTCAGACATGGAGGCCAGGAGCTACTCCACCAATCAGTAGTGCTTATTGAGCACTTGCTCTATGCAGAGCATCGGACTTAGTATTTGGGAGAGTAGCGTAGCTAGTAGACATGATCCCTACCCTCGAGAAGCATACAATCTAGCTGGGTAGACAGACGCTAAAATAAATTTCAAGCAGAGGGAAACAAATAGAAGGATGCGTATGTAAGGGCTGTGGGGGATGATGGGGAGATTGAGTCCCCAACAGTTTAGATGACACAGAAGTGGTGGAGTGGTGCAGTGACAAGAGCTGGACAAGCAATACATTTATTTATTTCTATTAATGTCTGTCTCTCCCTCTAGACTGTGAGCTCAATGTGGGCAGGGAACTGTATCTGTTTATTGTTATATTGAATTCTCCCAAGTGCTTAGTACAGTGCTTTCCACACAGTGAGCACAAAATAAATACAACTGAATGAATAACAAGCATCATGGCCTAGTGGGAAGAATGATGGTCTGGGAGTCGGAGGACCAGGGTTCAAATAGTGGTACCACCACTTGTCTGCTGGGTGACCTTGGGAAAGTCACTTACCTTCAGGTCCTTCTGACTCCCAGGCCCATGCTCTATCCACTAGGGAACACTGTTTCTAGACTAAAGTTCCATGCTGCTTCTAGACTGTAAATTCCTTGTGGGCAGAGAGCATGTCTACCAATGATTAATCTGGACTCTCCCAAGCACTGATTATAGCTGGGGAAGCAACACGGCATAGTGGGTAAAGCACAAGCCTAGGATTCAGAAGGACCAGGTTCTAATCCCTGCTCTACCACTTAACTGATGTGTGGCCTTGGGGCAGTCACTTTACTTCTCCGGGCCTCAGTTACCTCATCTGTACAATGGGTACTAAGACTGTGCGCCCCATGTGGGACAGGGACTGCGTTTAACCGATTTGCTTGTATCCACCCCAGTGTGATTTGCTTGTATCCACCCCAGTGCTTAACACAGTGCCTGGCACATAGCATTTAACAAATACTACAATTATTATTATCACAGTGCCCCTTCCACAGTCAGCATTCAATAAACAAGGCTGACTGCAGCCATTTGTATGAGCATAAGAATGCACTAAATGCTAAGGCAGATACAAGATAATCCTATCAGACACAGTTCCCGTCTAACAAAAGGGGCTCACAATCTATGAGATAGGGAGAGCAGATATCTTATCCTCATTTAACTAATAGGGAAACTGAGGCCCAGGGAGGATGTGACTAAGAGATGGAACTAGAACAGGCCTCTTTCCACTAGGGCATGGCTGTTTCCCTAAAGCTGTGATAAGCTACAAGACTGTTCCCTCCAGGCACTGCTTAGTGGGCATATGCTATATCAGAGACGGTTGATTGTTGAATTTTAACCTGTTTTCATTACTTAAATTGCATTCTTATTGCTAAATGAGTGTCCTCTCCCATTTACACTGCACATCCCTTGTAAATCAGAGATTGCAACCCTGATTGCCTTATAATCACCCCAGTGCTTAGTCCAGTGTTGTGCCCATTCTAAGCCCATAATAATTATAATAATGGCAATAATAAGTGAGCTGTTGGGTTAATCTCTCCCATCACCCCTTTGGGGAAGGGAGAAGTGAGTGGGGAAAGGCTGATAAACCTTTCCTCTCTCTGATAAAACATTTGCTCTTGTTGGGACCTAAGTAGGGTGCCTTGGGGGGGGGGGGGTCCCCTCACACAAAAGGAGAAAAAGGAGAGTCCACCCAGGCTGCTTTATCTAAGAAAGGCAGCAGTGTACTGGGGCAACCCCGCCTGGCGGATGAAAGCCCCTGTTCTGTAATGTTGGCTATTACCTCTCTGCCACTTGCTTTCTGCCTCCCCAACCCCAAGGTCTGTGAGTGGCTGGGAGATCCAGGGGGGCTGCTGGGCTGCCTCCATGGGGACCCTGGGAGCAGTCTGCCACATTTATCGAGTGCTTACTACATGCAGAAGTAAGAGAAGCAGCGTGGCTCAGTGGAAAGAGACGGGCTTTAGAGTCAGGGCTCATGAGTTCGAATCCCAGCTCTGCCACTTGTCGGCTGTGTGACTGTGGGCAAGTCACTTAACTTCTCTGTGCCTCAGTTCCCTCATCTGTAAAATGGGGATTAAGACTGTGAGCCCCACGTGGGACAACCTGATTCCCCTATGTCTACCCCAGCGCTTAGAACAGTGCTCGGCACATAGTAAGCGCTTAACAAATACCAACATTATTATGCAGAGCACTGTACTAAGTGCTGGGGAGAGTACAATATAACACACCTTCTCTGCCCACACCGAGCTTACAATCTAGAGACATTATTAGCAATAAATAAATTACAGGTATGGACATAAGTGCTGTGGGGCTGGGAGGGGGTGACGAATAAAGGGAGGAAGTCAGGGTGATGCAGAAGGGAGTAGGAGAGGGGAAAGGAGGACGTAGGGAAGGCCTCCTGGAGGAGATGTGCCTTCTTTTGGATACGAGGAGGGAAGGCGTTTCAGGCCAGTGGCAGGACGTGGGCGAGAGGTCGGCAGTGAGATAGATGAGATCGAGGTACAGCGAGAAGGTTAAAGGAATGAAGCGTGTGGGCTGGGTTGTGTGTGGTCTGCGAACAGGAGCCCCCTCTGCTCGGGAATCATTCCCGGCTATGGAAAATCTTTCCGGGCTATGGAAAGCGGGTGGCAGGGGCACACCAGAAAATCCAAAGTCCAAACCACAGGCCAATTCTGAGCTGGCAGAAGGCACTCTGATGTGGCCCTGGTCACGTCCCCCCGAGGCAGCATCGGACGAGGGCAGAGGACCTCTGGAAGACCCCCAGAGCTACAAGAAGAGGGGAGCCTGCCCCCATCCCCCCGTTCTCCCTGTGCTGTTCGCTTATTCAGACCCACCCGCCTTATTATGGAGGCCAGGCGACCTACCCTACCAGGCAGGGTAGCGCTGTTGCATTTTGGGGATCCGCTCCCTTAATTCCTGCATCTTCAGCAATGTATAGAGGGTGGCCACGGGCTAGCTCCCCGCATCCTTGGCTTCATGGGTCTCTCCCCCACTAGAAGTATAGCCAACTTGTCTCTCTCCCTGCCCGGCCCGCCGCAGACTGGCCCCAACACCGTCTGGCACTGCCTCAGCCTCTCACCTACCGCCCTGCCGAGAAGGCCAGGAAACTGAGGAGAATCGGGACAAGGTCACAATAGATTGGTGAGCCCATTATTGGGCAGGGATTGTCTCCATCTGTTGCCGAATTGTACATTCCAAGTGCTTAGTACAGTGCTCTGCACATAGCGCTCAATAAATACTATTGAATGAATGAATGAGGCAGGACTGCGGTCCGGATTTTGACGCCTTGTCCACCCCCTTTAGAGTCAACAATCTGCGGTCCCCTTCCTCTCTCCCTCGGCGGCTAGAGGTATCCTTGGCTGGCGGGGGGCGCTCAAATAGCTCCTGAGCCCCACCTGGTCCAAGGATCTCAAAACTCTCCACAGGCCGACTCCTCCCTCTCCACCCTTCCTGGTCCAACTGTAAAATGGGGATAAGATAGATCCAAAATAAGCCAAGAAGTGGTCGGTCTATCCTTAGAAGCAGCAAGCAGTGGGGCCTGGGGGAATGAGTACAGGTCTGAGTCATGAGGCCTGGACTCTAATCCCAGCTCTGACACTTGCCTGCTGTGAGACCTTAGGCAAGTCACTTCACTTCTCCGGGCCTCAGTTTCCTTATCTATAAAAACGGGGATAAGCTACCTGTTCATCCTCCCCTCTTAGACTGTAAGCCCCAGGTGGGACAGAGCCTGAGTCTGATCTGCTTTATCGTGTATCTACCGCTGAGCTAAATACAGGGTTTGGCACATAGTAAGCGCCGATCAAATACCACAATTATTACTATTATAGTGGGTAGGTTAAGTACCAAGACTTCAGAACTCAGGTCCTTCTTGACTCCCAGGCTTGGGCTCTTTCCACTGGGCCACGCTACTTCTCAGAGACCCAATCCCAGTTCTGCCACTTGTCTACTATATGACCTTAGGCAAATCACCTAACTTCCTCTGTGCTTCAGTTTCCTCATTTGTAAAATGAAGATGCAATACCTTTTCTCTCTCTGATTTGGACTGTGAGCCTTATACGGGACAAGGACTTCACCCAATCTGGTTAACTTGTACGTATTCCAGCCTTAGAACACGACCTTGGGCAAGTCACTTAACTTCTCTGTGCCTCAGTTATCTTATCTGTAGGGTAGGGACTGTGCCCAACCTGATTATCATGTATCTACTCCAGGGCTTAGAACAGTGCCTGGCACGTAGTAAGCACTTAAATGCCATTAAAAAAAAATGTACACATAATAGGCCTTTATCAAATATAATCATCATCATTATTTGTTCATTCAATCGTATTTATTGAGCGCTTACTACATGCAAAGCCCTGTACTAAACGCTTGGGAGAGTACGATATAGCAATAAACAGAGCCATTTCCCTGCCCAGTCTAGGAGCTCACAATTGCGATAGTGGTATCTTTCAGCAGTGAATGACTTCCATTAGAAAAATCCTAGAATCTCTCTCCCTCTTCAATTCTTACGCTCAGGAGAGAAGAAAAGTGGCTGGTGGGTCATTTAGGGGTTGAACCTTGAATCCCAAAGCCTCATCCTGGGGCAAGGGAGGAAGAGGTGGCTGAAGGTGGCTCAGACAAATTTCCTTCTCTTCCAAGTCCTTCCTGGGGAAGATGGAGGGGGCCGGAGGGAAGACACCCTCCAGACTCCTGTCGTTGTCGCTCCTCCGCGTGAGAGGAGGACAAGGATTGTGGAAACAGAGGGAGATGCCCTAGTTTTCAATGAATGGATTCATGCTTAGATTTAACTCTGCCAGCAGGAGCCTCTCCCTCTCCCTGCCCCTCCCCAGGCTGAGGTGGGGGTGTGGGTGGGAAACAAGCTTCCCATTCAGCCACGTGAACAGAACAGGGAGTGGGGGTGAGGGGGGTGCGCAGGGAAGTTAGGATCCCAGTGCGGGGGGGCAGGCAGATCCAGCAGTGAGGAGTTGTCCCTGCCCTCCACTCAAAACACACACACAGTCCTAGCTATAAATAGTTACGTCTGACTTAAAGCCTCCTTAGTACCTGAAGCGTCTGTAGGCACAAGGCACTGCCTATAAACAGAGGAGGCCCAAACACAGAGCTTCAATCAATGAACAGAGGGGGTCACACAGAGGTGTGTGCTACATTGGCCCACTGGAGGCCCAGTGGGGAATACACACTAACAGAGGCTCCATTAGCAATACAGAGAGTTATTCCAATTAGTGGTATTTTTTGAGCGCTTATTGTATGCCGGGGACTGTACTAGGCACTTGGGAGAGAACGACACTGTAGAGCTAGTAGGTTCTGTGCCCACAAGGGACTTTAGACTCCTCTCCAGAAAGCAGAAGGAGGGAAAATAATCATTATTATTATTATGGTATTGAAGTGCTTACCATGTGCCAGACACTGTACTAAGCCCTGGGTAAGATACAGGCCAATCGAGTTGGACACAGTCCCTGTCCCACATGGGGCTCGCAGTCTCAATCCCCGTTCTACAGATGAGACCGCTGAGGCACAGAGAAGTGATCTGCCCAAGGTCACATGGCAGACAAATGGTGGAGCCGGGATTGGAACCCATGACCTTCTAATTCCCAGGCCAGTGCCCTGTCCACTACACCATAGAAATGACCAGTTCTGGGGAGCTGTTCTCTCTCAACCGTTCATTCTAGATCACAAAGACCCTTCAGACACTGTAACAGAACCTGACTAGGCACTCAATCAATGCTATTTGTTTGGCAACTGATGGTATTTATTGAGCACTTTCTGTATGCAGAGCACTCTTCTAAGCACTTTGGAGAATCCAAGAGTTGGTAGACCTGTTCCCTGCCCACAGTCTAGACTGGGAAACATATTAATATCAATTAGGGATCTCGACATGAGTGCTCTGATGCTGAAGGTGGGGTGAATAAAGGGAACAAATCCAAGTGGAAGGGCGATCCAGAGCCAAGGAAGGTAAGGGGTAAAATTCAGGCTCTGCAGTGGCCCTCCACATTTCACAACAGTCCCATCTTTGCAGCATTCCTTCAGGCAAACTTGGGAGATTCCCTCCACTGTGACCCCATGGTGAACTCTCACCACCCAAGTCAAGTAAGGTCTGACTCCCAAAGATATGACAATGAGGATGTTAATGCTCTTTTGAAAGGGAGTGAAGGGTTGGCTTTGGAGTGGGTGGGAGTGCCACACCTATCACCCCAAGAAAGCATCCAGCATAACGTTTCCCTGAGGGCCAGACATGCTGTGCCGACCCCCTACCCCCGACAGTTCTAGCACAATCTGCCTCAGAAGCCACACTTGGCCTAGTGGAAAAGAGCAGAGGCCTGGGAGTCAGAGCACCTGGGTTCTAATCCCCGCTCTGGGCAAATCACCTTACTTTTCTCTGTAGTTCCCTCTTCTATAAAACGGGGTTCAGAACCTTTTTCTCCTTCCTTCTCAGATTGGGAGCCCCAAGTGAGACCATATCTTCTATCTACCCCAGCGCTTAGTACAATGAATCACCTAGTAAGTACTTAAATACCATTATTAATCAATGATTTTATTGAGCCCTTACTATGCATAGCACACTGTACTAAGCACTTGGGAGAGAACAATAAAACGATTAGTGGAAACCGCCCCTAACGAGTTTACAGTCTAGAAGACAATTGTTGTTGTTATTATTTTGTTGTTATTATGAGTAAAGAGCATTCATTTACGGAAACCAGGTCACCGGTGGAAAATGCTGAATGAAGGGAAAAGCGGGGGAGGCAAAACACTCAGATATGGGATCTACCAGATTCACAAAGGCAGAGTGAGGGGTTAAACTGCAAACCCGTTCGGTCAATCGTATTTACTGGGCGCTTAACTGTGCGCAGAGCGTTGTACTAAGCGCCAATCGTCTACACAGCTCCTGAGCCACACCTTGGGGCCACCAGACTGGGGTTGGGGGGAGTCTTCGGCCTGTGACCTGTCTGAAGCTCCCCAGCCCGGACCCAGGAAAACCCGAGAAGCTGCGTGGCTTAGTGGAAAGAGCTTGGGTTTGGGACTCAGAGGTCATGGGTTCTAATCCCGCCTCCACCTTTGTCTGCTTTGTGACTGCGGGCAAGTCACTTCGCTTCTCTTGGCCTCAATTCCCTCATCTGTAAAATGGGGATTAAGACTGTAGCCCCACGTGGGACAACCTGATGACCTTGTACCCACCCCGGCGCTCAGAACAGCGCTTGGCACATAGTAGACGCTTAACAAATACCATCATGATCGTCACCAAAACCCCTCCTTAACCCCCACACCCGGCCTCCCGCGGCTCCGTCCAATGGCCAAGTTTCCTACCCTCTGCCACCCGGCTGCGTTTCAAAAATAATACGAGAAATATGCCAGGATCCGCTCCAAGTTATTCCTGGCTCCCTCCCTACTCCCGGTCTAATGCAAATTACCGTTCCGGAATCGGCCGGCCTAGGATTAGGCGTGATTGCGAGGGGCTAGGTGGTGGCGTCTACGGGAGGAAGGGAGGATTCCTGCGGCTGGGTTCCCTCCCTCCCGTGGCCGGACCCCCGCGGGCGCAGAATAATAATCGAGGCATCTGCTAAGCGCTTACTCTGCGCCAGACACTGTACTGGGCGCTGGGGTGGATAACGAGCAAATGCGGTTGGGCGTTATTCCGGCGGCGGCGGCTCCCCGAGGCCGGAGCAGGAGGGATCGCTCCATCAGTCGTATTTACTGGACGCCGACCGGGTGCGAAGGACTGTGCTAAACGCTTGGGGGAATGCGCTACAACGCGTTCCCTGCCCACCCCGAGCTATCCGGATTACCATCAACCGCTGGGGCTACGCCTGCGTTTTCTCCCACCCACACACACACAACACCCATTCTTACACACCCTCACACACACCCTCAGACACACACACACAAACACACTCCCACTCACAAACATACACACGCCGTCACACACATAAACACACACACACACACACTCAGTCACACACACCCACTCACGCATATAAACACAGTCCCACTCACTCACACAAACACACACACACTGTGAGCCCGTTGTTGGGTAGGGATTGTCTCTGTTGCCGAATTGTACTTTCCAAGCGCTCAGTACAGTGCTCTGCACACAGTCCGCGCCCAATAAATACGACTGAATGAACACTCACACACACTCATTCTCTCTTTTTCTCCCTCCTCCTCTCCCCCCTCTCCTCCTTAATGATGATGGCATTTGTTACGCGCCCTGTGCCAGGCACTGCACGAAGCGCTGTGGCGGATCCAAGCGAATCCGGTTCGCCCCCCACCACCCCCCTTTGGGAAGCGAACACCCTATGGGCGGCGGCGCCCTCTCTCCTAAGCGCTCAGCACCGAGGAGGCGTCCAATAAATGGCACCACCTATGGAATTAGGTGCCGGGGGGCGACAGCTGGGCCTTCAGGAGGGAAGCCCGGCCAAGAGGTGATCCCGGGTCAGGGACTAATATGGGGGGGGGGGGTCGCCCTGCAGCTGCCTCCAGGCACCCCCACTTTCCTTCGCCTCCCGCAGGCCGGTCCTGGGGGGGGGGGGGTCTGCTCTCCTCTGTCCATCATCTGTCCATCTGTCCGTCCCCTGGTGCCCTCCCCAAGAGAGGCGGCTCCCGGCTAGGACAAAGCCCCCACGATGCACAGACAGTCGGACACGGCGGCGACCCCACCCCACCACCGTCCTTGGGGGGGCCAGAATAATAATAATCATAATTATGGCATCTCTTATAATAATCTGGTGAGGTGTGATATGCCGAGCACAGTTCTAAGCGCTGGGGAGGGACCCAGGCCCCACCCCCTGGGGTCCCGTCCTTGGGGAGCCAGAATAATAATAATTATGGCATCTGTTATAATAATCTGGTACGGTACGCCGAGCACTGTTCTAAGCGCTGGGGAGGGACCCAGGCCCCACCCCCTGGGGTCCCGTCCTTGGGGAGCCAGAATAATAATAATTATGGCATCTGTTATAATAATCTGGTACGGTACGCCGAGCACTGTTCTAAGCGCTGGGGAGGGACCCAGGCCCCACCCCCTGGGGTCCCGTCCTTGGGGAGCCAGAATAATAATAATTATGGCATCTGTTATAATAATCTGGTACGGTACGCCGAGCACTGTTCTAAGCGCTGGGGAGGGACCCAGGCCCCACCCCCTGGGGTCCCGTCCTTGGGGAGCCAGAATAATAATAATTATGGCATCTGTTATAATAATCTGGTACGGTACGCCGAGCACTGTTCTAAGCGCTGGGGAGGGACCCAGGCCCCACCCCCTGGGGTCCCGTCCTTGGGGAGCCAGAATAATAATAATTATGGCATCTGTTATAATAATCTGGTACGGTATGCCGAGCACTGTTCTAAGCGCTGGGGAGGGACCCAGGCACCCACCCCGTGGTCCCGTCTTTGGGAGGCCAGAATAATAATAATTATGGCATCTGTTATAATAATCTGGTACGGTGGGATATGCCGAGCACTGTTCTAAGCGCTGGGGAGGGACCCGGGCCCCTCGCCCCCCTCCCCAGCTGCCTGGACGGGGCAACCTCGCCCCCAAAAGGGTGGGAGGGAGGGGATGGGGGGGTGAGTGAGAGCAGGACACACTGACCTGCGTCCGGAGGCGGAGGGTCGGGCCCGTCCAGGTGTCCGAGGCGTCCAGTTGGGCTCATGGGCGTGTCCGGCCGACCCGGCCTCTCCGCGCCTCCCGGGCCTCGGCGAGGGGAGCCCCGCCCCGCCCCGCCCCTCCCCCGGGACCCCCGGCACCCCCGGCACCCCCGGGGCGGTGACCGGTGGGAGGGGTGGGGGATCCGTCCCCCGGCCGGGCCGGTCAAGCTCCGGACGGTTGGGCGGCCGGACCTGGCACCGGCGCTCCTCGTGGGCCGCGCAAACTGCGCCCGAGGGGGGCACGGGCACCGGCACCGGCACCGGCCGCGCCCACAGGTGAACCCGGAGGAGGAGGAGGAGGGGGAGGAGGAGGAGGACGCCGCGGCTCCGGGAGGCTCCGACCGCTCCCGCTGCTGCTCCCGCTGCCGCTGCTGCTGTCACCGCCTCCGCCTCCTTCTCCTCCCACCACTGCCTCCTCCTCCTCCTCTCACCAAGACCTCCTCCTCTTCTCCCTCCTCCTCCACCTCCCACCAATGCCTCCTCCTCCTCTTCTTCCTCCTCCTCCCACTCCTGCCCCCTCCTCTTCTTCCTCCTCCTCCTCCACCCCCTCCTGTCTCCTCCTCCTCCTCCCACCAATGCCTCCTCCTCTTCTTCCTCCTCCTCGCACTCCTGCCTCCTCCTCCTCTCACCAAGTCCTCCTCCTCTTCTTCCTCCACCTCCCACCACTGCCTCTTCCTCCTCTTCCTACCCCTTCCTCCTCCTCTTCCTCCTCCTCCTCTCACCAGGGCCTCCTCCTCCCCTTCTTCCTCCTTCTTCTCCCACCAAGGCCTCCTCCTCTTCTTCCTCCTCCTCTTCTTCCTCCTCCTCTTCCCTCTCTCCTTCCTCCCGCTTCTGCCCCCTCCTCCTCCTCCCACCCCTGCCTCCTCCTCCTCCTCTGCCTCCTCTTCTTCCTCCTCTCACCACTGCCTCCTCCTCTTCTCACCATTGCCTCCTCCTCCGCCTCGTCCTCCTCTTCCCTGCACAGGATGCAGCTCCCCCCGATCTCCCACCCCCGGCCACCCAGCTCTGGGATACCGGTCCCCAGACCCACCCAAGAAGGTGGGGGAAGAGGGATGAAGGAGCGATATCCCTCCCCCCAGACCTCTCTTCCCTGCCCCTGCCAGCCTTGACCCCCACCCTCTCTCCTCACCCCCCACCTTCCCTCCTCCCCACCTTCCCTCTCCAACAGGCTTTCCCACCCACTGCCCTCTCCCTCCATTCCATTCCCCGCCCTGCTCTGTGTGTCCTCCCTGCTGCAGTCCTCCTCCACAGTCGGCCTGCCCTCTGCTCTCCCCTTCTTTAATGTCCTGTCTCTGGTTCTCTAGTCCATCCCCCCTGATGCCACCCCCCTCCAGGCTGCCTTCCTCCACATTCATCCTCCCCTCTGCTCTCCCCTTCTGGCCCGTCCTCCCTTCTGCCATCTCCCTCTAGTTCATAATATGTGCCAGGCGCTGGGGTAGATGCACGATAATTCATTCAATCGTATTTATTGAGCACTTACTGTGTGCAGAGCACTGTACTAACCGCTTGGAATGTACAATTCGGCAACAGATAGAGACAATCCCCGCCCAACAATGGGCTCACAGTCTAAAGATAATCAAGCTGGACATACTCCATGTCCCTCATGGGGCTCACCTCTCTTGACCCCTCCCAAATGATGAGGAGACTGAGGCACAGAGAAGTGAATGGACTTGCCCAAGGTCACATAGCAGACATGGGACGGAGCCGGGACTAGAACCCACGACCTCTACCTCCCAGGCCCGTGCTCTTTCCACTAGGCCATGCTGCTTCTCTAATAATTATGGTACTTGTTAAGCACTTATCATGTGCCAAGCACTGTGCTAAGCGCTGAAGTAGATGCAAATTAACCAACCAGGTTGGACACCACCCCTATCCCACATCGGGCTCTCACTCTTAATCCCCATTTTTCACAGATGAGGTAACTGAGGTGGGGAGAAGTGAATTGCCCAAGATCATACAGCAGACAAGTGATGGGGCTGGGATTAGAACCCATGACCTTCCGAATCCCAGGCCCGTGCTCTATCCACTACATCATGCTGCTTCTGCTGTCCTCAGGTAGCCCCTTCCTGCTGTCCCCAGTGGGGCCAGGTCAAACACCCCAAACTCTCCTCCCTCCTCACTACTCCTCCCACCGGCCCCCACCTCTCCTGACTCTGTCCTGCCCCAAGAACAGTGAAGGAGGTAACCTGAGAGCTCCATGGGCTGTAGAGTAAATGGGGGAGGAGGGAGCCCTCCTTGCCCCACAAAGACATGGCGAGAAACACTGGGGCCTTAGCCCTCACCCATTCTGCCCTGGAGAAATTCCATTTCCATTTGACCCTGACCCTCCCTCAGCCCTCGCCCTGTGAGCTGTTGGAAAGAAGCAGTGTGGCCTAGTGGCTCCAGCGTGGACCTGGGAGTCAGAAGAACCTGAGTTTTAATCCCGGCTCTGCCACATGACTGTTGTGTGACCTTAGGTAAGTCACTAGGCCTCAGTTACCTCATCTGTAAAATGTGGGTTAAGAGCGTGAGCCCCATGTGGGACAGGGACTGTGTCCAACCCGATTAACTTGCATCTACCCCGGCGCTTAGAACTGAGCTTGGCACATATTAACTGTTTAACAAGTACCATAATTATTACCTAGTCTTCCCCCATCACTCCCACTGCTGCACACCCAGTGCACACAGTTATGACAAGCAACTATGGAAAGGGCCCGGACCTGGAACACAAAGGGCCTGGATTCTCATCCCGACTCCACCGCTTCTCTGTCGTGTGACCTCGGCCAAGACACTTCACTTCTCTGGGCCTCAGTTTTCTCATCAGCAAAATGAAGATTAAATGCCTCTTCTCTCTTTTATTTACACTGTGAGCCCCATGTGGGACAGGGATTGTGTCTGACCCGATAATCCTGTAGCTACCCGAGCATTTAGTGCAGTATTTGGCATGTAGTGAGCACTTAACACAAAGCCTGATGATTAATTATTATTAATTGTGCAGTACTGACAGAGAAGTCCATTTTGTGTTTGCTCTTCAGACATGCAGCCCCTCCACCACCACCCCATGCTCACATCCTGCCAACAGGCTCCCTTACAAAATGTGATCTGCCTTTACTGAGAAAGCTGTTATTAATAATAATAATAACTGTGGTATTTGTTAAGTGTTTACTATGTGCCAGGCACTGTTCTAAGCGCTGGTATGGTTACAAATAAATCGGGTTGGACATAGTCCCTGCCCCCGGGGGTGGTCCCAGTCTCAATCCCCATTTTACAGATGAGGTAGTTGAGGCACAGAGAAATGAAGTGACTTGCCCAAGGTCACACAGCAGACAAGTGGTAGAGCCAGGCTTAAGATCCCATGACCTTCTGACTCCCAGGCCCGTCCTCTATCCACTATACAACACTGCTTTTCTAAAACTAATCAGCCCTTCTCATCCAACCTCTAGGGATCCTGTCCTGATGAGGAGGGAGAGGAAAGAGGAATTTATCTACTTATTATTTATCTATTTATTTATATTAATGACTGTCTCCCCCTCTAGACTGTGAGCTCGTTATGGGCAGGAATGTGCCTGTATGTTGTTATATTTTACTCTCCCAAGCACTTAGTACAATGCGTTGCACCCCATAGGCACTCAATAAATACGATTGAATGAATGGATGAAAGCTATTTGGAAAAGCTGGGGAGAGTTGAAAGGAACCAGCCTAAGCCACCTCTGGTCAGCTACACTTTATGTGAGACTAGATGCTAGGAAATCCAGGTTACAAGCCGCTCCCCGGTCACATGGCCGCTCTCCCTAGGGGCCCTGGAGAAATCACTTTGTCTCTGTGATTTTCTTTCATTGAAAGAGCTGCCATTGGGACTGTGGGAAATGTCCCCTTGGGGGTTTGGCCTGGGCGACAGCAGGTGGGTGGGGGAGCCCACAACCCCACAAAAAACAGGACAAGTTGCTTTAGTGTCTAAGTCAGTCAATTGTATTTCTTGAGCACTTACTGTCTACAGACCACTATGCTAAGCTCTGAGGAGAGTACAATATGTCAATACAACAGACACCTTCCCTGCCCACAATGAGCTTACAGTCCAGAGGGGGAGACAGTAATAAAATTACAGATATGTACATAAGTGCTGTGCGGCTGGGGCGGGGGGGATGAATAAAAGGGAGCAAGTCAAGGCAGCGCAGAAGGGAGTGGGAGAAGAGAAAAGTCTTCTCTTTAAGAAGACTTTAAGAAAAGGCTTAGTCAGCGAAGGCCTCTTGGAAGAGATGTGCCTTCAAGTGGGAGGGAGCAATTGTCTGTCGGATAAGAAGAGGGAAAGCAGTTACAGGTCAAAGGCAGGAAATGGATGAGAAGTCAGCAGTGAGATAGATGAGATGGAGGTACCGTGAGAAGACTGACTTCAGAAGAGCAAAGTGTGCAGGCTGGGTTGTAGTTGGAAAGTAAGGAGCTCTTCAGGACAGTAGCTCTTTGTCCCTTTTTCATCCTCTCCCTGCTCCTTCCCTCCTTGCTCCTCTGATGCCCTCAAAGCATTTTGTAAGCCTTGGTGATCCTGTCTCGGGCTGCCGCTGGGGGCCATTTTAACCCGTGGAGCAAAGAGTTTAGGCCCAGAGAGGCAAGGCCTTAGGTACCAACTCCAAGGGGCTGATGGAGGGAATTATGTGGTATTTACTGAGCGAGCGCTTACTATATGCAGAGCACTGTTCTAAGCCAATACAACAGAATTAGTAGATATACTCCCTGCCCATAATGAGCTTACAGTCTAGAGGGGAAGACAGAAGTTAATGTGAATAAATAATTTTTAATTTAAAGATATGTAAGTGTGGAGGTCGCTCCAGATCTTTTAGACCTGGGTGCCCAGTCTTGCTCATCCCAAGTTGCTGACAAGACCTGAGAATTCCAAGCAGGGCTGAGACTAAAATGGTGACTTTAGCCCATTATTCCACTGAAACATGACCCTCCCAGTTCTCGCCACCCGCTCCACAATCCCAGCCATTCAATCAATCAGTGGTATTTACTGAGCGCCTACTGCAAGCAGAACACTGTACTAAGTGCCTGGGAAAGCACGATACAGTACCGTTGGCCCTAATGATCCCTGCTCCTTGAAACTTTTTGAATTCTCTCCCCTCCCAGCCCTTCCCACCACCCCACCCCCAAATGCTCCATTCAATCAATCAGTCAATAGTATTTATTGAGCACCTACTGTGAGCAGAGTACTATACTTGGGAGAATGCAATGCAATGCAGTTGATCCACACAATCCCTATATCAGTCAACCAACCAGTCACATTTATTGATTTTTATGGTATTTGTTGAGCACTTACTGTGTACAGAGCACTGTACTAAGCGCTTAGGAGAGTACAATGTTACAGAGTTGGTAGACACATTCCCGGTCCACAACGAATTTACAACTTTCCCTCCTTTCATTCCCATGCTTATAGTGAAAAGATATCAGTCCTGGCCTAGGTCACTCAAGGTTGAAGTTCCTGGGCCTCACCATTAAAATACTCTCTTGGTCAAAGTTCAGTTAAAGATGTGATGGGGGAAGGAATTCCAAAAGAAGGAAGGCACAGGAGGGTGGTTCAGTGCTCCTGCCCATCTGTGGGAAGCCACCCCGGGAAGCTTCAAGGCTCGCATACCTCTTAGAGCTCCCATCCTTTATTCATTCCCTCTCTCAGCCCCACAGCACTTCCATACAAACCTGTAATTTATTTATTTACATTAATGTCTGTCTCCCCCTCTATACTGTAAGCTCACTGTGGGCAGGGAATGTGTCTGGTATATTGTTATAGCGTACACTCCCAAGCGCTTAGTACGGTGCTCTGCACACAGTAAGAGCTCAATAAATATGATTGAGAGAATGAATGAATGCAATCTGCTGCTGGGTTAAAGGTTTAACCTAAAGAAGAAAGGACTGAGGGGGAATCATCACTGAGCAATGGAAGGGTTTTCTGAGGAGCACGCTAACCCCTTTCTTCTCCAGCGGCAACAAGCACCAAACTAGAGGAAATGGCTCTAATGTCAGAGCAGGATAGAGTTAGCTTGGACACTGGCAAGGATTGCCAAGGAATTAAGAGAGTGGAACAGACTTCCGTGTGATGGTGTACATTCTCCATCCTGGAGATGATATTTTTAAATTAATAATGCCAATGATCTGTCCCGGATGATTTCATCGCACACCTGCCTGGAGCCAAGGGGCATTGTGGAGGTGGCCCAAAAACTCCAAACAACTGCAGTTTCAGCAAATTCGTTGCCAAGGCCAGTTGCAGGGGCAGGGTGCCAGGAGTTGGGGGCTGGGCAGAAAGAAGCGAAGGACCCTCTCCAATCCCACCACAGTACCAGCGCACTGGGAGAAAGGGTTAGGATAGCTCAGGCGCACAGGTCTCACTCATTCTCTTTCCAGTTGTTGGGGTACACAGGCATTCTGGGGGTGCTGAATGGTGGAGTTCCCCCCCACTCCCCAGCAGAAACCACAAGGTCAGTTCTAAATGGCTCACCTGGGGAGTCTGAGAGACGGTGGGGGGCTCTGCCCTGGGTGGGAAGGAGGAATCAGGTCTGCAGATGCAGCTGACAGGAGCTCCCTAACTTTGGCATGGCCCAAGATGGTGGCAGGGGTATGTGCGGGTGGGAGTCACGTGGTTGCCCCATCCAGGGGTTGATGAAGGGGTGGGGGACTGACTAGGGACTGGGGAGTGAGGCTCAACTGGATGGGGCTTTGGGAGAGGAAGGAACAGCTGGACAAGGTTTGGTCTGGGGTAGGAGTGGGGCAATCACAGCCGCACCCTGGACCTTGGGTTTGGGGCAGGGAGCATGGGCTGACCACGGGGATGGTGTGGGACCGGGCACGAGGCCCCGGCGACTGGGGAGGAAGTGAAACCGGAGCGTCGGCATTCTCTGGGCCATTGGTCCCCGGAACAGACCTCCTTCTGGGCAGGGGAATGGGCTTCTCCACCCCGGGGAGAGGGCGGGGCAGTCAGGCCTCAGAGCTTCAGGCCTCAGGGGCCAACGAACTCAGGACAGAAAGACCTCGGGGTGGGGTGGTGGTGGGGATCAGGGTGAATGGGGGTTGAGATTGTCTGCCCGATGTGGGGGGCTCGGGGGAGTTGGGTCAGTGCTGGGGCACCATGGCTGATGCTCCTGCAGGGTTAAGGCTGCAGCTCCCTCGGAGAGGGCCGTGTGCAGGTAGGGGGTAGCACAGAGGCTTGGGGCAAGGGTTCTGCCCTTTTCTGCAGCCTTGGGGGGCTCCCCATCCTGCCTCGGGTCCCCTGCTAAGTGTCATCATCACCATCCTTCCCTGCCTGTCCTCTGGGTCTAGGGGTGCCGCGGTCTGCGCTGGCCTAGTCCACCCTTTTCTGGGGGTGGGGGGCAGGGCATGCAGCTGCCTAGCAGAAGAGGAAATGTCAGGACTTTGAACATCTCCAGCCTTTGAAATCTACTCGGCTCTTTAATCCCTTTGCAAAGGACAAAAAGTCCGTATGCCAGCCTCTCCCTGAGAGTGAGAGTGAGTGTGAGAGGGAGAGAGAGAGAATGAAGCTTTGGCCCTCGGGCAGACTGGACCAGGCTTGGTGAGCCGATGAGCTGGCTGGGGTGTGGTATGGGTGCTGAGGGAGTGGGGTGGGGGTAGCCAGGCAGAGAGGTGGAGTCTCTGGGGGACAACTTGGGGCTTCAGTTGAACACTCCATTCTCCTCCTCCTCTTCCTGCGGTCTGGGTCGCTGGCCCAGGCGGAGGGGGAAGGCAGAGAGAACAGGAACAAGGAAGCGGCTGTTCGCTGCCCCAGAATGAGAAGGGCGGAAAAGAGGATCAGGAAACCCCAAGAGAGTCGTCCTTGGGCCCCTTCTCTGACGTCCGTTTGGGCCACTGGGACCAACCCCCGGTCCTTCCCAGCTCCCTGGACAGATGAGAGTCCTTAGATTTTCATTCCCTCCTAGTCCAGGGCTCCTGGGTCCAGGGTCAATCTCACCCCAATAATTCCCAGCCTAGGAATTATTATTGTGTAGGGTCACCTCCACAGTACAATTCCTCTGCTCTTAAGACATATCCCTTTGGACCAAAATCCAGACACCTGGCGGACTTCAACCTTATGTACTCTAACTCTCCGCTCCCATCCACTCGGCAATACAACTTCTCCTCCCTTCCTAACAACTCCCATTCCAATAGCTCAAACCAATCATTCCAGACCTGTAACTCCCTCCTGAGACTCCCAGAGTCTCTGCCTCCCCTTCTATTTCCCCTGATGACCTTGCCAAAATTGACTGACAAAATCAAAACCATTCATTTCAATTTAGAGAACCAGTGTGGCCTAATGGAAAGAGCATAGGCCTGGAAATCAGGAGACCTGGGTTCTAATCCCAGTTCTGTCATTTGCCTGCTATGTGACCTGAGGCAAATTATTCAATTTCTCTCCACCTCACTTTCCTCATCTGTAAAATTAGGATTAAATACTTGTTCTCCCTCCCTCTTAGACTGTGAGCCCCACATGGGAGAGAGACTGATTCTGTTCTGAATGTATTTACTCCAGCAGTTGGCACAGTGCTTTGCACACAGAAAGTACTTAATAAATACCAAGTCATGCTTTCATCAAAGTTTACCCCTCACATCCCAGACCTTCTCACCTCACATCCACACATCCTCACACAGTCTTATCTTTGTAGGCTGTCTCTCAAGAGATCTCCCAACTGGTTTCAAAATCTATCCCTTCCACCTATGTTGCTGACCTCATCCCTCACCACCACCTAAAAGCACTTGTATTCACTCTCCCCTCTCTTACCATCATCATCCGTTCATTCTCTGATGACTCCTTCCTTTCCTTTTTCTTTCACACATGCCCACGCCTCCCAATCCTAAAAGCAAAAAACAAACAAAAAAACCCTCCTTTGAATCCCACTGCACCATCTCTCTTTCCCTTCTTCCATCCTGTCCAAACTCCTTGGAAGGACTCACTTCCTTTCCTTCAATTCCCTCTTTGACCTTCTATAATCCTCTCCAGGGAGACTGCTCTGTCCAGTATTACTTTGCCAAATCCAACAAACCTTATTCTGTCCTAATCCTCCTTGACCTTTTGGCTACCTTCATCACTATGGATCACTCCTTTCCCTTGGAAACCCAATCTAGCCTTGGTTTTCCTGACACAGTCCTCTCCTGGTTTTCTTAATACCTTTCTGGCCTACCCTTTTTAGGCTCTTTTGCCAGCTGTTCTTCAACCTCTCACTCCCTAACTGAAGGTGTCCCTCAAGGCTTAGTCTGGGACCTCACCTCTCACTTTATACTCCCTCCCTTGGTTTCAACTGCTTCAACTTCCTCAGCTCCCATGGCTTCAACCCCCACTTCTATGTGGATGACTCCCAAATCTCTCTCTCCTTGGACTCTCTCTTTCCCTGCATCTTCCATTTCTTCTCTTCTCTGGAACATCTCTACGTTTCTGGATCATCTCTACTTCTGAGACCAATCAGCTCAATGTGTCCAGAACTCAATTCTTCATCTTCCTTTTCAAATCCCATCCTCCACCTAACTTTCCCATCACAGTTAGCAGTGCCTCCATCCTTCCTTTCTCTAAAGCCAGAAACCTAGATATTATTCTGGACTCTTCTCTCTCTTTCAATCCCCATATTCAGTCTGTCAGGAAATCCATTCAGGTTTCCTTCCAAAACACTTCCAGGATCTTCCCTATCCTCTCCATCCAAATGGCCAATATGCTTGTCTACTGCATCAGTCTCCTTATTGATCTCCCTGCCTCCAGCCTCTCCCTCCCCAGTCCATTCTTTGCTGCCTGGATCATATTTCTTAAATGTCATTTTCACATATCTCACCACTCCTCAATTATTTCCAGTGGTTGTCCATTCCTGTCTGAATCATGCAGAAATTTTATTGCTATATATCCACACTCTTCTCCCACTATCCTCAGATTGCAAAATTAGTTCATCTCAAGCTAACCTTCCGTGAGGCTCGTTCTTGTCTCTTCTGCTGTTAACCTCTTGCTCACATCCTCTCTCCTGCCTGGAACTCCTACCCGGATTCACATCCAACAGACCACTGCTTGCCCCATCTTCAGAGCCCCTCTGAAATCACATCTCCCCCAGGAGGCTTTCCCTGATGAGTTTCCAATCTCCACACCTTTTATCTTCCCCAACTGGCATTCCATCTCTGATACTTCATCACTTTTGTTTTATCTAATCACTTAAGGTAACTCTCAACATCCTGCAGAATTTATGCACATACTTTACATACCCCATTATTTGAGGACTAGCTCATCTTCATAACCCCCTTTCCTTTTTTTTATGGCATTTGTTAAACACTATATGCCAGACACTATACTAAGTCCGGAGATAGATACAAGCTAATCAGATTAAACACAGTCCCCATCCCACGTTGGGCTCACAGTCTTAATCCCTATTTTACAGATGAGATAAATGAAGCACAGAGTGAAGTGATTTGCCCAAGTTCACAAAGCAGACAAGTGGCAGAATTGGGATTAGAACCCAGGTCCTCTGACTTCCAGGCTGGTGGCCTGTCCACTACACCATGATACTTCTTCTTCTTATCTGTAATCTATTTTAGTGTCTGCCTGTCCTGTGAGATTGTAAACTCCTCGAGGGCAGGCATTACCCATCAGTCAAGCCTTTCTATTAATTCTACACGATACTCTCCCAAGCAACTAGTGCAGTGCTCTGCACATACTGAGTGCTCTACAAATTCTACTGATTGAATGCTGTGTCTGCTCTGGCTCAGGGTTACCACTGGATTCCTGGGGAGGAGTCCAAGGTGCAGTTAGGTGCGGAAGAGGCGAAGGGCTTTCTCTATCCCCTCTTCTTCCCCACCCACAACCCATTTCCTGCAGGTTGGCAGCAGGTACTGGACCCACTGTGAGCTCTCTGTGGGCAGGGAAAGTGTCTGTTTATTGTTATACTCTCCCAAGCACTTAATAGAGTGCTTGGAGTGCTCAATAAATACAATTGAATGAATGAATGAACATTGAGGTTTGTGGCCCAGTGGCCTGCTCTGGTTCTCTGAGAATGGGACTGGCATCCTTGGAGGGTAGTTCTGTCGGGAGGGGAGCCAGCAGGTGAGGACTCTTTCTCTGGTGGTGAGTTCTGAAAGGCAGACCTGTCCTCCAACATCTCAACTCCCATCCCTATGGCCATGGCAACCACAGCAGCAGCAGCAGGAACAGCAGCAGTGGAGGAAAAGGGACAAGGGAAGGGAAAGGGAAAAGGGAAGAAGGAAAGGGGAAGAGAAAGGGAGACACAAAAAGAAAGAGAAAAAGAGAAAGAGAAATAGGAGAAAGAAAGAGAACGAGAAAGAGGAAGAAGAAGAAAAGGGAAAAAGATAGGGAAGCTTTATCTCACTTTACTTTGGGCATAGGGGCAGCCAGGGATCATGCAGAGAAGCCACAATGCACTCTGATCCTATAGTGGCCCAAAAGGGTTAATGCACCAGCCTCCTCCCGTCATTTCTCACTGCATCAGGGGAAGATTTAGAAAGCAGGGAGAATTTGGCTGTCACCAGGGAGTTACAGGATTTCCACGTTTCTCAACATCTAATATCCAGTCGACATTGCACCTTGGGATTTAACTTACCCTTTGAAATACCTTCAGATATGTTTTCCTTTTTTAAATTCTCAACCTTATTCTCTCAGACCCCCTAGGTTATTTTTTTTTCCTTTTCCGAAGGCCTTCCCAAAGCTGGTTATGATAAGGCAGATGGAAGCTGAAACTCTTCCACCAATTCCAATCCTGACACTAATTCAAATGAAAACAAATGAATATTAATCCAGAGAAGCTTCATGGGATTTCCATTCCTAAACCCTAAAACCACGGCTTGTCTCCCATGCCAATTGGCTAAGAAGCAGCTTTCCCCATAAAAATGCTGGCAACTAAAGCTGTAACTCTTCAGCAAAAAGGAAAACAAGAAGAGCAAGTGTTGCAAAAGGACTGTCACCTTCTTCTCTCTTCTGCTTTTGCCTATCCTCCCCCGCCTCCCACCCCCGCAACCCTCTCCTCCCTCCCCAGCAATTCAATCTCACTTTGCTTTCAGTCTTCAAAGTTCACTGGTCCTCTGAAATCTCACCTAGTTCTTCCTGAATTTCCTTCAGCCCTCTCAAAGTCATCCTATTTCACTCCTAATTGAGCAGAGATTCCAAAAATGGAAAAGCTTCTTCACCACTTGCCTGCTGTGTCACCTGGGACATGCCACTTAACTTTCCTGTACTTCCGTTTCCTCCTCTATAAAATGGTGATTTAAGTACCTGTCCTCCCTCCCCATCAAACTGTGAACCCAGTGTGAGATAGGGACTGTGTCCGATCTGATGATCTTATTTGTGTTCAGCACAGGGCTGGGTACACAGAGAACCATTATCATTAATAATAATAATAATAATGAGAATGACAAAGATAATAACAGTGCTTGTTGTGGGCAGGGAATGTGTCTGTTTATTGTTATACTGTACTCTCCCAAGTGCTTACAGTGCTCTGCACACAGTAAGCTCTCAATAAATACAATTGAATGAATGAATGCATGAATAGTGATATTTGTTAAGTGACTACTATGTGCCAAGCACTGTATTAAGTGCTGGAGTAAATCCAAGATCATCAGATCAGACATAGTACTTATCTCACATGGGACTCACAGTCTAAGGGAGGGAGAACAGGCATAGAATCCTCACTTTGCAGAGGAGGAAACTAAAGTCCAAAGAAGTTAAGTGACTTGCCCAAGGTCACACAGCAGACAAACGGTAGAGCTGGGATTAGAAACCAGGTCCTTCTGACTCCCAGGCCCGGGCTCTATCTACCAGATCACGCTGCTTGTAAAGAGGACACCTTCAAAACCTTATAAAAAGCACGTCCCCTCCAAGAGGCCTTCTCCTAGTAAGCCCTCCTTTACTCTTCTCCCATTCCCTTATCTGTAATGAATTTATTTCTGTAATGTCTGTCTCCACCCCCAGACTGTAAACTTGTTGGGACCGGGAATGTGTTTACCAACTCCCTTGTATTGTACTCTCCCAATCCCTTAGTCCGCCCACAGTAACGCTCAATAAATACCATTGATTGATTGATTGACCAGGAGAAAGGAAAGGAAAATAGAATGGGCTAAGAGGACAGAGGAGAGTGGGGGACTGAGGGAGAGGAAAGGGAAGCCCCGGAAAGCCAAGACCTGAGTTATAGCATCAGACAAAATCTCACCACTGGCTTTAAAGCAGCCCACCATCTTGCCCCCTCCTACCTTCACCTCACATCTCTCCTTCTACAACCCGGTCCGCACACTTTCCTTCTCTAGGGCTAGCCTTCTCACTGTGCCTCTATCTTGCCATCTTGCCTCCAACCCCGACCGCTGTCCTTCCTCTGGCCTGGAACACCCTCCCTCCTCAAATCCGACAGACGATCACTCTCCTCTACTTCAAAGCCTTATAGAAGGCACATCTCCTCCAAGAGGCCTTCCCTGACTAAGCTCCACTTTTCCTCATCTCCCATGCCCTTCTGACTTGTTCCCTTTGCTCTTTCCCCTCCCAAACCCACAGCACTTATGTACATATCTGTCATTTTATTTATGTGTATTGATGTCTGTCTCCCCCACTCCAGACTGGAAGCTTTTCGTGGGCGGGGAATGTCACTGTTTATTTTTATATTGTACTCTCCCAAGTGCTGAGGGCAGTGCTCTGCACACACTAAGCTCTCAATAAATATGACTGAGTAAACGAATGAATGAAAGGATGGGCCCTTCACCGGGTACTCAGTCAGTCAGTCGTGTTTACGGAGTGCTTACTACATGCATAGCACTATACTGAGAGGTCGGGAGAGCACAATACAACTGAGTTGGTAGACATGATCCCTGCCCACAGCAAGTTTACAGTCTGGGGGGGGAGACAGATATTAATATAAATTGCTGATATGGCCATAAGTGCAATCAGTGCTACAAATTCTCTAAGAGCTACATAAGCGCTTAGGGAAGTAGTGTGGCTAAGCACTTGGGAGACTGAGTTGATAGATATGTTCCCCTACGCGGTAATATCAATCAGTCCTATTTATTAAGCACTTACTGTGTGCCAGGCACTGTACTAAGCGCTTGGGGGAGTGCAACACAACAGCATAAGAGATACATTCTGGCCTAGTGGATAGAGCACTGGCCTGAGCATCGGAAGAGTTCTAATAGCTCCACCACTTGTCTATATGGCCTTGGGCAAGTCGCTTCACTTCTGTGTGCCTCAGTTACCTCATCTGTAAAATGGGGATTGAGACTTTGAGTGCCATTTGAGACAAGGACTGTGTCCAACCCATATTGCTTGTATCTACCCCAGTGTTTAGTACGGTCTCTGGCACATAGTAAGTGCTTAATAAATACCACAATTATTATTATTATTATTATCCCCTGCCCACAACGATATATATGTCTATATGTATATATGAATATATATTCATAGATAGCCGCCCTACCTTTGCGAGCATGACACTGTTGACGAAGAGATCACAGCAGGGAAGCATTGGAGGAGACAGGCAGGCCTGGGGGAACTTTTTCCAGCTTTTTTCCCAATTCAGGATGCACAGGGCATTCCTGAGTCATTGCCGCTGAAGACACTGACCGTCACCGGGAACTTTCCGTCCACAAAATGAATGGCCGGGTACCTATGGGTGGAGAACTTCTGGGCAGGAGTGTGTCCCTCTGATGACCAAATTCAGAGGCAGCCTGCCCTTTAGCCAACTCCAATAACGTGTCGGGGTGAATGGATACTCTGTTACCATTCAATTGAACCCCACTACTATGTATCTTACCCATCTTCCCAGCCCCATATCACCATTCCCCTGTGCCCTGATTCTCAGCAGCTGTAAAGTGAGGCCTCAGAGGGGTGTGAAGATTATTGAGATAATGAGGTTGCAATCTCTCCGGTGTCAGCTACTCCCTGAATTACTCACCTTGGGAAGCTGCATGACGCAGTTTCACGCAGCACTCTGTGCAGGGTGGCTTCTCAAGGACTCATGCACTGGAACCTTCTGGCTCAGCATCCGTCCATCCGCAAGGTCCTTGGAGTCGCTCAGAAGAGAGGCTACGCGGTTCCACTTCATAGAGGTTGACAACCCCTCCCGCCTCCCGGAGCATGGACAGCTCCCTGGGGTTCGGTTCTCCTCCCTTCTCTGGAGGGGCACTGATGAGGAGGACAGAGAAGCAGCTTGGCCTAGTGGAAAGAGCAAGGGCCAGGGAGTCAGAGGACCTGAATTCTAATCCTGACTCTGCCATTTGTCTGCTGTGTGACCTCGGACAAGTCACTTAACCTCTCGGTGCATCAGTTTCCTCATTTGAAAATAGGGATTCAATACTTGTTCTCCCTCCCACTTAGAGTGGGAGCCACTCCCCTCCCCACCCACCATTTTGGACAGGAACTGTGCCTATCCTGATTATCTCATATCTACCACAGCTCTTAAGCACTTAATGAATATCACAATTATTATTATTAGTCCTCTACACTATATGCTCTTTGTGGGTAGGGAAAGCGTCTGCCAACCAATGTAGTGTACTCTCCCCAGTGTTCTGTACAGTGTTCTGCACATAGTAGATACTCAGTAAATACCACTGATTGATTATGTATTGATTATGTTATACTCTCACAAACCTTAGTACAGTGATCTGCATACAATAAGTGCTCAATAAATACGATTGATTAATTAGGTCAGCTTGGTCCTCGGGTCTCCCCAGAAATACAGAGGGGTTCTAGGGCAGAGTTGGGGGTCCTGGCTCAGCTCACAGTCTCCACATCTTCCCTAAAAAGCAACCAATTAATGGTGCTGCCCAACTGGACCTTGATGTAGGCCCATTAGTATTTATTGAGTACTTATGTGCGGAGCCTATACTAAGCACCTGGGAAAGGTAAACAGAGGAGGTAGATGTGATCCCTGCCCTCAAAAAGCTTATAAGCTAGCAGTGGAAAAAAGACATTAAAATAAATTACAGGTAAGGAAAGCAGGTAGAAAGATACATATATAAATGCTGTGGGAGGTCAGGAGTGGGATGAGTGTCTAAGCAATCAGAGGGTACATTCTCAAATCCATGGATGATCCATTCTTGTCTTGTCTTATGCTGTCGAGTAATCTCCGATCCATGGACACATCTCTCCCAGAACCCCCCACTTCCATCTGCAATCATTCTTGGTAGTTTATCCACAGAGTTTTCTTAGTAAAAATATAGAGGTGATTTACCATCACCTTCTTCCACAGAGTAAACTTGAGTTTCCATCCTCAGCTCTCCCCTCCCTCTTCCTCCTCCTCCTCCTCCTGTCCTCCCTCTCCCCAGCGACCGGAGTCTGACCACACAGGACGCACCATCCCCCCTCTGGTGCAGCCATAACCGCTGAGCCACACTTCCCGCTGACAAGCTGGCTGCCTCTCTTGCCTCGGCCCATCCTGCCACTCGCTCGGGGTGAAGTCGGCTACTGTTCCTGTTCACCTTTGAGAGTTCTCAGACTAACGTCCTCTGTGCTGCACACAGTGGCCCATTGTGCAGTCGGGAGGAGTCGGCCTGAAACCAGAGCCCTTAAGACACCTTCCCCTCCCTCCCGGCCCCCTCTCCCCTCACCTTTCCCGGCCGCAAATCACCCTGCTCGAGAGCTGGAACCGGCTTGGTTTGGGTTTGGACAAGGAAGGCAGGGCCGGAGGGTCCCCGAGATCTGCGTGGAAGCCAGCCTGGCCTTCAGCCAATTTGGTGGGGTGATGAGGCAAGACGCATCCTGACCTAGCGGCTGGAGAACGGGCCTGGGAGTCAGAAGGACCTGGGTTCTAATCCTGGTTCTGCCACTTGTCTGTTGAGTGACCTTGGACAAGTCACATCACTTCTCTGAGCCCCAGTTACCCCAACTGTAAAATGGGCAACTTTTTGGGCAGGGAATGTGTCCGTAATATTGTTATATCATACTATCCCAAGCACTTAGTACATTGCTCTGCGCACAGTAAGCATCAATAAATATGACTGACTGACTGTGAGCCCCATGTAGGACAGGGACTGTGTCCAACCTGATTAGCTTGTATCTACCCCAGCTCTTAGTATAGTGTCTGGCATATAGTAAGCGCTTAACAAATACCATTAAAAAAAAAAGGGAGATCTGGGGGAACTGCAGGGGCTGGGGGCAAGGCTATGGCTGCTGCCATTGTAGGTGACCCCACCTGAAAGCAGTCCCATTTAAAAGGTACCTTGGCAAGGGTTTTAATTGGTTGCCCAGTTGGAACCTGAAATGAGAGGAGTCATTATTGAAGCAGCATGGTCTAGTGGAAAGAGCATAGGCCCGGGAATCAGAGGACCTGGCTTCTAATTCTGGCTCAGCCATTTGTCTGCTCTGTGAACTTGGACAAGTCATTTCATTTCTCTGACCCTCAGTCATCTCATCTGTAAAGTGGGGATTAACTCCTTCTCCCTCAGATTTAGGCTTCGAGCCTCATATAATAATAATAATAATAATAATTATGGTATTTGTTAGGCGCTTACTATATGCCAGGAACTGCACTAAACACTGGGGTGGATACAAGCAAATCAGGTCGGACACAGTCTCTGTCTCACATAGGGCTCGCAGTCTCAATCCCCATTTTCCAGATGAGGTAGCTGAGGCACAGAGAAGTGAAGTGATTTCCCCAAGGTCACACAACAGATAAGTGGCGGAGTCAGGATTGGAACTCAAGTCCTTCTGACTCCCAGGCCCGTGCTCTATCCACTACACCATGCTGCTTCTCAATAATAATTATGGTACTTGTTAAGCACTTACAATGTGCCAAGCACTCTTCTAAGTGCTGGGATAAATACAAGTTAATCAGGTTGGATGCAGTTCCTGTCCCACATTGAGCTCACCTTCTTAATCCCCATATTTTTTTAATAGATGAGGTAACTGAGGTACAGAGAAGGTAAGTTATTTGCCCCGTCACAGCAGACTTGAGGTGGAGCCAGGATTAGAGCCCATGACCTTCTGACTCTCAGGCCCGTGCTCTATCCACTACACCATGCTGCTTCTCTATATGAGACAACCTGATTAGTTTATATCTACCCCAGCTCATAGTAAGCACTTAAAAAGTACCATTTTTTTAAAAAAAGATTCATCCTTCTCCCTGAGCCTCGGGGATTCAGCTTTCCTTCCTCCACCCCAACTGGGGATGGAGATAAAGGAAGGGTGAAGTCATAGCCCCAGGAACGGGAAAGGCAAACACCTGAACTGATTCAATCATCAGGTTCATGTCTAATCGGGCTGTCAGGTGGTCAGGGCCCAAGTCGACCCCACCCAGGGGCAAGCCATTTTGTTTCTCTAGATCCCTTTTTCTCTCTGTGCAGAGCTCCTCCCTCATTCCATTCCCAAAATATCATTCCCTCCAATCCCCGCAGCCTCTCACCCACTAGATCCTCTCAAGATTCCCCCTTGCCCCCTCAGCCATACCCGTTCCTCTCTCCTGCTCAGGGTCCAGGAATCACACAGTGGCAGGAGTCACTGCCATGGAGTGATTAGACAAGCAGTGTGGCTCAGTGGAAAGAGCATGGGCTTAGAAGTCGAGGTCATGGGTTCTAATCCCTGCTGTGCCACCTGTCAGCTGTGTGACTTTGGGCAAGTCACTTAACTTCTCTGTGCCTCATTTACCTCATCTGTAAAATGGGAATTAAGACTATGAGCCTCACGTGGGACAACCGGATTACCCTGTATCTACCCCAGAGCTTAGAACAGTGCTTGGCACATAGTAAGCGCTTAACCAATACCAACATTATTATTATTATTATGGAGTGTTTCCTCAGTGAAGTTGGATTTGCTGCACTTGGATTTGCACCCTTTCTTCACCCTCTCTCAGCCCCACAGCACATTTTTTTATGGTATTTGTTAAGTGCTTACTATGTGCCACACATTTTTGTAAGTCCTGGGGTAGATACAAGCTAATCTGTTTGGACACAGTCCAAGTCCCACATGGGTCTCACAGTCTTAATCATTCATTCATTCAATAGCATTTATTGAGCATTTACTATGTGCAGAGCACTGTACTAAGCGCTTGGGATGTACAATTCGGCAACAGATAGAGACAATCCCTGCCCACTGACGGGCTCACAGTCTAATCGGGGGAGACTTAATCCCCATTTTACAGATGAGGTAACAGGCACAGAGAAGCATAAACTCATTGTGGTCAGGAAATGTGTCTATCGTTATATCGTAGTCTCCCAAGCACTTAGTACAGTTCTTTGAACATACGAATGCATGAATGAAGTGACTTATCCAAGGTCACAAAGCAGACAAGTGGTAGATCTGGGACTAGAACTCATGTCCTTTGAATCTCAGGCCTGTGCTGTGTCCACTAGGCTACGCTACTTCTTACCAGCGCTGAACCCCCTCATCAAGAGGCTGGAAAGGGACTAGTGTTGGACTCGCAGCTGAGAGCCTTCCTGCGAGGATCCAAATTCTGAAAGAAATTAAGATGCACTGAAAGAAATCTGGCAGGGGCAAGTGAAAAAAAATCTCAAGAATTTAACCCGGTTAACTTTCTGCAGGGCTCTGATGGTTCTGGGTGCCAGATATCGAATCTCTATGACATTGGCCAGTTTGTAACGACCTGACTGACAAGTAAACAGTTTTGGTTGGGCTTGTGGTAGTCTTGTTGGAGTTACCTGCAAGGATGCTAAAGGTAACTCCCCTCCCGCCACCTCATGATTTGTGTCTTTCGTTTGTCTCTCTCTTTGAGGTTGACAGCACCTGGACAGGGACCAGGTATAATTCAGTAGCCTGAACAATGTCTAGCCAGAACACAGTAAGTGGTTATTTTCTTGATGATGATGATGATTGTTACTGGGATAAGGAGAAAACAGTCAGCACTGTGCATTGTACTGCTGTCAAAGCTTCCCTGCCTTGACCGATGACAGAGTGAAGTGGTTTTCAGCCATCAGGAGCCTGAAGAAGTGTAGCCCCTATATTAGTGGGACATATTCTTCATTTTCCTTGCCCACAGCTCCGTTTCTTTTTGGCCCAGCTTTGTTTCTTTCCCTGAGGGAAAGAATGCTGACTGACACTCCCCCCCCACCAAGCCCACCTCCAGTGATCAATCTATCAATTATATTTATTGAGTGCTCACTGTGAGCAGAACAGCAGACTATGTGCTTGGGAGTGTTCAGTACAGTAGAGTGGGTAGATCTGTTCCCTGCCCACAAGGAATTTGCAGTCTTGAGGAGTGAGAGGCTCATTGCAATAAATTACAGATATATATATATTTATGTGTGTTGTGGGGCTGAGGGTAGGGTGACTATCAAATGTTTAAAGGGTACAAATCCAAATGCTAGGGTGACACAGAAAGCAGAGGGAGTAGGGGGAATGAGGGCTTAGTTGGGGAAAAATATTTAGAAGAGATAATAATAATAATACCAATTACCATATTTGTTAAGCACTCAGTAGGGCCTAAGCACTGGGGTAAATAATCAGTTTGGACACAACCTTTATTTACTCCTCCCTCAGCCCCACCGCACCTTTTTAGGGTATTTGTTAAGTGCTTACTATGTGTCACATTTGTTCCAAGCCCTGGGGTAGATACAAGCTAATCAGGTTGGATACAGTTTATTTTTTTATTCACATTAATGTTTCTCTTCCCCTCTAGACTGTGAGCTCTTTGTAGGCAGGGAATGTATCTGATGTTATATTGTACTTTCCCAAGTGCTTAGTATAGTGCTTTGCACACAGTAAGCACTCAATAAATACAATAGAATAAATGAATGAATGGACACAGTCCCTGTCCCATATGGCATTCACAGTCTAGGCGAGAGGGAATCTCCGCTTTATAAATAAGGAAAGTGAGGCACAGGAAAATTAAGTGACTTGCCCAAGGTCAAGCTGCAGACAAGTGGAGTAGCCAGGATAAGAACCAGGTCCTCCGACTCCCAGACCTGGGCTCTGTCCCCCAGGCCATGCTGCTTCTCAATTTTCATAAGGCTTCGAAGGTGGGAAGAGGGGTGGGCTGTTGGATATGAAAGGGGAGGGACTTCCAGGCCAGAGGCAGGACATGGATAAGGGAGCAACAGCGAGACAGACAAGATCGAGATTCAGTGAGTAGGGGGTATTAGAGGAGCCAAGTATGTGGGCTGGGTTGTAGTAGGAAACTAGATAGGTAAGATAGGAGGGGACGAGGTGATTGAGTGCTTCAAAACCAATAGTAAGGAGTTTTAAGAAGCCTCCCTGACCTTCCTGACCTCCAAGAAGCCTTCCCTGACTAAGCCCTCCTCTCCTCGTCTCCCGCTCCCTTTTGTGTCGCTCTTATTTGCTCCTTCATTAATCCTCCCTCTAGACTGAGAGCTCTTTGTGAGCAGGAATGTTTCTGTTTGTTGTTATATTGTACTCTCCCAAATGCTTAGTACAGTGCTTTGCACAAAGTAAGCCCTCAATAAATACAATTGAATAAATAAATCAATGAATTTCTGTTTGATGTGGAGGTGGATGAGCAATTACTGAGGGTTCTTGAGGAGTGGGGAGACAAGGACTGAATATTGTTTTAGAAAAGAGATCCGGCCACCAGAGTGAAGTATGGAAGAGGCCTTGAGGGGAAGGCCGAGGGGTGGGGATGGCGAGAGGCCTCTCCCCCCAGGGGTTAATCACATCTCTGCCTCAGGTCTACTACAGAAGGAGTTGCATTTTTCCCAGAGGTAATGGGCAATGCCCCTCTAAAGATTTCATTCTCACTCCCTCCCTTAATAACCAGCACATTTAGTGAGGGACAAACCACAGTTCATTGGCAATATTGATTTAATTACGTGCTCTCCCTGCTTCATGAGAAGATTGGGAGAAAATGAAAAAAAGCCACGTGATGCCAAGTCACTGGATCAAATCCAATTGAAGGCCTACAGGCAGGTAGGATCACTCGGAAGAGAGAGGAGGGGATGGGTATGATCCACAGTGGATTCTGGGGCTCCCCCAACCTGAAGACCCCCCTACTACACCATTATCAGCTGCTGGGTCCCACCTCTGTATTACTAATAGTCTCCTTTTGATTAATATTAGTGCATATTACTATGAACGTTGACTAAGCACATATAAGGTACAAAGTGTTGTGCTAAACACTGGAGCGATTGCACCAAAAACGAGTGGCTCTTCTAGATGAAGGAGGAGGACAGACTCAAAGCAGCACGGTCCAGTGGATAGAGTATGGGCCAGGGATTCAGAAGGACCTGGGTTCTAATTCCGCCACTTGTCTTCTGTGTGACCTTGGACAGTAATAATAATTACCGTATTTGTTAAGCGCTTACTATTTGCCAGTCACTGGACTAAGCAGTAGGATAGATATAAGCAAATCAGGTTGGACACAACCACTGCTCCGGCAGTCTCAATCCCCGTTTTACAGATGAGGTAACTGAGGCAAAGAGAAGTGAGGTGACTTGCCCAAGGTCACATAGCAGATAAGTGGCAGAGCCAGAATTAGAACCCATGGCCTCTTGACAAGTCACTTCACTTCTCTAGACCTCAGTTACCTCATTTGTAAAATGGGGATTAAGACTGTGAGGGTCATGAGCCGAGTCCAAACTAACTAGCTTGTTTCTACCCCAGCACTTAGAAAGTGCCTGGCACATAGTAAGCACTTAACAAATACAATTTTTTAATAAAAGAGCAAGAAAGTCAGTCAAATAACAGTGAAGACAGGCCTAAACTCAACATTGGAAAATTCCGCCCAATTGACGGGCTGGCAAATCCAACGCTGTTGGGAGGGGCCGTCTCTGAGGACCCCAGGAATAGATCTAGCATTCTGCCACCTTCAGACACTGGTCTACTAATTCTAAATTGTTTATTAGGAGGAAGAATATTTAAATATATCCACATCATTTTTTTATGGTGTTGTTAAGCACTTACTATGTGTGAGTGTTTGATGTCAGCGTTTGATGTTTTTTCTGGGGACATTTCCAAGTGCCTAGTGGGTAGAGCACAGGCCCGAGAGTCAGAAAATCCTGCCTTCTAATCCCTGCTCTTATATTTGCCCGTTGAGTGACCTTGGGTGAGTCACTGAACTTCTCTGTGCCTCAGTTCCATTATCAGTACAATGGAGATTAAGACTGTGAGCCCCAAGTGAGACATGGACCATGTCCAACCTGATCCGCTTGTATCTACCCCAGCACTTAGTACAGTTCCTGACATATAGTAAGCCCTTAACAAATACCTTTTTTAAAAAAGGTCTCTTCCCTTCCCATTTAAACCATTCCCAACCCTCACACCCACAAAACGTAGCCTGCAAACCAAGGGATTGCCCAATCACACTCTCTGTCAAGTGCCCTCCATCCTACTCGAACCTCGAGTGGGGCGACTGAACGTCCGACTTTGAGGATTGCTTTAACATTTTCCCGGATCTGAGAGTTGCTGGCTCAGGGCCTGGCCCGCCCCTCCTTTTAGTCCTCCCAGAGGTGGTGACTTATGGGAACAGGTTCTCCCCATCGGCTCCAGCTCATACACTGTACTCTCTAAGCACTTAGTACAGTGCTCTGCACACAGGAAGCGCTCAATAAATAGGACTGACTGACTAGCTCTCTCCTCACCCACTGTCAGCTTCTTGCTCACGCACCACCTCCTCTTCCTCCTCCAACCCAAAGCCTGGGACTCCCTCCCCTTTCAAATCTGCCAAGCCCCAGCTTTTCCCTCACCCTCAAAGCCCTCTTGGGATCCACCTCCTCCAGGAGGCTTACCCTGATTAATTTTCTTCTCCCAGAGTCAGATCCTGCCAACTTCCACCTGGGTATACGTGTAGTCAGTGCCCTGGTAATAATAATGTTGGTATTGGTTAAGCGCTTACTATGTGCCGAGCACTGTTCTAAGCGCTGGGGTAGATACAGGGTAATCAGGTTGTCCCACGTGAGGCTCACAGTCTTAATCCCCATTTTCCAGATGAGGGAACTGAGGCACAGAGAAGTTAAGTGACTCGCCCACAGTCACACAGCTGACAAGTGGCATAGCTGGGATTCGAACCCATGACCTCTGACTCCCAAGCCCATGCTCTTTCCACTGAGCCTCACTGCTAGACCTATAGGTTTACATATTCTTGATACCTACACTGCCCTCCCCTCTGCATCCACTACGTGCTTGGCTGAATATGTCTTAAGCACTTTGAAACTCACCCCAGCCCCTCAGCAATTTCTACAGTAATTTCTGTAATCTCTGTAATTGATTTTTTTGCCTGTCTCCTCCTGCAGATGGTAAACTCCTTTTGCCTGGGATAGCATCTACCAACTCTGTTGTATTATACTTTCCCAAGTGTTTAGTACAGTGCTCTTCACATAGTCAGTGCTCAATAAACACCACTGATTGATACTCTGAATCACTCCTTTTTTTACCTTCTCTTTTTCTCCTAACTGCAAATTACTTTGCGTCTGCCACCCCTGTTAGACCAAAGCTTCCTTGAAGCAGAGATTTTTCTTTTACCTCTGTGGTACTCTCTCAAGCACACTCTGCATGCAGTAGGTGTTCAATAAATATCGAAGACAAATTGGCAGATCTATCAGTTAATTGAAAATACTTACTGAGCACCTTCTATGTACAGAGTACTGTGCTAAATTATTGGAAGAATATAACAGAATTAGTAAACAAGACTCCTGCTCTCAAGGTGCCCCTCCACCTCTGCATCAGAGAGAAACTCCTTACCCTCGTATTTAAAGCATTCAATCACCTTGCCCCCTCCTACCTTGCTTCTCTCCTTTGCCAACCCAGCCCGCACACTTGGCTTCTCTAATGCCAGCCTTCTCCCTGTACCTCAATCTCATCTATCTCGCTGCCGACCTCTCACCCTCGTCCTGCCTCTAGCCTGGAATGCCCTCCCTCTTCATATCCGTCAGACAATTACTCTCAGTCAATGAATGGTATTTATTGAGCGCTTACTGCTGCTGAATACTGTTCTAAGCACTTGGGAGAGTACATACACTCCCCACCTTCAAAGCCTTATCGAAGGCACATCTCCTCCAAAAGGTCTTCCCTGGCTAAGCCCTCTTTTCCTCTTCTCCCTCTCCCTTCTGCGTCACTCTGACTTGCTGTCTTTATTCATTCCCCCCACCCCCCAGCTCCATGGCACTTACATGGAGTGGATGTAAGAGGATTACATATCAGTAATTTTATTTATTTCTATTAACGTCTCCTCTCCCCTCTAGATTGTAAGCTCGTTGTGAGTTGGGAATGCTATATCATACTCACCCAAGCGCTTAGTACGGTGGCCTGCACACAGTAAGCACTCAATGAATATGATTGACTGAGTCCAAGGCCGCTGGTGATGACGGTGGCAGTGAGAGGACGGAGCCATGGTCATTTGGGCCTGGATGCCCTGGCCTCAACCCTCAGACTCTGTCTCCAGGACCCCTGACCAGTCCACTGGAGGAAGATGCCCCTCCACCCCACTGATGTTTCCCAGCAGCTGCGAAGAAGTAATGAGAAAAGCTTAAATCAATATCGCCGGATTACATCAGCCTTCTACTCCTGGCCCAAGTGGATTAGCACTAAAGCCTCTGGTGATCGGCTCATCATCATAACTCCCTGTGGGCAGGGAATGTGTCTGTTTAGTGTTGTGTTGTACTCTCCCAAGTGCTCTGCACACAATAAGTGCTCAAGTAATACCACTGAATGAATAACTCCAGATGATCCCCAGCGCTACCCCGTGCCCTGCCCTGCCCCGGGGAAGGCAGGGAATGGGCCAGGAGAGGGAAACTCTAGTCAAGATCCAGCAGATGCTCTGGGTTCTGACTTCCCCCGCAAAGATTCCACTCAGACCAGGATTCCCCCTCCCCGGAGTTGGCTTAGGTGTCCAAACCCAAGACAAGGGAACGTGGGAGGCTGCTGTCTCTTCTTGACCCTCTCTGGGACCACCTTGGATATCTGTGACTTGCCCAAGGCAAAAGGAGATTCATCCTAGGGATGCTTTGCTTTCCAGGAACTAGAGCCTGCTCTCCCCTGCTCTGGAAGGCTCCAGCCTGCATCTTTCTGGATGTCAGGGTGACTGGATTCAGGGGGAATAGAATAGGTTGGGATGGGTTCACAACCTCATCCAAATGAGGAAACCTCCCCTAACAGCAGTATTACAGTGACAGGGATCTACCCCCAGGCTGTGTCAGACTGTGACAGAAAAAGATTAAGGGATGACACAATGGACCACCACCTGAATCTTTCATTTTTTTTAAATGGCATTTATTAAGGTGCTTACTATGTACCAGGCACTGTACTAAGTACTGGGGTCCACACAAGTTGATCAGGTTGGACACAGTCCCTATCCCACATAGACCTCACCATCTCAATGTCCATTTTGTAGATGAGGTAACTGAGGCACAAAGAAGTGAAGTAAGTTGCCCAAGGTCATACAGCAGACAAGTGGCAAAGCCAGAATTGGAACCCAGGTCCTTCTGACTCCCATGCTCTATTCATTAGATCCCACTGCCTCTCTACATGGGTCAAGAGGATTTAAAAAAAAACCCAGCAAGGTGGGCCAAGCCCTGGTCAAATAGCTCGGCCCAACGTCGGGCTTTTGGACATAAGCGAACCGGGTTGGATGTGGGAAAGGGCCTGAGAAGAGACCAAAGAAGACAACTGAGGCAACTGTTCCGTGCAGTGAGGGGAACGAACCCCATCCCCCGCTTCCCTGTGAACGTTCCAAGAGAAAGGCGTGCCACAAATAGAACGTGTTATCATTATCGCTAGTGAAAATGATAATAAATAGATGTCTAACACCAGCATGAACTGAGAATTCACTCACCAGCGGCCTCATTTTCCAAAGATGGGAATTTTGGGCAGTTATCTCCCAAATGGGAGATACATTTGATATTCACCCCACCCCTGATCCCACAACACTTACATACATATCTTCAAATTATATATTATAAATGATTTATTCATATTAATGTCTTATTCTCCCTCTAGACTGTAAGCTCATTATGGACAGGGAGTGTATTTGCCCTGCCAGCCCTGGAGAGAGCCCTGTGGGAGTTTCTCTGCCTCTGGAAGCAGATTGTGAGTGGATGAGTTGTCAGTTGAGGGACCTGGATCCGCGACAGGGTAGGGTGGGATGGATTGCAGCCTGTTCCTGGCTGTTGCTTCCAAGACACCTTCCGAGGAGGGTATATCTTAATCTGTCAGCTCTTCCCCAAGCCCCCCTGCCCCCGTCTCTCCTCACTCAAGTCCACACTTCATTCTTCTGCCCGGACATTCAGGCCATGTTTTCCCACTTCTTATGAACCTCCAGTGGTTGTCCATTCACCTCTGCATCAAACAAAAATGCCTCACCGTTGACTTCAAAGCATTCAGTCAACTTGCTCCCTTGTATCTTACCTTGCTACATTCTTACTACATCCCAGCCCACATACTTGGCTCCTTTAATGCTAACTTTCTCACTGTACCTTGATCTCATCTATCTCGCCGCTGACCTCTCACTTATGTCCTGCTTCTGGCTTGGAACGCCTTCCCTCTTCATATCCGACAGACAATTACTTTCCCCCACTTTAAATCCTTATTGAAGACACATCTCCACAAAGAGGCCTCCTTTCTTCTTCTCCCACTCTTTTCTGTCAGCCTGACTTGCTCCCTTTATTCATCCTCCCACCCCAGCCCCAAAGCACTTATGTACATATCTGTAATTTATTTATTTATATATCTCTCTCACCCTCTGTAAGCTCACTGTGGGCAGGGAATGTGTCTGTTTACTGTTGTAGTGTACGCTCCCAAGCGTGTAGTACAGTGCTCTACACATGGTAAGTGCTCAATAAATAATACGATTGAATGAATGAATGAATAAGTTGGAAGAAGGAGGATGGAGTGATGGAAAGCTGGAAAGCCTGGGGATCCTTTCCCAAATGCAAGGTGCTGACTGGGAGGGTGGCATGGGAATAATTACAATAATTGAGGTATTTGCTATACATTTATTATATGCCAAGCACTGTACCAATCAACCAATCATTGTGGGCAGCGAATATGTCTGACGACTGTTTTTTTTGTACTCTTCCAAAGGCTTAGAGCAGTGTTCTGCATGTAGAAAGTGCTCAATAAATGCCGTTGATGATGATGATTGACATTTGTTAAGTACTTACTGTATACGGAACACTTTACTAAGCACTTGGGCGAGTACAATGCAACTGAGTTAGTAGATACCTTCCCTTCCCACAAGGAACTTGTAGGCTGGAGGGACACTACTAAGTGCTTGAAAAGATATAATTCAACCAGATCAGAGACAGCCTTAGTCTCACGATGGGTTTACGTTTAAGGGAAAGAGGTAACAGGTGTTTTATCCCCATTTTATAGACGAGGGAACCAAGGCACAGGGAAGTAATGTCCCTTGTCCAAGGCCACACAGTAAGTGGCAAAATAAGGATTAGAACTTAGTCCTTCTGACACCCACTCTTGTGCTTTTACTACTAGAACACATTGTTGGTCAAGACCAGAGGTCTGGAATTTTCCTAAAGTCGGCCTGAGTATCAGCTGCCATTTCCCGAGAGGGTCTGGCCCTCTGAGCTTCTCTCCCCATCCCTGCAGCCAACGAGGTGACTGGCAGAGAAGGAGGAACCTGGAAAGGTAGAGGCTCTTCTGGTCTCCTCTAGAGGCTGAATGCTCCTTTGCAAAGCAACTTCAGGCTTCCAGGAATGCCAGAGGAGACCCCAATCCTGAGGCCCGGCATCCATATCCCTGACATGCACCTGGCATTAGGCGGGGAGCAGGACTGTGACTTACTAGTCGTGAGGCATAGATGGGAGAGAAATAACATCAGAGTGAGGAGAAAGGTCAAATATCTTCATCCCTCTGGAAAGCCAGGAGTCCTGAAAAAGGTGTGTTTCCCTCTTCTCGGCATCCCCCTTTCCTCCATTCCTCATCACCCTGCCCCTTCACCCATTGATCCTAAATCACCCCCTTCTCCTTGTCCCGTGCCCCGTCTCTCTGGGGAGGTGCTCATGTCAGCCTGCAGTTGGTCACCATCCTCACACCTCCTACCCCCGTCCCTAGATTCTTGTAGAAATCTGCAGGGAGGTTAAAGAAAGAAGAGATTGAAGATGCAGCATGGCCTAGTGAAACAAGCATGGGCTTGAGGATCAGGGGATGGAGGTTCTAATCACAGTTCTGCCCCCTTCCTGGGGTGTGACCTTGAGCAAGTCACTTCACTCCTCTGTGCCTCAGTTTCCTCAACTGTAAAAATGTTCAATAAATACCATACCATTGATCATTTAATTGAGAAAGAGAAGGGGGGAAAAAGTCACTTAACTTCTCTAAGCATCACTTTCCTCATCTCTAAAATGGGATTGAAAGACTGTGAGCCCTATTTTGGACAGGGACTGTGTCTAACCAATTATCTTGTTTCTATCCCAGAGCTTAATACAGTTCTTGGCAAATAATAATAATGTTGGTATTTGTTAAGCGCTTACTATGTGCAGAGCATTGTTCTAAGCGCTGGGGTAGGTACAGGGTAATCAAGTTGTCCCATGTGAGGCTCACAGTCTTCATCACCATTTTACAGATGAGGTAACTGACGCACAGAGAAGTTAAGTGGCTTGCCCACAGTCACACAGCCGACAAGTGGTAGAGTTGGGATGCGAACTCATGACTTCTGATTCCCAAGCCCGGGGTCTTTCCACTGAGCCACGCTGCTTCTCTGTGGAAAGAGCTTAATCAATCAATCAGTGGTATTTATTGAGAGCTGACTGTGTGTAGAGTGCTGTACTAGGTTTTTGGGAGAGTACAATATAACAGAGTTACTGGGCACATTCCCTGCCCACAACGGGCTTACAGATACAATTATTATTATGATGATGATTTCCATCATTAAGAAAAGGAAGAAAGAGGTTCTAGCAGAAGGAAATAGAGAGGGAAGCCAGGAGGAAAGTGGGGAGAGAGTCTCAGAGGAGGGGAAGGAAAGGGGGTTTAGAAGGAGGGATGAAAGGGAGGGGCGAGCAAGATCATTTCTCTATCGAAAGCTCAGAATGCCACAGGAACAAAGCCAGCCCATGGGCCTACTGCCAACCAAATGGAATTTGCTCATTAGTCGACAGCTACAACCTCATAATTTTTCTGGTAAACCAGGCATGAGACTATGCTCTCCCACTTGCAGCTGCCAGACCTGAGCCAGACCGGCCATCAGTCATTCAGGCGGTCAGTCAGGCGGTCAGTCAGTCGGTTGGTCAGTTAAACAGTTGGTCAGCCAGGCAATGGGTCTGTCAGGAAGTCGGTCAGTCGGGCAGTGAGTCAGGCAGACAGGCAGTCAGTCAGGTAGTCAGTCAGGCAGGCAGGCACTTAATCAGGCAGCTGGTCAGTCAGGCAGGTGGTCAGTCAGGCAGTCAGGCAGGCAGTGAGTCAGTTAGGCAGTCAGTCGGTCAGTCAAGCAGTCAATTGGATGGTCAGTCAGGCAGTCAACAAGTGTTTGGAGATAAAGAACACCTGGCTCCCTGGTGGATCCCTGGCTGGGGTGACACTGTGGCAGTAGAACGGGGAGTAGATGTCTGGGGACAGGGAGCCCCGGAACTGGCCTGTGTAGGCCCTACCCAGATTGAGGAAGGAGATGAGCCAGGAAGGAAGAAGAGAAGTAGCATGGCCTAGTGGATAGAGCATGGGCCTGGGAGTCAGAAGGTCCTGCTTTCTAATCCCGGCACCTCCACTTGAATGCTGTGTGACCTTGGGCAAGTCACTTCGCTTCTCTGTGTCTCAGTTCCCTTATCTGTAAAATTGGGGATTAAGACTGTGACCCCTCTGTGGCACAAGGACTGTGTCCAAACCGATTATCGTTTATCTACCCCAGTGCTTAGAACAGTGCCTAGTACATAGTAAGCAAATTAACAAATACCATTATTATTATAGAGACTGGGAGTCAGAAGGCCCTAGGTTCTGATTCCGGCTCTACCTTTGTCTTCTGTGTGACCTTGATCAAGTCACTTCACTTCTCTGGACCTTAGTTACTTCACCTGTAAAAGGAGGATTAAGGCTGGAGTTCAACCTGATGATTTTATACCTACTCTAATGCTTAGAACAGTGCCTCAAAAAAAAAAAAAGGAAGGAAGGAGTCTTGCCTGCATCACTGGCAATGGGATTGATCGACAACTACCAGGTTTGAAGGGAACAGATTGAAGAGGTACAAAATAATAATAATAATAAGAGTGGTATTTCTTAAGCATTTACTGTGAGCCAAGCACTTCACTAAGCAGTGGGGTAGTTACAAAATAACCAGGCTGGACACAGTTGCAAGGGGCTCACAGTCTTAGCAAGATGGGGAAACTACTGATTCCCCATTTTACAGATGATGAAACAGAAACAAAGAAATTAAACTACTAGTCTAATGTCACCCAGCAGGCAGGTGGCAGAGCCAGTGTCCTGACTCCCAGCCTGTACTCTTCCCATTAAGCCACATGGAGGACCTGGGCAAGATGACGAATTAGTGAAACTGTGGTTCAAAGAGGGTGAGAGCAGTAGACAGAGGAAAACCGAGCAGGTAAATAAATCACCAATGAACAGATAGGTGCAAGAAGGAGTTAAGGAGAATGCAGAATGTAGGGGGAGTATTGGCATGAGGAGACTGGAAGCCCCACGTGGGACAGGGACTGTGTCCAACCTGATTTACTTGTATCCACCCCAGTGCTTAGTTAAGTGCCTGCACATAGTAAGCACTTAACACCATAATTATTATCATTATTATTATTAAAACCCAGCCAACCCTATCTAAGATCTGGGCCACTCCAAGGGATGTCAGAGTTGGTGAGAGTTGGGAGGGGCAGGATAGCCTCTTAGAGTGGCGAGTGATGAACCTTAACCTCAAGCTTGTGTAAGGGGCACAACCCTAAAATGCAGACCCTCTGCCCAACGGGCAAAGATAGGGGCACAGAGAGAGGAATGTTAAAGTGTCCATCCCTAACCAGTAGGAGGAAGGTCCGCCATCTTGCTCCTCTGAGAGACCCGTCGTCACCAGAGACAGAACACTGAGCTGGTCACTGACTGATTACTGATCATTGACCACTGGACTGATCCAGTAGTGGCATGGCTCATAATAATAATGATGATGGTATTTGTTAAGCGCCTACTATATGCCAGGCACTAAGTGCTGGGATGGATACAACAAATCAAGTTGGACACAGTCCCTGTCCCATGTGGGGCTCACAGACTCAATCCCCATTTTAAAGATGAGATAACTGAGGCACAGGGAAGTGAAGTGACCTGCCCAAGGTCACACAGCAGACAAGTAGTGGAGCTGGAATTAGAACCCACGACTTTCTGACTCCCAGGGCCGTGCTCTGTCAACTACACCATTCTCGTGTCTTCATGTTCTTAACATTAAGAGCCTGGTCCGGTTGACTCCTCTGGTCTCAGGAACTCCACTTTCCCCTACCCTCTTTTTTTCTCTGTTTCATTGTTCCCATCCAGATAAATGACATTTCCGAGGGATCAAGGGCCTAGTCCCAGGCCCCCGACCCCCTCGGTGCCTGGCGTCTACAATGTCCTGTCCTGGAGTCAGGCGCTAAATATCCTGTCCAACATTCTGAATGGAGTCCCTCAGCCCTGGCCTCCTTACCCCTCCACCCCTCCAGCTTTGCAGTGGCATCGACAACAGCAATACTGACTTCTCCTAATCAATCGATCACATTTATTGAGTGCGTTCTGTGTGCGCAGCACAGGACGAAGAGCTTGGGAGAACAAGCTACAACTGAGTTGGCGGACACCATCCCTGCCTTCAGAGACATTGCAGTCTAGGTGGTGGGGGTTGGGAGGAACTGACATTAAAATAGAATAAATAAATACATAAAATTACTGCCTGCCTGCCTGAGCTCCTCCTGCCTGTCTGACTGACTGGCTTGGCTGACTGACTGTTGGTCTGACTGTCTGACCAACTGAAGCAGCAGAATGGAAGAATCTGTACATAAATGTGTGGGGTGGGAGCAGGGAGAGGCTCCTGAGGGGAACGCTGTGCTTACAGTTGTGCAGAGGAGCTTCCTCTCAGCCTTCCCTGCCCCATGGCTCCTGCTGCTCAGGAGGGAAAGAGGAGGGGGCTGGTAGACCGGCACAGCTGCTAGTGATCTCAACAGGAAGGAAGGAGCCGTCCCCCCGGCAAGATCTGGGGGGGCTGCTCGCTAGAGGAAAAGGACTCCCTCCCTCCCCTCTAAGCCCTGAGCCAGGTGGAGAACAGAAAATGGGTCTGGGGCCCTCCTTACCCACCCCTCCTCCTTTTCTTATTTCCATCAAGTGGAAAGCGGCTTTGGAAAGAGCTGGAGATGTGGTTGCCATAGCAACCCCGGTCCCTGGCGATTGGCGGGGTGGGTGAAGGGGTTGCCCTAGCGGGGACAGGAGAAATCACAGATGGGAGAGGCTGTGGAGCCAGAGAGGGAGGGTTTCCATCGAGGGTCTCTCGCTCACTGGAATAGAAAACCCCTGTGCTTAGGGTGAAGCGAGGAAACTAAGGAGATGCAGGTGGAAAATAAGGGGTTCTGCACACTGGGGCGGGGGGATGAGGGGAGGGAAGGGGAGGGAAAAATCTCACAGCTCTGCAATTGTGCCAGTAGTAACTGCAAATCCAACTTGTCTCCTCCCCTCTCTTCCCAGACACCCCCTGGGCTGTTGTGAAAAGTCACCGGTCCCCAGAGACCAGCTTTGCATAGAGGTGTTGGGGAGACTGGGTGGGACCGAGAGTTGGCTGCTAAATATCAGGAGCTCGGCTCTGTATCCGTCCCTGCTGGGCTGTGGGACCCAGGTTAAGTCACTTTTCTTCTCTGCTCCTCAGTGTCCCCAAGAACCGGGGGTGGCAGGAATCGTGTCTACTAACTTTACGGTACTTTCCGAAGCACTCGATTCAGGGTTCTGCACACAGTAAGAGCTTAATGAGTACTATGGATGTGAGAAGCAAAGTGGCCTAGTGGAAAGAGCAGCGCCCTGAGAGTTCCGGCTCTGCCAATTGCTCTGCCAATTGCTTGCTGTGTGTCCTTGGGCAAGTCACTTAACTTCTCTGTGCCTCAGTTTCCTCAACTGTGAAATGGGGATTCAATACCCGTTCTCCCTCTTACTTCAGATTGTGAGCCCCCTAATTCATTACTCCAGTAGTTAGAACTGTGTTTGACACATAGTCAGTCCTTAACAAGTACCATAAAATAAACAAGCCTTTCCCACTTCCCTTCATCCAAATCCTCATTTGGTTGGCCATTTCCCTCTGCATCAAGCAGAAACTCCTGACTATTGGCTTCAGGTCTCTTCCCAGTTGTCCTTTCCTAAAGTTCACTGTTGGCAGGGAATGGTCTACCGATTCAGTTCTATTATGCCCTTCCAAGAGCTTACGGCAGTGCTCCGCACACTGTAAACGCTCAGTAAATTTGAATGATCGACTGATTGCTATGAGATCTCTTCAGCAGCTACTCCCCAGCTCACACTTTTTTCTCCTCCCAAGCTCACCACTCTGTCCCTGGCTCTTGACTCTCCATCTACCTCCTTTCTGGGCCCGAAACTCATTCCCCTTTCATTTCTATCAGTCCCCAGCCCTCATCATCTTCAAAGCCCTCCAGAAAACCCACCTACTCCACGAGGCCTTCCTTGGCTCATTTCCACCACCCCAGGTCCTTGAGGGAACTGAGGAACAGAGAAGGGGCCTGCCCAAGGTCCCAGAGCAGATAAACTGCAGAGCCGGGATTAGAATCCAGGTCTCCTGACTCTAATCCTGTGCTCTTTCCGTTAAGCTACATCACTTCTCCACACACCAACACAGGATACTGAAGCCCCAGTGCTGTTGGGAAGGGTGAAAATCCTATTATCCCTGCTTTAGCCCAGCCGGCTTTAGACACGTCTCAGCTAACCGGGATATTTATTTATGGATGGGAAATAAATATCCAACATCCAACACTTTATCAGTTATGTATTTACAGCCCACCCCAAGGGTAGTAGTGATAATATTTTTTGAGCACCCAAAGGATGCAAAGGGAGTGAAAAACAAAATGTTCCCTGCCCATAAGGAATTTGCATAATAATAGGAACAAACACCAAGTGTAATCAAATCCAAAAGTAGTAAATAAGCAACTGGTTTCTGTCCAAGGAAGGACTATTCTAAGGGATCGTGGAAAGTTGCACTTGAAATTTTTCCCAAAGTTTAGAACTACATTCCTGCATTGCTTCTGAAGGAAGGAAGAGGAGGAATGGGAGGAAAACCATCTCAGTTTGACATTGGAAGAGGTTTATTTTGGTTTATGGTATTTGTTCAGTGCTTACTATATGGCAAGTACTGCTCTAAGCATTGGGGTAAATACAAGCTTATGAGTTTGGCCGCAGTCCCTGTTCCATATGGGGCTCACAGTCTAAGTAGGAGGGAGGAAGATTTAATCCCCATTTTAGTTGAGGAAACTGTGGCACAGAGAAGTTAAGTGACTTGCCCAGAGCCACACAGAAATCAGTTGACAGAGTCAGGATTCGAACCTAGGTGCTCTGACTCCCAGGTCCGTGCTCTTTCCATTAGGCCAAGATGCTTCAGTAGACTTAGTTTGCCTGTAAGTTGGCTGAATGACTCTGTCCAACTTAATTACCTTGTATCTAGTCCAGCACTTAGTATGGTGTTTGACATATAAGTGCTAAACAAATACCTCATCATTGTTATTATTATTACTATTTAATCATACAGGAGGGAGATACAGGTGAAATAACCAGCAGAATGTAGGGACTAGGGGTTTGGAGAGCCCAAGTCCTGAGTGAAGTGATTAAAACCTAGAGATTTGAGGGGGACTTAGAGTCTCTGAACTGAAGACTCGGGTGGGAGGGGGGCTCAGATCTCTAGGTTGGGAGGACACGAGCCAGAGAAGACACAGTAATTATGGTATTTGTTAAGTGCTTACTGTATATCAAGCACCATTCTAAGTATTGGGTAGATGCAAGTTAATCAGGCACAATCCCTGTCCCACCTGGGACTCACAGTGAGAATGTTTATTGAATCCCCATTTTACAGTTGAGGAAACGAGGTACAGAGAAGTGAAGTAATTTGTCCAAGGTCAGTCGATAACTCGTATTTATCAGGCACTTATTATGTGCAGAGCACTGTACTAAGTGCTTGGGAGAGTACAACAGAATTAGCAGATATGTTTCTGCCCTTAACAAGCTTACAGACTGATGGGGAGACAGACATTAATATGAATAAGTAATTTATAATATATGATTTAAAGATATGCACATAAGTGCTGCAGGGGGTTGGGGGTGAAGGGAATATCAAGTGTCCAAAGATCACAGATTGAAATGCGTTGATGATGCAGAAGGGAGAGCGAGCCAGGGAAAAGAGGGTTTAGTCAGGGAAGTTCACACAGCAGGGAAATGGCAAAGTAGGATTAGAACCCAGGCCCATGCTCTATCCATTAGACAACACTGCTTTGTAACTATGTGGGTTATAGGGACAGGGCAGAGAGGGTCCTGGGCCTATGATTGTTGTGGAGGTCTTATTCTGGGGAGATGGGATCACTGAAATGGGGGCTTGGGATGAAGCAGGTTAAAGATCCAAACATTGCTGTGTCTCACAGAGGACCTAACTGTTCATTAAGATCTTCAGTTCTCACCCAGAAATGAATACTTCTGAGACGGGTCTAAAGAAGGTGGGCCGATAATAGTATTTTCATCATCTCCAATAGCCCTGGGGCTTTAGTATCCTGTCTTGATGGGCTCTGGCCATTTGGAGAAGTGGTATAGACTAATGGAAAGAGCACAAGACTGGAATCCTGAGAGCTGGATTCTAATCCCGGCTTTGCCACTGGTCAGCTGTGTGACTTTGGGCAAATTCCTTCTCTGTACCTCAGTTCTCTCATCTGTAAAATGGGGATTAAATACCTTCCTCTTAGATTGGGAGTCCCATGTGGAACAAGGATTGTAAGTGATCTGCCTGGATTGTATGTACCACAGTGCTTATCACAGCTATTAGTGGAGCAGCAGAACAAAAACAAGCCACTGTAATGGGGTTAGGCTGTTCACCTAGAGTTATTGACCCATTTCCCTTGCTTCCTCTCTCTTTTCCCAAGTCTTCCCCACAGCTCTTCCTGAAACTGAAAATTTGCACCCACCATACTCCCCTTCCAGAGAGAAGGCAGTGTTGGCTCTCTGTCCCTTTCTGTCTTGAACCGCCTTCTTCCCTCACAACCTGCTCCTCTTCTTTCCCATCAGGCAACAGAAAGGATGCTGGCTTTGTTTTCCACCCAACGGCTGGTGCTGAAAGCCTGGCTGAATTCCCTCTTCTCTGCCAGTCCTTTCCGACACGGCTCCCTGTTCTCCTCCTGGGCCTCATCCTCTTGAGCCGGGCTCCAGTGCTGCACTTGAAATGCTGTAACTAATGGTCAGGACAGTGAGGTCCTGATGTGTCCCCTCCAGGGAACAGTCACCTGGCCCTCTGTCCCTCTCAGCCCTAAATTACAGCCTAAAAGAGCTACATGGGCCACACCCAGCTGCACCCTCAGGGGCACAAACTGCCCTGTGCAAGAGAGAGAGAATGCCCTTCTCTAGCTTGGCAACTCTTTATGGGCAGGGAATGTGTCTGCTAATACTGCTGTATGGTACTCTCCAAAGTGCTTAGTACAGAGCTCTGTACATAGTAATTGCTCAATAAATACCATTTGATTGCCAGGATCCATAAAGGAAACAACACACCAACCTTCCTGGCTACTGAGGAGCAAGAAGAGCAAATAAAAATAATAATAATGGTGGTATTTGTTAAGTGCTTACTATGGGCCGAGCACTGCTCTAAGCGCTGGGGTAGATACAGGGTAATCAGGTTGTCCCACGTGAGGCTCACAGTCTTAATCCCTTTTTACAGATGAGGTAACTGAGGCACCGAGAAGTGAAGTGACTTGCCTAAAGTCACACAGCTGACAGGAGGCATAGGCAGGATTAGAACCCACGACCTCTGACTCCTAACCCTGGGTTCTTTCCACTGATCTATGCTGCAAATGGGGCCAGAGGGGGACCCCAGGAGAGAAGAGGAGTTCAGTCAAGCAGAAAGACCAGCTTCACTCAGAAAACAGTGCAAATGGTAACAGCCCAAGCTACTTCATCTCTCCTCTCCACTGGCCACAGCCCAGAACCCAAACTCTCCTATACCTCGACCTTCCAGAGAAGCCACTGTGACCCCTCTGTCCCTGGGTCTTGGGTGACAACATGATGTCAGTCTACCTGTCCTGGTGCCCAGCCATGACACTTCCCAGGGATGGAGAGGTCTCCTTGTGCCAGGTGCATGGAGGAATATCCAGAAAAACAGTTCCTGGAAGATAGAAGGGCCAGAAAGGGGGTGGCTGAACCTGTAGGAGTCCTAGGTCCTGCCTTCCTGGCTTGAGGAAGATAATGAAATAATTAACAATAACCAATCACATTTTCTCAAAGTCTCTGGCTACTGTTCCCGTTCCTGCCATGGGACAGTCAGCTGTAACCTCTTGAAATTCCCCAGAAGGAGGTAGAGGGAGGGGGAGAGAGAGAGAAAGAAAAAAAATTCAGCCAGTAAATGTTGAAACAAGGGAAAACCGCATTCAGGGAATAGGTTGTAAAGCAGATGTCCTGTGGCGGGGGGTGGGTTGCAGGCCAGTAAGGATGGGCAGGGTGGAGTAGGGGATTCCATGATAGTCCAGGAAGTGGGGGTATCCGTAGAGTAAAGGTGAGGGAAAGTTTTCCAGTTTGGCTTGAGGGAGGGCCCCAGAAATGGATTAGGGAAGCAGTGCCTAGTGGAAAGAACTCAGGTCTGGGAGTCAAAGGACGTAGGTTCTAATTCCAGCTGTGCCAGTAGCTATGTGACTTTAGGCAAGTCACTTCACTTTTCTGCACCTCAGTTTCCTCAACTGTAAATTGGGGAGTTAATACTTGTTCTCCCTCCCACTTACAAGTGTGAGTCCCCATGTGGGACAGGGACTATGTCTGACCTAATTGACTTCTACCTATCCAGGTGCTTAGAATAGTGTTTAACACAGAATAAGGCCTTAACAATTGCCATGAAACAAAACAAACAATTATGTCCTGGGGTGGGTTGGGGGAAAAGACTAGATTCCAGTGTGACAATGAAAGATTGTCCTGTTTCCCCACAGCTGGGACGATTTGCAATCTCCTCCTCCCCACATCTGCTGGCAGAGGAACAAGCCAGGCAGTGTCTAGTGACGGTGAAATACTGGACAGCCTGAGCTCCAAGCACAACCGCCAGACTCTACCGACTTAGGAACTAACTACTCACTCCCCACTGCCACTTCAAGACTTCCACATCACCTTTGCACTCGAGTCTTCACCCCCTAAGCCCTTTTGTGTGTGTGTGGTATTTGTTAAGTTCTTACTTTGTGCCAGGCACTGAACTAAGCACTGGGGCAGATGCAAGCTAATCAGGCTGGACACAGTCCATGTCTCACCTGGGACTCACAGGCTTGATCCCTATTTTACATGTGGCTAATTATCCAGGCTGTGAATTAGCAATTGGCTGCTCATCTAGGCTTTGGATTAATCAGGGGACTGATTAGCCAGAACTCTGGCTTTTCCTCAATTCTCTTCCTACCATCTAATAATAACTGTAGTATTTGTTAAGCCCTTAATGTATGCCAAGCACTGTACTAAGCACTGGGGTAAATACAAGATAATCAGGTCCGACATGGGGCTCTTAGAGTTAGTAGGAGGGAGAACAGGTATTGAGACCCCATTCTGGAGATGAGGGAAATGAGAGATTGAAGTGACTTGCCCAAGGTCACACAGCACACACGCAATGGAGCTGGGATTAGAACCCAGCAATATGACCTATTGGATAGAGCATGGGACTAGGAGTCAGAAGGAAATGGGTTCTATTCCAGCCCCTTCCACTTGTCTGCTGAGTGACCTTGGGAAAGTCATTTGACTTCTCTGAGCCTCAGTTACCTCATCTGTAAAATGGGGATTAAGACTGGGAGCCTCATGAGGGACAGGGACTGTGTCCAACCTGATTAGCTTGTATCTACCCCAGCGCTTAATACAGTGCCTAGAAGAGAGTAAGGGCTTAAGAAATGCCATTTAAAAAAAAAGAACCCAGGTCCTGCTGACTCCCAGCCCCATGCTTTTTCCTCTAGGTTGTCTGCCTTCAGGTCACTGTCCCCCTTCTCATTAGCAGGGAAAGAGGAGAAGAAGAAAGAGGAGGTGGGGGGAAAGGTGGGAGTGAGGAAAAGAGAGAATGGGGAGGAGAGAGGGAAAGAGAGAAAGAGAAGAAGAAGGTGACATTCAGTTGCCTGATTAATTTCTCTGGAGCAGTTTTGGTGAAAGACTTGGTGGGGAAAAGGGTAAAGTAGAGCCAGAAGGGGAGACTGTCTTTTATACCCGAGACTCTCCCTTTTCCCTAGTGATTCATGTCATCCAGAGTCAGCTCTAGGGACCATATAGAAGACTGTAGTTAAATGCAACTTGGATTTAGGATCTCCTAATGGCTTTTAAAACACGCTCTCTGCTCAGTGGAGATTAAAATAGGGATTAAAAATTAAAAGCTTCCTCAACCAGTCCGACTTGGAAGGCAGCAACGGGATTTATCTGACACGGAGTTCATTCATTCATTCAATAGTATTTATTGAGCGCTTACTATGTGCAGAGCACTGTACTAAGCGCTTGGAATGAACAAGTCGGCAACAGATAGAGACAGTTCCTGCCGTTTGACGGGCTTACAGTCTAATCGGGGGAGACCGACATACAAGAACAATGGCAATAAATAGAGTCGAGGAGAAGAACACCTCGTAAAAACAATGGCAACTAAATAGAATCAAGAGTTCTGAATCAGGATCCAGAAAACCTCTTCCCCTCTGGGGCTGTGAGTTTAGGCTTGACCCTTGACCTTTCTGAGCCTATTGTGGCAGTAGGTTCAGCCCATCTGGGATTGTCTTCTGCCCAAACAGCCCTCCAGGAGGGAGGGGTTCAGTGTGAAGAAGGGTAGTGAATGTAAGGTAAACCTCACGGTCACCACCATAATAATAATAATAATAATAATACTTGTGGTACTTAAGGGCCTACTGTGTGCCAAGTACCATTCTGTACACAACTAACTCAGACATATGGCCGTGGGGGGTGGGAAGGAGGGGGATGGAGGGGAGGGAGAACCTGGGACATAAAAGCCACAGTCACCCCCTCAGGCTCTACTTTAGCCTTTTCCCCATCAAGTCTTTCACCAGTGGCTCATTCTGAGGGGCAGGGAGAACAGGTATTTAATCCCTATTTTACAATTGAGGAAAAGGAGATCCAGAGAAGTTAAGTTACTTGCCCAAGGTCACACAGCAGGCAACTGATAAGAGTTGGGGTTAGAACCCGGGTCTCTCTACTCCCAGTCCTGTGCTCTTTCCCCGAAGACACTCTTTCTGGTAAGACACGCTGTTTCTCCATCCCCAATGTTTATCTGCTTATTTGTCTCTATATTTGTCTTTACTTACTTCTGTTTTTACCAGTGATATCTAAGTGGTTTTCTCTTCTCTCTTTCTAATGTAATCCATTTCTGCTCATTTCTCTCCCCTATTAGATTATACATTCATTTTTAATGGTATTTAAATGCTTACTCTATGCCAGGCACTATGCTAAGTGCTGGTGTAGATACAAGCCCCATATCCCACATAGGGCTCACAGTCTTAATCCCCAGTTGAGGGACATGTCTCCCCTTTTTTTCTTAAATGATATTTGTTAAACATTTACTGCAGCCAGACACCGTACTAAGTGCTGGGTTAGATAGAAGCTAATCAAGTGGACATAGTCTCTGTCCCACATGAGGATCATAGTCTTAATCCCCATTTTACAGATGAGGTAACTGAGGCACATAAAAGCAAAGTGACTTGCCCAAGTCCACACAGCAGAGAAGGGGTAGAGCGGGGATTAGAACCCAGTTCCTCCGACTCCCAGGCCCGTCTTCTTTCCACCAGACTATGCTGCTTCTCCACATACTTGGAGGATCAAGACTGTGTCTTCTACTTTTCCTATGTCTCTGCCACTTGTCTGCTGGGAAAGCTTGAGCAAATCACTTCTTTTCTCTGTCCCAGTTACCTCATCTGTAAAATGGGGATTAAGATTGTGAGTCCCAAGTGGGACAAGGACTGTATCCAACTTGAGTAACTTGACTCTACTCCAGTGTTTCCCCATCTCTGGATCAGGATTAGTACGGTGCTAAGCTCTTAGTACAGTGCTAAGTGCTTAGTACAGTGCTTTGCACACAGTAGCACTCAATAAATACAATTGAATGAATGAATCTCACCCGGAGAGTTTCCAGTACTCTACCAGTCTCAGCAGTGGGATGGAGAGTCAAGCAGAGACCTACCCATTCCATTCCTAACTTGGGCAGTGGCTAGCGAGCGAAAAGTAATCTGCTACAAATCAAAACTCACCTGTGCTGGGCAGCAGCGGCACGGGAGAGAGTCGAGGGCGGAGACTCAAGTTTACTGTGTGGAAGGAGGCAATGGTAAACCACTCCCGGATTTTTACCAAGAAAACTCTATGGATCCACAACCAGAACAACTGAAGATGGAGAGTGGGGCAAGTGGGGAGAGATGTGTCCAGGGAGTCTCTATGAGTCGGAAACAACTTGATAACCTAAGACAAGACCCCAACTTTTAGTACAGTGACTGGCCTTAAAAAAAAAAAGAGGAGTCATTCTGTAACTGTAGAGAACCACCTGCTCAGGCTCCTCCTCTCCAGTCCAACTGCCACGGATGTCCCTTCCTTTACCAAACGCCTGCTGGTTCAGCCTGTCCGGACTAGGACTGGACCACTCAGATTGTCTGTTTTGATTCCCATACTCCCGCCAATGACGTCTCTGGCCTGAAGAGCTTCTTCCGGACGCGAGCCGATTGGAACACATCCCTCAGCTCCTTGGAAATCTCCAGTGTCTCCCTGATGCTTCTCAGATTTAAAACCAGGCCCTGACCTCCAATTCCAAGGCACTCCATCTAATGGTTCTCCTTTCTCCCACTCCACCCCTCCTGTCCCTTGCTGCTTTCTACTCTCCTGCCACCACCCCATTTTTCACTCCCCCCACCTTTAAAATACTCTCCCTAAATGTCACCAAACCACACCACTCCCCTCCTTCAAAGTCCTCCTAAACACTCTTCTCCTCCTCCTCCAGGAAGCACTCCCTCACCTTCACAGTTATGCCATGCCCTCAACCACTGCAACACTCATGGCTTTATTTGTTATTTATTTATTCACTGGTGGTTATTATTCTCTCACCTTTCACTGTAGAGTCACCCATTCATTTCGACCATCTCCCTCACTAGATGGCAAGTTCTCAAGCGCAAGAATGTATTAGTACTAGTATTAGTAGTAGTAATAATAATAATAATAATGGTGGTATTTGTTCATTCATTCATTCAATCATACTTATAGAGCGCTTACTGTGTGCAGAGCACTGTTCTAAATGGTTGGGAGAGTACAATATAACAAGAAACAGACACATTCCCTGCCCATTATGAGTTTACAGTCTAGAGGGGGAGAGAGAGATTAATAAATATAAATAAATTAAAGATAGAATAATAATAATAATGTTGGTATTTGTTAAGCGCTTACTATGTGCAGAGCACTGTTCTAAGTGCTGGGGTAGACACAGGGTAATCAGATTGTCCTACGTGAGGCTCATAGTTAATCCCCAATTTACAGATGAGGGAACTGAGGCCCAGAGAAGTTAAGTGACTTGCCCACAGTCACACAGCTGACAAGGGGCAGAGTCGGTATATGTACATGAGTCCTGTGGGGCTGGGAGGGGGAGATGGATGAAGCAAGAAAATAAGAGTGACGTGAGGGAGAGGGAGAAAAGGAAAAGAAGGCTTAGTCAGTAAAGTGCTTACTGTGTACTTACAGATCATAATCAGAATCAAAATCAGATTCTTCTATCGTACCTATCATATCGTATTCCTTCAAGTTTATCCTCTAGACTGTAAACTCTCTGTGGGCAGGGAGTGTGTCTCCCAACTCAGTTATATTGTACTTTCCCAAGTGCTTAGTACAGTGCTCTTCACACAGTAAGCGCTCAACACATACCATTGCTTGACTGATCAGTGTAAGGATGGATGTGCCCCAAGCACTAGCAAACGCACCAAGACAGTACTCAGTAAATCTCAGTGAGGCTGGTGCTCTTGACCTTGGCAGATGTGCCTAGGCGGGGGTGTGCCCATTTGCACCAGCCCTGGGTCCAGGACCAGGGGCCAGGGCGGGGGCCCATTGGATTTTTCTCTTAGAGATTTCTGGAAAAGCCTTGCTCTTCTGAGCTTGCCTTGGACATTGTGCCTTGTTTCCATTGACACCTCTTGCGAAGGGAGCAGGTCAGGGGAGGGCTGGCTTCCTGGCTCGCTATTTATCTTGCAAACATCTATTTGCTCTGTTATCTCAGCTGTGTGGATATTTTGCAAAGCTCAGAGACTGGCAGGGGTGGGTCGGGCCCTACCCCGTCAGTGCCAATTTCCCGTTTATTTTTATCTTTCCTGGCATGGGGAAGAATTCACCAGAGCCCGTGGAAAGTAGATGAGATGATAAGCAAATCCCTGTGTTGCTGAAGCTGACTTTACTGCGGGTCCCCCCCTAGAGAGATCGGGAAGAGCCAGGGAGCCGGAAGGCTGGAAACTTGTGTGAACCCTGTTCCATCCGCTCTGCTTCTCCTTGGATCCACGATTTCCTGAGCGGCTGGCAGCGGCGAGTTCGGCTCCCGTCCCCATCTGGCTCTTATTTTTCCTTTATGGCAGAGTCCTGGGGCATCTGTGCTCTGCAAAGCCAGGAAGGAAGGGGCGCCAGTTGCTGGACTTGGCATCGGTTCCGGTTGTTGCGGCTGGCGGGGCCACCTGCAGACGGGCCGATCTCGGCACCCGTGGAGCGGGCTTTTGCGGCCGACGTTAACAGGGTCTCCACCCGACACTCTGAGAAGCAGCGTGCCCTAATGGATAGAGCACATGCCTGGGAGTCAGAAGGAGTCAGGTTCTAATACCAGCTCCGCCACATGTCTACTGTGTGACCTTGGGCAAGTCACCTCCCTTCTCTAGGCCCCGGTTCCCTCATCTGTAAAACAGGGATTAAAAGCCTGAGCCTTATGTGGGACAGGGACTGTGTCCAATTTGTGTCTACCCTGGTGCTTAGAACAGTGCTTGGCACATAGTAAGCACTTAATTAGTACCATAATTATTATTATTATTTTCGATCCCGGTGCCTGGTGTTCCTCCTGTAGAGTTTCCAGTACTCTACCAGCCTGGGCTACAGGAGGGAGTCATACCCATTCCTTGGGCAGTGGCTAGCCAGTGGAAGGCAATCTGCTACAGGTCTAAACTCACCTGTGCTGGGCAGCAGCTGGGGAGAGAGTCGAGAGCAGAGACTCAAGTTTACTGCGTGGAAGAAGCCAACGGTAAACCACTTCTGTATTTTGACCAAAAAAACTCTAAGAATCCATTACCAGAACGACTGCAGATGGAGGTGGGGCGTTCTGGGAGAGATGGGTCCACGGTGTCGTCATGGGTCGGAGATGACTTGACAGCATAAGACAAGAGGAGACTGAAGTCCTCTGTACATTTCGCCGGATGTTTCCCCCGGAGATAGGACTGACTTCTGTTTCCCCATTTGGCAGAAAGGAAGTGTGTGGAATGAAGAGGTCAAGGAGCTCTGACCATGAGCCAACTCTGGAAAGAGTCCTATTGAGGTAAGTGGGCGGCCACAGAACCCTCAGAGGGGTGGCACTGGGCAGTGTGGAGAAGCTGGGCAGTGGGGAGAAGCCTTGTGGCAGCCCCAGATATAGGGGCCCTAGAGAGGTGAGACTGTTATTGGGTTCACATTCCCACCTCAACCCCCCCGACTCTGACCAACACTGCCAGGAACACGTTTGGAGACACAAGCACCAGCATCACAAATCACCTCTAGACCGGGAACTAGTTGTGGACAGGTGACAAGTCTATCTACTCTGTTGTATTGTACTCTCCCAAGCGCTTAGTATGGTGTTCTACACACAATAAGTGCTTCTCTTCTTCTACAACTCAGCCCACACACTTCTCTCAGCTAAAGCTAACCTTCTCGCTGTGCCTAGATCTCTCCTGTCTCTCTGCCAACCTTTAGCCCACATCCTGCCTCTGACCTGGAACGCCCTCCCTTCTCAAATCTGACAGACAACCACTCTCCCGGCTTCAGAGCTTTACTGAAGGCACATCTCCTCCAAGAGGCCTTCCCAGAATAAGCCCCACTTTTCCTCATCTCCCACTCCCTTCTGCGTCGCCCTGACTTGCTCCCTTTGCTCTTCGCCCCTCCCAGCCCCAAAACACTTACGTACCTCTCTGAAATTGTATTTATTTGGATTGATGTCTGTCTCCCCCAACTCTAGAATGTGAGTTCTTTGTGGGCAGGGAAGGTCATTGTTTATTGTTCTGTTTTCCCAAGTGCTTAGTATAGTGCTCTACACACAGTAAGCATTCAATAAATACAGTTGAATGAATGCCTTTGATTATTGATTATGACTTACCTGCATTCTCTTCCATGCCCCTTCCCAGTCCAGTCCAGACAGATACTGGGTCATTTCTGGGTCATTTCTCCTTTTGTGGGGTTCATAGTCTATTGAGCATATCTGCTTGCTCATTAAAAAATTTTCATTTGCCCTAGTAGAGCCGGCCTGTTGACTCATCCCACCATCTAAATTGCAGTCAGGAAATCCCTAGGGACTGAGCTGTTTGCAGAGCAAAGATAAAAGCACTTTCTCCCTTTCCTGACTCGATTCAGCCAAGGCGGCAGTCAGTCAGTCAGTTGATCAGCCCTCCTGAGGCCCGGGAAGCCAGACAGGAGTCCTAGCAGTGGGGAACTGGTGGGCAGTGGTTGGAGGATCCCTGGATTTCTCAGCGGGATGCTCAGTAGCCCCAGCTCCATGTGGGCTGGGAACATCTACCAACTCTGCTGTACTCTCCCATATGCTTAGTATAGTATTTTGCACATGGTGTGCAGTCAATAAATACCATTGATTGATTGAGTGAGTAGCCCCCTGAGGCCTCCTTACCCCCCTACTAGGTTCCTCCTGAGGTGCTTACTTCTTTCCTTCTGCAGACTGAGAGGCTGGAGAGGTGGGGGAATATTTTTCATCCCCAAATCCCACTCGTTATCCTAGTTGCCCTAGAAACTCCTTGTCCCAAACATGGCACTGCTGAGGAGAATTTCATCTGCCCAATTTCTGCTTTGGTGCCTCAGAGCTCTCCTTTTCCTCCTCCTCCTCCTGTTCCTTCTTCTCACCTTCCTCTTCCTTCTCCTCCTCTTCCTTCTCCTCCTCCTCTTTCCTCTTCTCCTCCTCCTCCTCTTCTTCTTTCTTTTCTTCCTTCCCTCCTCCTCCTCTTCTTCTTTCTTTTCTTCCTTCCCTCCTCCTCCTCCTCCTTCTCTTCCTCCTCCTTCTCCCCATCCTCATCCTTCCCAAGCCTACTGAGACACAAAGCTGGATTCCCAGCCTGCATGTATTTCAATCGATATTATTTGTTGAGGACATACAGTGGGCAGAACATGCTACCAAATGCTTGGGTGAGTACACCTAAGCAAGAGACTTGGTTTCTGCTCTCCTGGAGCTTATATTCCCTTGGTCTGTCAGAGGACACCAGCCATTAACAGATGCACAGTTTGAATTTATGTATTCATCTGCCTGGCCTTTCCCACTGCACTGTAAGCTCCCCTCAGCCAGGAATTGCAACTATTATTTTTTCTGCAATCTCCATGGCCTTTAGAACATTACCAGGCACTCAAGAATCCTTAATAAATGCTTTTAGATGCCCATAGTAGAGTACTATGTCTCCTGGAGGTGCTCACTCTACAAATAATGATGATGCTAAATACCAAGCTCTGTGCTAAGCATTGGAATAGATATGAGATAATCATGTAGGACAAAGTCCCTGTACCACATAGAGTTCATTCCTTAAAAGGGAGGAAGAGAAGGTATTTTCTTCCCATTGTACAGATGAGGATACTGAGGCACCGAAACATTAAGCGACTTCCCTGAGGTCATACATCAGGCATGTGGCAGAACTGAAATTTCAACCCAGGTCTTCTGACTCCCAGGCCCGTGAGCTTTCCACTAACTCAACTCTTGTTGACAGTCAACACTTCTCTATCCTTTATAGCTGTTCTCCATCTCTGAAGCCTGGCGTTCTGGTCAATTGAAGTAGCATGGCCCAGTGAAAGGATCAGGGGCTTGAGAGTCAGAGGACCTGAGTTCTAATCCTGGCTCTGCCACCTGCCTGCTTTGTGACCTTGGCACATCACTTAACTTCCCTGTACCTCTATTTCCTATAAAATGGGAGTCGATACTTGTTCTATCTCTTTTTTACACTGTGAGCACTATGTGAGACAGGGACTGGGTCTGACCTGATTAATATATATCTACCCCAGGGCTTAGAACAGTGTTTGGCACATAGTAAGTGCTTAACCAACACCATAATTCATTAATCCACATCTTCTGCCCTTCCATTAGATTACAAACCTCCTTGAGAGCAGGGGTAGCACCACTGACTTCTTTGGTAGGCTTCACAAGCTCCTCTTATGGTGTTCTGTCCATAGTACGCATAATAATAATAATAATAATAGTGGCATTTGCTAAGCACTTACTATGTGCCAGGGACTGTACTAAGCTCTGGGGTGGATACAACATAATTGGGTTGGACACAGTTACTGTCTCACATGGGACTCACATTCTTAATCCTCATTTTACAGAGGAGGAAAATGAGGCCCAGAGAAGTGAAGTGACTTGCCCAAAGTCACAAGGCAGGTAAGTGGCAGAGCAGGGATTTCTTGACTCCCAGGCCCCGTGTTCTTTCCACTAGGACACACTGCTTCTCTGCTTTTCACATTCAAACAGTACTCTAGCTACTAATTTGGGGTTGAAGGAGGCAGGAAGCAAGGGAAGTACTAATGCTCCCCCAACAGTATTATTATGACTTCCAAAAATTCAAGGAGCAAGGTCTTGGGAGAGGAGTTATTAATAATAATAATTATGGTATTTTTTTAAGTGCTTGCTATGTGCCAGGCACTGGGGTGGATACCAGCAAATGAGGTTGGACACAGTCCCAGTCCCACATGGGGCTCACAGTCTCAATCCCCATTTTACAGATGAGGTAACTAAGGCACAGGGAAGTTAAGTGACTGGCCCAAGGTCACGCAGAAGGCAAGTAGTGGAACCGGGATTAGAACCCATGACCTTCTGACTCCCAGGCCCTTGCTTATTGCCTTGTCAGGGGAGACAGGTAGAGGTCAAGAAAGGGGTGGATAGGGGTAGGTGGGTGTTGATCCATTGTTCTCAGCTCCTGCTGGCTTTGAAGGGAACCACAAAGGACCACAAAGAGCTTGGGGTGGGCCTGTGAACTCACCCAAGGTAGCCAAGGCTTTCCGGTGGTATTTGGCTTGCAGACAGATCTTCAAAGGAGAACCAGTCTCAGACAATCCAGCTTCTTTGAAGTGGCTCCCCTTTGACACGTCAGAAATTCTCCCCAACAGTCCTCCTGCTCCTTCCTTCAGCCTCCCATGTCTGCAGTATTTCATGCATGTTCAGGCCCAGTTGCTCAAGCCAAAGTCAATGAGGCTGAATGGCCCCATTTCACAGTCACCCCTTCAAGCATCAGGAAGAGCCCAAGAGAATATGTGACTGACCTGGGTTTAGTATAGTGCTCCGCACACAGAAAACGTTCAATAAATATGACTGACTGATGGGAAGTAGGATAGGCAGAAAGTTTCCCTGAATATAGAGTGAACCCAGTTTTACATAACAAAGGCAGCTGTTGAAGAGGTCTGGGACTTAACCCCATCTCTCTCTCTCTCTCTAAATGGGTTCCCTTCACATTATTTTGGTTGGCCCAGCCCTATCTCAGCATTCCCCCTGAGCTTTAGTATTAGTCTGTCACTGGGAGGAAGGGTGGTCTTCCAGGACTATGGATAAAGGTCCAATCTGGCTCTGTGATTGTTTAGAATGGCATGGGGCAGTGGCCTGGAGTTTTTCTGAGAGCTGAAGGGGTGCAGTGAAAGTGGGCTTCCGGGCTGCCCAGATCACTTGGGGTCACTCTTGGGCATCCAGGATCCTACATCTGAAGACATTAACCTTCCCTGACTAAGCTCTCCTCTCCTCTTATTTTTCCCCCTTTCCCTCTGCTCCTCCCCCTCTCCCTTCCCATCCCCTCAGCACTGTACTCGTCCGCTCAACTGTATATATTTCCATTACCCTATTTATTTTGTTAATGAATTGTACATCGCCTTGATTCTATTTAGTTGCCATTGTTTTTAGGAGATGTTCTTCCCCTTGACTCTATTTATTGCCATTGTTCTTGTCTGTCCGTCTCCCCCAATTAGACCGTAAGCCCATCAGACGGCAGGGACTGTCTCTATCTGTTGCCGACTTGTTCATTCCAAGCGCTTAGTACAGTGCTCTGCACATAGTAAGCGCTCAGTAAATACTATTGGATAAATACTATTGAATGAATTCCCTTCACCATCACCTTGACTTGCTCCTGACTGTAATTTATTTATTATTTATTTATTTATTTATTTAAATTTAATTATTTATTTATATTAATGCCTGTTTCCCCCCTAGACTGTGACCTCATAGTGGGCAGGGAATGTGTCTGCTTGTTGTTGTATTCTCCCAAGTGCTTAGTCAAGTGCTTTGCACACAGTAAGCTTTCAATAAATACATATGAATGAATGAACGACTTTAACCAAGGGCTTGGTCCTGCCAGGATTAATCAATCGATCAATCATATTCATTGAGCACTTACTGTGTGCAGAACACTGTACTAAGCCCTTGGAGAGTACAATATCACAGAGTTGGTCAACGCTGCACTGCCTACAGTGAGTTTACAGCCTAAAAGGTCTCGAGGGAGTCTCTTTGCTTCCCAGAGACAAGGAGGAGATTATGTAAACATGAGTGCCCGCAGACAAAAAGGAATTTGGAAACACCAAGTTACTGCCTCAGGGAGACCACTCGACTAATCGTATTTATTGAGTGCTTACTGTGTGGAGATCACTGTACTTAGCACTTGGGAGAGTATGGTACAAAAGAGTTGGTAGACACATTCTCCGTCCGAACAAGTTCACAGTCTAGAGGGGAAGACAGGCATTAATATAAATAAAGAAATTACGGATAATGACGTAAGTGCTGTGGGGACCACCCATCCATATCTTATCAGTCAATCAGTCAATCAGTTAGCACTGTTCCATTCTTAAGAAGGATGAATATGTGGCTCTGGAGACGGATTCGATTAGTAAAATTGTAAAATATAGATTTGTCCTTTGAGCTTGCAGTGTGTGTTGGTTTGTGACCTTGGGTAAGTCTCTTCACTTCTCTCTGCCTCAGTTACCTCATCTGGAAAAGGAGGATTAAGACTGTGAGCCCCATGTGGGACAGGGACTGTGTCCAACCTGATAAGCTTGTATCAACCCAGGGCTTAGAATAGTGCCTGGCACATAGTAAATGCTTAACAAATACCATAAAAAAAGGATGTCACTCAGGGGAATTCTCCCATGGGTGCTTAGGTTGCTGAAAGGCTGATATGGGATCTGTAGTTTCCTCCTCACGGTGCACACACAAAGACAGTCCTCTGCTGTGTCGCGGGGTTTGTCATTCCCAGCCCGTTCCTTGTCTCCATCTTCGCCTCCCTGGGTCACGGATCCTCACAAAGCTGCTCCTCAACAAGATCTACTCCTTTCTTGATTACGGTCCTCCATGCTGGTCTACCTAAGGCAACTCACATCCATTTTTCAGCCGAGATTCAGCCTGGTCCGGGGTTTTAGTTTGCCGTGTCCTCTGGTCTCCTTGCTTTCATTCCAGCGTTGGTAGTTCGGTGATAGAATTTTCACCTGTCACGCAGAAGGCCTGGGTTCGATTCTCCATCAGTGCCTGTATTCTTGAGAAGGAGTATGGCATAGTGGATAGAGCATGGGACTGGAAGTCAGAAGGTCATGGGTTCTAATTCCAGCTCCACCACTTGTCTGCAAATCACTTCACTTCTCTGTGCCTCAGTTACCTCATCTATGAAATGAGGACTAAGACTGTGAGCCACATCTGGGAGAGCGGCTGTGTCCAACCTGGTTTGCTTACATCCACTTTGGTACTTAGCACACTGCCTATCACATAATAAGTGCTCAACAAATATCATCATTACTATTTCATTTTCCAACCTGGCTCCCTCGCTTGTCTGCTGTGTGACCTTGGGCAAGTCATTTCACTTCTCTGAGCCTCAGTTACCACATCTGTTAAATGGGGATTAAGACTGTGAGGCCCCGTGGGATGTGTGCTGTATCCAACCTGATCGGTTTGTATCTACCCCAGTGCTTAGTACAGTGCCTGGCATGCAGTAAGTGCTTAACAAAAACCATAATAATAATAAAAAAAAGCAAATTCCCAGGCTGGAAGGTCTCTTGGAAAGTCATCTATGCCATCACCCTGTCTCTACACAAACCATCCCAAGAAGGGAGTGGCTTTGGTTGAGATAACAGGTCTCCCCTCGCTTGGGTCAGGGGAGCTTGCCGATTGAGGCTTAGGGAAATTGAAGCGGGAAATGGAATCTTGATTTCCAGTTATCAATTCCTGTTTCAGGTTGACATTTGATATATGAAGCGTCTAGACGATCAGAGATATTGGAATGTAACAAAATTCTCACTGAGAAGAGTGAAAGGATTTGGGGCCAGCTTAGGAACCGAATAGACATATGGTGCAAATAGAAGCCGAGGATGAGGCGGATTGGAAATGTTGTTTGCGTGGCGTCCCGAGGGGCGGGAAATATCAAACTTGTGTGCTTCCTAGACTGGGAACAGCTTCCCTCCCTCCCTCCCTCCCCAGAATGACATCCTCCCCAACCTTCAAGGAAAATTTTTTTTCCTCCCCATCACATGCTCATGCCTCGTGTCTGTATCGTAACTTCATTTCAATATGTATGTAACTCAGCTGTGAAAACTGGGACGAGCTTTAAGGCTCAGGTCCTCTCAGAAATCAGACTGTGGGTAAATTCGAATTCCTGCCAAACTGGGGATTCTAACCCCAAGCCCCACTCCTCCGATTGGCTGCTAGCCCAGTGGACTTTAGCTGGCATACTGAGGGAATAAACGGGGACGGGGGCTGCTTGTTAACACCCCTCCTGCCTCCTGAACACTCAACGTATCAGCAGCTTTGGCCTGTCTAGACTGTAAACTTGTTGCGGTCAGGGAACGTGTCTACCAACTTTGTTATATTGTCATATTGTATTCTCCCAAGTGCTTAGTACAGTCCTCTGCGCACAATAAGCAAGCTTTCAATAAATACCACTGATTGATAGACTGATTGATTGACCAATTCATATTGTATTCTCCCAAGTGCTTAGTACAGTCCTCTGCACACAATAAACTCCCAATAAATATCACTGATTGATAGACTGATTGATTGAGCAACGCTGCTCGAACTCTGGTCCAAAGCCCTGAACCCTGGTTGAGCAGGTCAGGGCCTGGGATGGGCTTGAGACAATGGGGAGGGGTGAGGGCTTCAGATGAATCAATCAATCAGTTAGTCATATTTATTGAGTACTTACTATGTGCAGAACACTGTACTAAGAGCTTGGGAAGGTTCAGTACAACAGAATTAGCAGACATGTTCCCTGCCCGTAAGGAGCTTGCAGTCTAGAGGGGGAGACAGAAATTAATATAAATAAAAGTCACTTGCTTCCAGTTTGGGGGTCACCAAATGGAAAAAAATCCTGCCCTTCAGCAGGCCCCGGGCTGGGGACGGTCCATCCTGAAGCTGACTCTTTTGGGGGACTGTAACTATCTCGGGGCCACCCCAGGTCGACCTGAACTCCAGAGGAATGTGCTGGGGGATGTGGAGATGGGGCCCCGCTTGATCCTGGAGCTACACAAGTGCGACCCTCCCCTGGGGTGAGCATAGGACTGGTCTTCTCTCACGGCCAGGCCACCTCCTGCGTTCAACTCCACGTCGCTGTTCTGTATCCTACTCGCTCGATCCCTAACCCGATCTGTTATTCCTGGGCCATTTCTCTCACAGACAGCGTTGCTATTCTCTGAGCAGGGTGTGTTTGTGATTATGTGTGTGTTTGCGTGTGCACGTGCAGAAATCCCCAGAGATCAAAGCGACGCCGAGGGGAGTTGGGTGGGGGGAAAAGATGGGAAAAGTGGGAAGGAAGGCCAGTGCAGCTCTGTCCAGCAGCAGCAGCAGTGATGGACACGCTTACTGTGGCGAGAGGCCATAGGAGTTGACAGCTCCAGCCCCTTAGCGCCTGGCTGACGGCGCTGCCACTGACAGATTGGTTCCAGGGCACGGAGTCACCCGTCCCCTCCTCGCCTTCTCTTGCTTCTTCTGTCTTTTTAATTTGGTCCTGCCATCTCCCATCAGCCTCCCCTTCTAATGGGGCTGGAAAGAAGGGGAGGGGGCCGGAGGAAGGGAAAAGAGGAGGGGAGGAGGAGGAGGCAGAGGAGAGCGGAGACAAAGAGAGGGAGAGCGACTGGTGAGGGAATGAGAAAGGGACGGAGAGAGACACCAAAGAGAGCTGTGGCAATCAGGGTTGGAGGCAGGCTAACCACCGAGCTCTGAGACGTTCTGACCAGAGGAAGCTCAGAGAAGCGAGGTGGAGCCGAGTCAGACTTGGCTATGGAAAGGACGGCCAGACTGCTTCCCTTGGCATCTGTTATCAGGCCAGCGGAAGAATCCCCTCGAAACCCCAGTACAAAGGCCAAAGAGAGAGCAGAAGTAGACACTCCCCTCCCCAGTCAATAATAATAATAATAATAATAATAATAATTGTGGCATTTGCTCAGTGCTTATACAGTGTTCCAGGCACTGTGCTGAGCTCTGGGGTGGATACAAACAAATCAGGTTGGACACAGTCCCTGTCCCACATGGGACTCAGAGTCTCAATCCCCATTTTACAGATGAGACAACTGAGGCACAGAGAAGTTAAATGACTTGTTTGTAGTCACACAGCAGATAAGCGGCAGAGCCGGCTCTGAGTTAAATTAGAGATGGGGGGAATAATATTATTCCATAGTTCTATGGGGCTGGGATGAGTGTCAACGGGCTTAAGGGGCACACACTCAGATGTTCCCCCATTAGTAGATCGTACAGTCACTTCCTGGAGTAGTAGGGGGTGGTCCCCAGATGAGCCCCAAGAGCTGTGTTGGCATAGGCTGAACACCCCCCGACCCCACTCACTCAGTCCTAAGGACATCCAGACATTTCTTACGAACTCCAGTTATCAATCTTGGCACCCCTAAAAAGGCCTCAATTGATAAAAGAAACAGAGTAATCAAAGCCGCGTCAAGTTATCCACTGCACATTTAAATCCGGCATCTCCGATAATACCCAGATGAGGAAGAAGATAGACAGAGCAGAGGTTATGCAGCTTGAGGTCATATAAATTCAAATCAGTCTGCCAATATCAATAAATTGCGCTTGGATAGTAAGAGCTCTGGATTTAACTTATTTTTAGCCACACAATAGCCAAGAGGAGTGGGCAACTTTCTTGCCATCATCATCAGAGGTTTTTAACTGTGTGATTAGGTTTGCCTGCATTGCTCTCGTTGGCCAAGAGATGGACTGATTGACGTTTCCCATGATTCCTCTCATTCCCCTTCCCTCTTGAGGAAAGGGAATGTAGCACAAACTGAAGTGTGTTTGGTTTGTTCTTTCTGCATCCAGAATGTGGCAATCTATATTCAAAAGGTAGCCTTTCTCAAAAGATCGGCCCTGTGCCGGTTTAACCCTGGAACCAATAATAGAGAAGGGAGTGAACTCTTCCCATCTCTCTTAAAGTACTGTTTCTTATAAAGCCTGACTCTGCCCGGAGAAATGTTATCCCTTCTAATTTTATTATTTCTGTTCACCCTTTTCACGCTGAAAGGTTTAATAACTCTAGGTTCCTCATTTTATCTTTCCCTTCCTCCGCCACATTCCCCTCTCATTTCCTATTCTTTTTTATGGTATTCAAGTGCTTACCATACATCAAACACTCTTTTAATCTCTGGGGTAGACACAAGTTAATTAAGTTGGACGCAGTCCCTGCCCCACATGGAGCTCACAGTCTAAGTAGGAGGGCGAACAGGAGAACTGAGGCCCAGAGAACTTAAGTGACTTGCCCAAGGTCACACAGCAGACAAGTGGTGGAGCTGGAATTAGAACCCAGGCCCTTCTGACTCCCAGGCATTGTGCTTTGCACCCAGCAAGCGCTCGATAAATGAGATCGGATGGATAATAATAATAATGCTGGTATTTGTTAAGCACTTACTATATGCAGAGCACTGTTCTAAGCGCTTGAGTAGATTCAGGGTAATCAGGTTGTCCCACGTGAGACTCACAGTTAATCCCCATTTTCAGATGAGGGAACTGAGGCACAGAGAAGTGAAGTGACTTGCCCACAGTCACACAGTTGACAAGTGGCAGAGCCGGTATTCGAACCCATGACCTCTGACTCCCAATCCCAGGCTCTTTCCACTGAGCCACGCTGCTTCCCCAATGGATGGATGAATGAATGAACAAATACCACAATTATTAGTATTATTGGGAAGCGTCCATTCTGGTTGTCACTCTCCAAAATAATTTTCCCCACCCAGCAACCCCGAGCCACGGCTTCACTGACCTCTCAGACCAGCTGTGTGCTCCGGACGCCCGAACTAGCCTTTCTTCAGGATTTTAAAGTGATGGGGTGGGTGGGCGGAGCTGATATGTGCATCCCCCTTCCCCCCGCCACGACCTGCCATTCCCCTCCCGCAAGATTAGCTCCATCTACACTTTCCCAGCCTTCCACATCTACACTCTCCCAGCCTTCCGCCGCTCTCCCTCTACTCCGCCAGGAACATCAATCCTCAAGTCATTAGCAGTAAAGGTCAGATCCCAGCTCCCTACTTGGTGTGATAAGAACAGCAATTTTGCACTGAGTACGGTAGATGAATATTTCATGTACGAATGAATATATTCGGGTGCAGGACGGGAAGGTATTGCCGGAAGTTAGATGGAGCATAAGACTCATGATGGGAATCAGCTCAGGGCCCTGTTTGATTTGGGATAGAGAAGGTGCCCTGAGCTGCAGAATGAGGGAAGTGAAGGAAAGGCAAATAAGTATATGTGTGTGTGTTTGGTGGGGGTGGCGGACACCTCAGTTTGGGCTCACTCCCCCAGCTCTAATCTCCAACAGTTCAGAGGAGCAGTGTGGCTTAGTGGATAGAGGATGGGCCTGGGAGTCGGAAGGACCTGGGTTCTAATCCCAGCTCCTCCACTTGGACTCTGAGCAAGTCACATAACTTCTCCGGGCTTCAGTTACCTCATCTGTAAAATGGGGATGAAGACTGTGAGCGCCATGTCGGACATGGATTGTGTCTAACCTGATTAGCATGTATCTACCCCAGCACTTAGTACAGTGCCTGGCACACAGTTAAAGCTTAAGAAATACCATTTCAAAAAAAACCCCCCAAAACAGCCTTTGATGGGTGTCCAGAAGGTGAGTTCTGAAGACCTGGGTTCTAATCCTGACTCTGTCACGTCCTCTGTGTAACTTTGGCAAGTCATTTCACTTCTCTGTGCCTTAGTTACCTTATCTATAAAATGGGGATTATGACTGTGAGCCTTATGGAGGAGAGGACCTATGTCCAACCCAGAGCTTACTACAGGGACCAGTACTCAGTGAATGTGTAGCAAATAGCACTATTGTCATTATTAGTAATAATAATAATAAAACACTTGAGAGAATACAAATCAAAGAAGTTGGTAGGTTTGAGCCCTGCCTTCAAAGAGCTTAAAATCTAGTGGAGAGACAGATAGCAAAATAAATTACAGACAGACGAAGCAATTAAGTCAGTAGACGTGATTCCTGGTTTCAAGGAGTTTACCATGTTGTCTTGTTCTTGTCCTTCTGTCTCCTCGATTAGACTGTAAGCCCGTCAGTGGGCAGGGATCGTCTCTATCTGTTGCCAAACTGTACATTCCAAGTGCTTAGTACAGTGCTCTGCACATAGTAAGCGCTCAAGAAATACTACTGAATGAATGAATTTAGTCCAGGAGACTGACGTGAAAATAAACACCGTGGGGAGAGGGAGAGATGGATGTAACTGCTATCACTGTTACTCTCTGCCTCTTAAAAATTGGATCAAGGATGAATTAGATAACACCCATGTTGGGTGCCTAGGGGGAAAGGCTGAAACTTCTCTCTAGACCGTAAACTCGTTATGGGCAGGGAACGTATCTACCGACTGCTATATTGTTGTATGGTACTCTCCCAAGCACTTAGTACGGTGCTCCGCATACAGTAAGTGTGCAATAAATACGATTCATTGATTGACTGAAAGATCAGGGTGTAGAGGAGGAGAGATGTCTAGGATGGCCACAATCATGCAGTTCCTCCTGATATCATCCCAAGACGGGCCCAGGGAAGGTTCAGTGGAAGCCACTGGCCCGGGACTTGGGCGGAGGCCTGAAACACAGCCTGCCTAAAAAACAAACTTCTCATCTCCCCTCCTAAGCCCCCTTCTCCTCCCAGCCGGCTCAGGACTTGCTCAAGAAATATTATTGATTGATTGATTGATTGGAAGTTCTCTGGGAGATGTGACTTCAATAAGGCTTTGAAGGTGGGGAGCGTGATCGTCTGACAGATATGAAGAGCAGGTGCAAAATATGTATTTTTTTTTTAAAAGAGCAGAATCTTGGGCCCAAGTTAATGGATGGAGTCACAGATCCATCCCCTGGGCGTGAGGAGATTTCAGCTGTGGAGCTGTTGACTGATAGTATCAGCTCCAGATGTGCCATCTGTGGCATTAGAATGGCCCTAGAATGGGCAATGTCCCTTTTTGGGGAGGGGAGGGGTGGTGGCGAGAATCACAGGCCAAAGGAGGCAAGCAAGCCTTTGTTTCTCTTCCCTCTGCTTGCCTTCACATCCAACTAGTTCATTACAGCAGCGCAGAGAGCAATCTGGCCACCTCAATTCTTCCTCTCCGTTTTCCTCCTCCAGTGGGCAGTTTATGACAGAATCGATATCTTCCTTTGCTCTGTGAACGGTAAAACACTATCCTGGCTTATTGATATTTACCGGCAGCAAAGCGGCACAAATGACTTGTGATGGAGGAAGGGAGAGAAAGACTGGACTCTGACAAGTGTGGAGGATTCATCACGGGCTACGATTGACTTGGCCCATTTCCACAGAAAATGTACCACCCTTTAAGGTGGTGTTAACCATGCTGCTTGTTAAGATGGAAATGACGGCGCTCGCTGGATTGAAATGGATCGGCGCGGTCTTTCGGAGCCAGGAGAAATTTTTCTGAAAAGCCTCATTATCAAAAATGCTGCCTGCTTTCTTGCTGCTGTAGCGAAATCTGCCTTGAACTGACAGCTTCTGGAGAAAGACATAGAACTGAATCAGGCAAGAGTTCTAAGAAATGAGAGGTTTCATCAGGCACTTGATGCTGATCTCACCGTCATCTGCTTCTGAATCATTCTGCGGTTTCGAGCCCCCCTGCTGTTATCATAATGACTATAAATTTCTACCTTTTAGGGTGTAGTCCGTCATTTTGGACTAATCTAGGACCCACATTTACTCACTATGGGCCAAGGGCTGGCCATTATCATTAGGCTAATTGTGAATAACAAACATCACTTAATGGGGGAACTCTGAGGGCAGGGGTCTCTACTGTGCTCTGTGGAGCCCTTAGTACAGTGTTCAGTAAACGATAATAGTAATTGTGGTATTTGTTCAGTGCTTACTATGTACCAGGCACTGTACAGACTGCTGGGGTTGATGCAAGGCAATCAGATTGGACACAGTCCCTGTCCCATATGGACACCGTCCCCATTTTACAGATGAAGTAACTGAGGCACAGAGAAGTGAAGTGACTTGCCCAAAGCCACCCCACAGATGAGTGGTGGAGCCAGAATTTGAACGCAGGTCCTTCTGGTTCCCAGGGCCATGCTCTATTCACTAGGCCATACAGTTTTGTCATTAAATGCCACTGATGAATCAATTGCTTGACAGCGGGCTTTAAATGCATGGTATTTTATTTTAAGCCTTAACCCTTTAAGGTCAGTAAATAACGTTTCCTGCAATGCTGGAAACTCGTGGGCAGACCCCCCCCCAAAAAAAACTGCCGAAGAAAATGATTTTGAGTAAACCTTTTCAAACTCACTTTGAAATCTGGGAACTCTCAAGTTTTTTAGTCTGTGCCTAAAATGACAGACCCCTTCCTAAATGTCTTCTCGGCCTTGGGATTCCTGCCATCCCCACCTGGTGAAAAGTAATGCCTTTGGTCATAAGGGTTGTGTTTTTGTTGACGCCAGTTTTTCCTGTGAAAACCCTTCCTCCAGAGAGTTGCAGTGAATAAACTCATTTAAAAAGGAAAATTTGGTAGCTCAAAGACAAATGGAAGCAGCGCAATCACAACCACCAGGACCATCGCTGAAGCTTTTTATGGCTCTCTGGCTACCACTTGCCTAAAAGACCCTGGGCCTCCACAGAACACAGAACACTGACTCACCCAAACAAAATCAGTCCCCACACAAGGGGATTGAGAAGCACTGTGGCCTAGAGGTTGAAGCATGGCTTTGGGAGTCAGAAGGACCTGAGTTCCTGGACTCTGTGGTGTGACTTTGGTCAAGTTACTTCACCTCTCTGTGCCTCAGTAACCTCATCTATAAATGTGGATTGAGACTGTGAGTTCCATGAGGGACAGGGACTGTGTCCAACATGATCGCTTTGTATCTACTCCAGTGCTCAGAACAGTGTCTGGCTCATAGCAAGTGTTTTAACAAGCACCCTTAAAAAAAGGGGTGGAGGGGGGAGCTCGGTTGTATGAGAATCTGCCAAAGAAAGTGTTAATTCGACAACTACGCAGGAGCTCTCTTACCCCTCCTTTTGCTGGTAGCTGCAAAAAGCCCACATTTTGACTACATCTGATATTACAGAAGTTGATCTTAAAAGCAAGGTGGGAGGGAGGAGAAGAATGGAGTTCGGGGAGTTGCGGCTGGTAGGTAAGAAAGCCTCCTGACTCATCCCGTTCATGCAGTCTACAGTTCACTACTGCCACCAACTAATTCTTCAGAGCTTTGCAGTTCCGGGCTCTAGGATTTCCACAAACCTCTGCTGGAAAGAACTATTGAATGTAGAGGCATATCTTCCCAATCCTGAAATACTCCCCACAGCAGGTAGCTGGTCTGGGCTCTGCCCTGACTCCGTTGGAAGGTGAGGGTGAAGAAGAAGATTCCTCAACGTTGTCGAAGAGTTGAGAGCTGGAAATGAATATTGCCACTGGAAGCCTGAGAAGCAGCGTCATTTAGTGGTTAAGGCCTGGGAGTCAGAAAGCACTGGCTTCTAATCTTGGCTCTGCTACATGTCTGCTGTACGACTTTGGGCAAATCACTTAACTTCTCTGGGCCTCAGTTTCCTCATTTGTAAAATGGGGATTAAGAGTATGAGTCCCTTGTGGGAAAGGGACTGTGTCAGGTTGTCCCACGTGGGGCTCGCAGTCTTTATCCCCATTTCACAGATGAGGTAACAGGCACAGAGAAGCTAAGTGACTTGCCCCAAGTCACCCAGCTGATAAGTGGCAGAGCTGGGATTAGAACCCACGTCCTCTGACTCCCAAGTCGGTGCTCTTTCCACTACACCGCGCTGCTTCGCGTTGTCAGCAGATGAGCAGCCCTTGTATCCACGGGTTAACAGAGACCTATTAGCTGGTTGCACTATGATAAAGATATAGAGTCCTTAAGGGTGCAGGGTTGGATTTTGTGATGGCTCTCCATTGTTAACATTGTTATTATTAGCATTAATAATGTTGGTATTTGTTAAGCGCTTACTCTGTGCCGAGCACTGTTCTAAGCACTGGGGTAGATACAGGGTAATCGGGTTGTTCCACGTGAGGCTCACAGTCTTAATCCCCATTTTACAGATGAGGGAAGTGAGGCACAGAGAAGTTAAGTGACTTGCCCATAGTCACACAGCTGACAAGTGACAGAGCCGGGATTCGAACCCCCGACCTCTGGCTCCCAAGCCTGTGCTCTTTCCACCGAGCCATGCTGCTTCTCCAAGCCACGCTGCTTATTAATACAGGGGCCTAGGGAAAGACCTAACTCCCAACCTCTGGACCCTATTCTCACTGCTGCCACAATAATAAATGTTTAAAAAATACCGTCATTATTATTAATAATAATAGCATGAATCAATCACTGGTTTTTATTAAGAGCTTGGAAGAGTACAATACAACAGTGTTGGCAGGCACACTCCTTGTCCACAAGGAGCTGATAGCCTAATGGTCCTTTCGGAGGTGGGTCTAGGTGGTGGGGGGGGGCGGGGATCAGTGAGAGCCTGTCTAGGAATAGCAACGACTCCAGTCACTCATCCAATCACATTTATTAAGCTCTTATTCTGTGCAGAGCACTGTACTAAATGCTTAGGAGAGTACAATTCAACAATAAACAGACATATTCCCTGCCCACAACGAACTTACAGTTAATAATAATAATAATAATGATACTTGTTAAGCGCTTACTATAAGCTCTGGGGTAGGGACTGTATCCAGCCTGATTATCTGACTCTATCACAGTGCCTGGCCCATAGTAAGTGCTTAACCAATACCATAAAAAAATCCCACCCACCCTCCTCATACCTGACAATCACGCTCATTCATTCATTCAATCATATTTATTGAGTGCTTACTGTGTGCAGATCACTGTACTAAGCGCTTGGAAAGTACAACTCTCCCCACCTTCAGCACCTTAATGAAGGCACATCCTCTCCAAGAGGCCTTGGAGACTTAAGCCTCGTTTCCTGTTCTTCCACTCTTTTCTGTGTCAACCCTCAAACTTGGATTTTTCTCCCTTTATTCACCCCTCCTTCAGCCCCACAGCACTTATGTATATATCTCCTCTCTAGACTGTAAACTCATTATGGTCAGGGAATATGTCTGCTAATTCTGCTGCACTGTGCTCTCCCGAATGCTTATTACAGTGTTCTGCAAGTAGTAAGTGCTCAAAAATTAAATAAAAATTATTTATATTATTGTCTGCCCCCCCCCCCCCAGGCTGCAAGCTCGTTGTGGGCAGGGAGCTGTCTACTAACTCTGTTATACTGTACTCTCCCAAGTGCTTCGTACAGTGCTCTGCACTCAGTAGTCGCTCAATAAATACGACTGATTAATGGAAAACTGGGGTCAGCCTCTGCCTGTGTAACGATCAAGGCACTGAATGAAACGTCCTGTCCTGCGAACAGACTTTCCATCCACTAGAGGCCACCCTCCTCCTAATCTTAATGCTTCCCTTCGGCATCAAAAGAGTCGTCATGTTGAACTATTTACTGAACGCCACCTGAATACTATCAGCTTGGGACAGTGGAAAGAGCCTGGGCTTGGGAGTCAGAGGTCATGAGTTAGACTCCCGGCTCTGCCACTTGTCAGCTGTGTGACTGTGGGCAAGTCACTTCACCTCTCTGGGCCTCAGTTCCCTCATCTGTAAAATGGGGATTAACCGTGAGCCTCACGTGGGACAACCTGATGACCCTGTATCTACCCCAGCGCTTAGAACAGTGCTCTGCACATAGTAAGCACTTAACAAATACCAACATTATTACATTAGAGTTCAGAACACACTCCCCGCTCTCAGGGAGCACCCACTAGAATGGGGAGACAGACATCCCTGAGTAGAAGAGAAGCAGTGTGGCCTAGTACATAGAACAGCAAGCTGCCAGTCAGAAGGACCTGGGTTCTAATCCCAGCTCTGCCACTTGTCTGCTGTGTGACCTTGAGGTACTCACTTCACTTCTCTGGGCCTCAGTTACCTCATTTACTAAGACTATGAGCCCCATGTGGGAGCGGGACTGCATCTAACCTGGTTAACTGGAATCTATTCCAGTGTTCAGCACAGTCCTGTTCACCTCTAAAAAGTATTTCCATGAATGATAACAGTAGAAGAGGAAGGACCAAATAGGAAGTAGAACAGATATGGGTGGATGAACCACCAGAATGCATCACCAAAAGTACAGACGAAATACATGGTGTGGTGGATAGAGCACGGGCTTGGGAATCAGAAAGTTAAGGGTTTTAATCCCAGCTCTGTCACTTTTCTGCTGTGTGGCCTTGGGCTAATCACTTCACTTCTCTGTGCCTCAGTAACCTCATCTGTAAAATGGGAATTGAGACTGTGAGCCCCAGGTGGGACAGGGACTATGTCCAACTGATTTGCTTGTATCCACCCCAGCGCTTAGTACAATGCCGGGCACATAGTAAGCACTTAAATATCACAGCTGTTATTTCTTTAAGTGCAGAGGGGAAAGTATAAATACATGAAGAAGCACTAGGGGTGGTTGTTGGATTAGTAAAGTTTGGGAGGTTGGGAATTAATCGGAGGAGGCTTCCAGGAGGAGGGGAAGTTTTAGGAGGGCTTGAAATTGGGAAGGGCTGAGGTTTGGCAGACTTTGGTGGGAGGGAATTCCAGATAGAAGACGAGAAAGTTGATGGTGAGGTAGTGTTGGAAGGTGCATCTCTGAGACGTGAAGAAGTGCGTTCAGGGGAGTAGTGGATGAAGACAGCCTGTGTGGAAGATGGGGAGCCAGGAGTGGCACTTTGCTCTGGTCAACTCTGGCCACACTTGGGTTTTCTATGTACAATTCTCGTGTGCCCCTTGTAATAATAATAATGATGGTATTTGTTAAGCACTTACTATGTGCCAAGCACTGTTCTAAGCGCTGGAGTAGATACAAGGTAGTCAGGTTGTCCCACATGCTGCTCACAGTCTTTATCCCCTTTTGACAGATGAGGTAACTGAGGCACGGAGAAGCGAAGTGACTTGCCTAAGATCACAGAGCAGACGTGGCGGATCCGGGACTAGAACCCGCGTCCTCTGACTCCCAAAAGCTGTGCTTTTGCCTCTCAGCCACACTGCTTCTCCTAACACCCCCTTGTCTGCCAACTCACTTGTGGCACCCATTGCCCACCGGGGCCGCGCCTAAGACAGCGAGTGCTGCACAAACAAAAATGTGTTAAGTGCTTACTATGTATCTAACACTGTTCTAAGCACTGGGGTGGGTACTAGTTCATTAGGCCGGTCACAGTCCCTATCCCGCATGGGTTCAGAGTCTAAGTATGGAGGCAGAACAGGTATTGAATCCCCATTTTACAGTTGAGGAAACTGAGGCCCAGTGAAGTGACTGGCCCTAGGTCACCACCCAACAAGCGATTGGCAAAGCCAGGATTAGAACCCAGGGCCTTTGACTCCCAGGCCTGTGCTCTTTCCACGAGGCCACACTGCTTCTTAGTCCTGAAGTCTTCCTTACTGGACGAGGCTTTGTGCAACATTTGCTTTGGGAAAGGAGTTTTTGTTCAAATGGAATTTCAAATGAGGCTTTGGCTTCTCGGATGAGCTCCCACCCTGGCCACAGCTCCACTATTGAGCTGGCATTTCTCCACCTTGGCACCCTCACCCTACTATGGCTCTCTCGGAGTTGGAATACACATTTCCTACCCACAACAAGTTCTCCTTTTCTAACCTTTGCTATGTCCCTCCCTCCTCCACGTAGCTCTTTCCCCTTTCCCTCCCGACAGATTGCTACTCTCCCCATCTTCGAAATCCTAATAAAATCACATTTCCTCTGGAAGTCCTCCCTGATTAATCTCTCATCTCTTCACCCTATTCCCTTCCTTAGGGCTCACCTCTGCACTTGAGTCCATAACACTAAGCATTTACTCACCCCACCCCTCCTCCACAGAATTTAGGGAAGCAACATGGCCTAGTAGATAGAACACGGGCCTGGGAGCCACTTGTCTGCTTTGTGACCTTGGGCAAATCACTTCTCTTCTCTGTACCTCAGTTACCTCATCTGTAAAATGGAGATTAAGACCGTGGGCCCCACGTGGAACAGGGATTGTGTCCAACCAGATTAGCTTGTATCTAAACCATCGCTAACTCGGCACATACTAAGTGCATAACAAATACCATAAAAACAATTATGTACGTATCTTTGTACCCATTCTGTCTCTCTACACCCAGCTAAATTGTAAATTCCTCAAGGGCACTGGTAGTGTCAACCAAATAAGTGCTTAGTACAGTCCTTGGCAGAGAGTAAGTGCTCAGTAAATACAACTGATTGCTTGAATCACAAATTGGGAAGCAGCAGAGTCTATGGATAAACAACGTGGTCTACCGGAAAGAGCACGGGCCTGGGAGTCAAAGGATTCGGGTTCTAATCCTGACTCTGCCACTTGCCTCCTGTGTGACCTTGGGTGAATCACTAAACTAACTTCTCTGGGCCCCAGTTGCCTTTTCTGTAAAATGGAGATTTATCAACTGTTCTCCTTCCTAGTTAGTCCCTGTCCCACCTGGGGCTCACAGGCTGTGTCCAACCTGATTATCTTGAATCCAGCCCAGTGCTAACAAATACCATAATAAAAATAATAGTGACAACCCTCTTTCTCTTAAATTCCTCTATGCTTCCTCCCTCCCTGGCTTTTCCCATCCTATTTATTTGGGTCCCGGTTCCTCCGGGATGCATCGCTCACTTTTACATTTGGCTCTCAATTTTCTGCCTCTTTAGAAAGGCCACTTCCAGGATGTGGGGAAAGTGTGGTGTAGTGGAAAAACCGTGGCACTGAAAGGTGGAGGACTTGGGTTCTAGTACTGGTTCTGCCACTTGTCTACTGTGTGACCTTGAGCATGTTTCTTAACTTCCCTAAGCCTCAGTTCCCCCATTTTTAAAATGGAGGTAATAACTGCCTGACGGTACCCCTCAGAGAAGTTGCAAAGATTGAGATAAATTCAGTTAGGTACCTTGCCAATAAAACCATTAGATTAGTAATAATATTAATAGTATTGGTTAAGCGCTTTCTATGTGCCAGACACTGTACTAAGTGCTGGAGTGGATACAAGCAAATCAGATTGGACACAGTCCCTGTCCCACGTGGGGCTCACAGTCTCAATCCTCATTTTACCGATTAGGCATCTGAGGTACAAAGAAGTGAAGTGACTTGCTCAAGGTCACACAGAAGACAAGTGGTGGGGCAGATATTACTTACACTGTGAGCTCCATGAGGGACAGGGACTATATCAGACTTATTATCTTGTCTCTACTTGGCACACAGTGAGTGCTTAACAAATGCCATCATTATTATTATTATTACCTGTTCATGAAGTCTAGTCACTAGGTTAAGCCCAGGGCTCTTTCTCTGTGGGAGGTAGGGAGCTTCTACACTAAAAAGTGGCTTTGGTTTCTTGACAGGGTAATGATTGTTTACATACAGATTCCAGTGAAAGGAGTGATAAACATTTGGTTGAATTTACCTGGTCATCAAGATGTAAAACACTTAAAAAGGGATACCTCTGAAATGGTAATGACTTTTATTGAAGAGCTGAGGTTTGGCACTCTTGCTGAGTATATGCACACCCACCTTGGATTTGTGCGTGTGTGTGTGTGTGTGTGTGTGTGTGTGTGTGTATCTGTATAGTGTTGTTTTAAGAAATGTTTTTGAAAAGTATCAGTTTTAAGCATTGAATTCCATACTGCTGAAAAGCAGCAAGGCCTAGTGGATAGAATAGAAGAGTGGGAATTCGAATCCCCACTCTGCCCCTTGCTTGTTCTGTGACTTTGGGCAAGTCATTTCACTTCCTCTTTGTGTTTCTTTATCTGTAAAGTATCTTTTAAATACCTCTTCTCCCTCTCCTTTACACTGTGAGCTCTGCATGGGACAGGGACTGTGTCTGAACTGACTATCCTCTATCTACCCTAGAATTAGGCACATAGGAAGTGCTTAACAAATACCATAATTATCATCAGTCAGTTAATCATATTTACTGAGCACTTACTGTATGCAGAACACTGTATTAAGTGCTTGAGAGAGTACAGTATAACAATATAACAGACACATTCTCTGCTCACAGTGAGTTTATAGTGTAGAGGGGAGAGAGACATTAATATAAGTAAATAAATTACAGCTATGTACATAAGTGTTGTGGGTCTGGAAGGAAGAATAAAAAGAGCAAGTCAGTTGACACGGAAGGAAGTTGAAGAAAAGGAAAGGAGGGCTTAGTTAGGGAAAGTTTCTTCATCTTCTCCGTCATTATTATTATTATTACTGATTATGTAAATATTGTACTCCCCTTTATTTCTAACCCAATTTTTGGAAACTTAGGAAAGAGGCATTTGCAGAAGTGAAAAAGGAGAGTTGAAATTTCTGCCCTGAGTTAGTAGTGATGATAATGATGGACTTTGTTAAACACATACTATGTATCACACATGTTCTAAGCACTGGGGTAAACACAAATTAATCTCACTGGACACGGTCCTTGTACCTCATGGGGCTCACGGTTTAAATAGAAGGGAGGACAGGTATTGAATGCCCATTTTACAGATTAGGAAACTGCGGCCCAGAGAAGTGAAGTTACTTGTCAAAGGTCAGTTGGTGGAGTTGGGATTAGAATCCAGATCCTCTGACTACCAGGCCTGTGCTCTTTCCACTAGGCCATGCTGCTTCGCTTCTCTAAGCCTGAACCTCCATGACTGAGAATTGCTCGGTGCCACACATCAATAATCCCTGCTTAGAGCCTCCCAGTCCTAGACCAATGTCAGCACAGCCATCTGATTGACTGAGAGCAGCTTAACTTTTTCCAAGCCCTGAAGCTTGATCCATTCTGGCTGCTGCCCTTGAAGGCTTCATGGTGAAGAAAGAAATGAGATGGCCTAGTGGATAGAGTTCAGCTCCGGGAGTCAGAAGGATCTGGGTTCTAACCCTGAGTCAGAAGGATCTGGGTTCTAACCCTGGTTCCTCCACTTGTCAGCTGTGCGATCTAGGACAGGTCACTTCACGTCTCTGGGCCTCAGTTCCCTCATCTGTAAAATGCGGATTAATGCTGTTAGCCCCTGGAGGGACCTGGATTAGCTCGCATCTACCCCAGAGCTGAGTACAGTGCCTGGCACATTGCATAACAAATACCACTTAAAAAAAAAAAAAGAGGAAGGCAGCGGGTGTACCTGACAGTCTGGTGCCCTAATGGGTCAATTAAGAAATAATAATAATTATGTTATTTTTTTAAGCACTTACTATTTGCCAGGCACTGTACTAAGCACTGGGATAGATACAAGCAAATCAGGTATGTTCAGGTACCTAAACTCCCAGCTCTAAATGCATTCTTTCTGGGAATAATAATAATAATGGTGTTTATCAAGCGCTTACTATGTGCCAATCACTGATCAAAGCACTGAGGCAGATATAAGGTAGTCAGTTTGGACACAGTCCCTGTCCCACATGGGGCTCACAGTCTTAATCCCCAGTTTACGGATGAGGTAACTGAGGCACAAAGAAGTTAAACGACTTGCCCACGGTCACATAGCAGACATGTGGCAGAACCAGGATTAGAACCTATGTCCTCTGACTCCAGACCCGTGTTCTTTGCACTAGACCATGCTGCTTCCTCTAAGTAGTAGCAATAATATTAATACATTATTAATTAATATTAATAATATAATAATAAGGAATTCGTAGTAATAGTATTTAGTATGTGTTCACTTTGTGCAGAATACGCATGTGGGAATTGGAACTCTGGAGGAACAAGAGGCTCACAAACTAAGAAGTAGACCTCTTCCAAGAGATCCCAAAATATTATGATAAAAGTTATTGTTTGCCAATCAAATGCAGCTGGAAGCAGTTACAATGTACGGGAACACATGGATTTGGGGTTTTTCGGGGGTGGAGGAGTGGGGCGGGAATCTCCACTGAGGAAAAGGAGAGGAATGTGTGAACATCTGAGAAGCAGCATGGCCTAGCAGAAAGAGCACACACAGGCCTGAGAGTCAGAGGTCTTGGGTTCTAATCCCAGCTGTGGCACTTGTCTGCTCTGTGACACTGGGCAAGTCATTTCACTTCTGTGCTTCGGTTGCCTCATCCGTAAAATGGGGATTAAGACTGGGATCCCTATGTGGGACAGGGATTATGTCCAACCTTGATTATCTTGTGCTCAGTATGGTGCCTGGCACATAGTCAGCACTTAGCAAATACCATAAAAAAAGCCCTAGAAACCTGGAGTTGTGTCCTAAATTATGTTTGGTATTGTTCCCTGCGTGTGTGGGCTTAATAAATAATACTGCCTACTGATTCTCCATCATGGACTTCCTATGTAGTTCTGTGCGTCAGTTTCTTTATGTAGAATACCAGGCAGGGCATATCACTGTTTATTGTGTACTGCATTTTCCCGAGTGCTTAGTACAGTGCTCTGCATATAGTAAGTGTTCAATAAATGAATAAATAGAATGTCGAGAACTGATTGCATTACCATTTATTGCATGTGTCCAACATTTATTTGGTGCAAAGCACCATGCTAAATGCTGGGGAAAAGTAACAGGGATAATAATTCAAACGTGCTCCCCGGCTCATGAGGGAAGCTCACGTTCTAAAGGGGGAAGGGGGAAAGGAGAACATTTCCACAAAGAAAGATTAACATGAAAAAGCAAAACCAATAAATTACAAAAGAACGAAAACGAGAGCCAGAAAACATTTCTCTGAAAGGAACATTCAGGTTCGCCGTCACCACTCCGCCTTCGGCCCCACATCTCAGTCACTGGTTTTTCACCGTTCCAGCTTCTCTTTCTGTCCTCCTCAGGGGTGGGCGGAGGGAGGGTAGGCACTGCTCTGCGGGACCCTGGGCCCCAAATTTTCTCGTGTTCTACCCAAGAGGTGGTTCGATAAATGCTGCTGCTGATGTGTTGGCATCGGTGCTTAATTTTACCATATCAGGTAATCGGTGACCGCATTGTCAGAAGTTTATTTGAAAGGCTAATCGCCTCCGAGAGGTTTACAGATCCAATGTATAGATTTTATGGGCTGGCCTGTGAGTCTATTTTTGTACTACATCCATATAATTGAAATGGCAGGCCCCGAGCTGCTAGGTCTTTAGCAGAGGTACCCTTGAAATTAACTTGATTAATGCCTTTGTTTCTCCAAAGTCCTTTTTTTATATTACTTACACTTTATTTGACCTTATACTGGTCAAATATTTGTGTTGGAATTTATTTCTGTAGGAAATAATTATTTATTAATAATCTATAATTATTTAATTACAGAAATAATTTCTGTAGCAGAATCCCCTGCTTCAGAGCCGGGTTTGGATCTCCTAATTCTAGTCTCTTCTCCCAAACACTTAGTACAGTGCTCTGCTCAGAGTATACATTCAATAAATACTACTGACTGTTCCTTACCTCACATAGTTCCGTTAAGGGGTGAGGTAGGGAAAGGCAGAATTCATAATAATTGCGGCACTTGTTAAGCACTTACTATGTGCTAAGTACTTCACTAAATGCTAAGCTAGGTAATAATAATAATAATTATAATAATTTGGTATTTGTTAAGCGCTTGCTATGTGCAGAGCACTGTTCTAAGCACTTGAGAAGATACAGGGTAAGCAGGTTGTCCCATGTGAGGCTCACAGTTAATCCCCATTTTACAGATGAGGTAACTGAGGCCCAGAGAAGTGAAGTGACTTGCCCACAGTCACACAGCTACTTGTTAAGCACTTACTATGTGCCAAGCACTGTTTTAAGCACAGGGTAGAGACAAGGTAATCAAGTTCGACACGGTCCATGTTCCAGAGTGGGCTCACAGTCTTAATTCCCATTTTAGAGATGAGGTAATTGAGTCACTGAGAATTTAAGTGACTTGCCCAAGGTCATCCAGCAGGCATGTGGAGGAGCTGTGACTGGAACCCAAGACCTCTGACTCCCAGGCTCATGCTCTTTCCACTAGGCCATGCTGCTTCTAATCAGATCAGACACGGTCCCTGTCCCACATGGGACTCACAGTCTAAGTAGGAGGGAGACCATGTATCCGATCCCCATTTTACAGATGAGGAAAGTGATGCCCGAAGAAATTAGGTGATTTGCCCAAATTCAACCAGAAGCCGGAGCAGAGCTGGGTTTAGAACCCAAAGCCCCTGATTCCCAGACCTGCTTGTCACCAATTGACAGGGGAGACAACAGGCACAGGAGAAGTGGAGAAGCAGCGTGGTTCAGTGGAAAGAGCCCGGGCTTGGGAGTCAGAGGTCATGGGTTCTAATCCTGCCTCCTCCGCTTGACAGCTGTGTGACCCTGGGCAAGTCACTTAACCTCTCTGTGCCTCAGTTCCCTCATCTGTAAAATGGGGATGAAGACTGTGAGCCCTACTTGGGACAGCCTGATGACCTTGCATCTACCCCAGCGCTTAGAACAGTGCTTGGCACATAGTAAGCGCTTAACAAATACCAACATTATTATTATTATTATTATTATTAAGTGAACTGGAAGAGCTGTGATTTGAGCCAGGTCCCCTGACTTCTAGGCCCATGTTCTTTTCACTAGGCCATGCCACTTCCTCAGTAAACCCTGCCATGCCTTGGCATCCCCTGAGCCCTGCTCCTCATGATGGTAAATGCGATATGTGGCTATATATATATCAGCTCTCTTCATCTACTACCCTCCAGGCCACACGCTTCCCTACTTCCAAGTTACCTTCTACCTATATCTTGATCTTCCATCTCCTGACTCTGACCTCTCACTAATACTACTTACTACTTACTACTACTTAAAACTCACCTCCTCCAAGAGGCCTTCCCAGACTGAGCTCCCCCCTTTTTCCCTCTGCTCCCTCTACCCCCCTTCACCTCTCCACAGCTAAACCCTCTTCTCCCCCCTTCCCTCTCCTCCTCCCCCTCTCCCATCCCACCCCCTCAGCACTGTACTCATCCGCTGGACTGTATATATCTTTACCACCCTATTTATTTTGTTTATTTTGTTTAATGAGATGTACATCACCCTGATTCTATCTAGTTGCCATTGTTTTTATGAGATGTTCTTCCCCTTGATTCTATTTATTGCCATTGTTCTTGTCTTCCTGTCTCCCCCGATTAGACTGTAAGCCCGTCAAACGGCAGGGACTGTCTCTATCTGTTGCCGACTTGTTCATCCCAAGCGCTTAGTACAGTGCTCTGCACATAGTAAGCACTCAATAAATACTATTGAATGAGTATGACTTAGTGGGAGTCAGGAGATCTGGCTTCTAATCCCAGGTCCACCACTTTCCCTCTACCTGACTTTGGGCAAGTCACTTAACTTCTCTGGGCCTCAGTTTCCTCGTCTGAAAATTGGGAAGTAAATCCTTCTTCTTCTTCTTCCCACGTAGACGGTGAGCCCACGTGGGGCAGGGACTGTGATGGATCCGATGGCTTTAGGAACAGAGTAAGCGGTTAATAATAATAATAATAATGTTGGTATTTGTTAAGCGCTTACTATGTGCACAGCACTGTTGTAAGTGCTGGGGGAGATACAGGGTAATAATAGTAATAATAATGTTGGTATTTGTTAAGCGCTTACTATGTGCAGAGCACTGTTCTAAGCGCCGGGGTAGACACAAGGGAATCAGGTTGTCCCTCGTGAGGCTCACCGTTAATCCCCATTTTACAGACGAAGTAACTGAGGCACAGAGAAGTGAAGTGACTTGCCCACAGTCACACAGCTGCCAAGTGGCAGAGCCAGGATTTGAACCCATGACCTCTGACTCCCAAGCCCGGGCTCTTTCCACTGAGTCATGCTGCTTCTCTAACAAATACCATTATCATCACTATGAGTATTATTATTGTTAATATCAATTAATTTTTTAAAAAACCAATCAGTGGTATTTATTGAGTGCAACGGAATTAGAGAAGCAACATGGCCTAGTGGATAGAGCCTGGGGCCTGGGAGTCAGAAGGACCTGGATTCTAATCCTGACTGCCATTTATCAGCTGTGTGATTTTGGGCAAGTCACTTCACTCCTCTCTATTACCTCATCTCTAAAATGGGGATTAAGACTGGGAAGCCTCATGTGGAACAGGGATTGTGTATCACCTGATTAACGTGCATTTACTCCAACGCTAAGTACAGTGCCAGGCACACGTTGCTTAATATCATTAAAAAAAGAGTAGGGGACCCGTTCCCTGCCCACATTGATTTTACAGTCTAATATCCTCAAAGGCTTCTGTGAACAAAGGGGCTAATTTCTCCTGTAGACCCTAAGATCATTGTGGGCAGGGAATGTGTCTATTATATTGTACTCTCCCGAGCGCTTAGTACAGTGCTAGAGAAGCATCATGGCCTAGTGGATAGAGCGCAGGCCTGAAAGTCAAAAGATGACTCCCGTTCCTCCCCTTATCTGCTGTGTGGTCTTGGGCAAATATTTATACTGATGTCTGTTTATTTGTATTGATGTCTGCCTCCCCGCCCAGACTATGAGCCCGTTGGGGGGCAGGGATTGTCTCTCTTTGTTGCTGAATTGTACTTTCCAAGCGCTTAGTAGAGTGTCAGCACACAGTAAGTGCTCAATAAATATGATTGAATGAATGAACTTCTCTGGGCCTCAGTTACCTCATCTGTTAAATGGGGATCCCGACTCTGCCGCTTGTCAGCTGTGTGACTGTGGGCAAGTCACTTCACTTCTCTGTGCCTCAGTTCTCTCATCTCTAAAATGGGGATGAAGACTGTGAGCCCCACGTGGGACAACCTGATGACCCTGTATCTACCCCAGCGCTTAGAACAGTGCTCTGCACATAGTAAGTGCTTAACAAATACCAACATTATTATCAAGACTGTGAGCCTGGGCGGGACAGGGACTGTGTTTACCCCAATTTGCTTGTATCCACCCCAGCGCTTAGTATGGTGTCTGGACGTAGTAAGAGCTTAGCAAATACCATTTATTATTATTATTACAGTGCTCTGCACGTAGTAAGCGCTCAATAAATCTGACTTTGATTGTAGAGGAGACACATGGTCACCCTGCTCAGGGGTCCATGAAGGCCAGAAATTCCCTCAGGATAGGTTGGGCAGGGGCCCTCAGGACCTCATCCCTGCTTTTCCTCATCTCCCACTCCCTCCTGCATCCACCCTGACTTGCTCCCTTTCCTCTCCCCCCTCCGCCTCTCATCACTTATGTCCATATCTGTCATTTTATTGATTGTTATCGAAGTCTATTTGTACTGATATCTGCCTGCCACCTCAGACTCTGAGCTCTTTGTGAGCCGGTCTTGCCTCTCTTTATTGCTGTGTTTTACTTTCGTCGTGGGCGGGGATGATCACTCTTTATTGTTGTACTTTCCCAAAGCGCTTAGTACAGTGCTCTGCACGCAGTAAGTGCGGAATAAATACGATTTGAATGAATGAATGACAAAAACTCCTCACTCTTGGCTTCAAAGCTCTTCGTCACCTTGCCTCTTCTTACCTCACCTCCCTTCTCTCCTTCTACATCCCTGCCCGCGCACTCCGTTCCTCCGGTGCCGCTCACCTCCTCACTGGGTCTCCTTCTTGTTCCACCCACGTCCCACCTCTGGCCTGGAATAATAATAATAATAATGTTGGTATTTGTTAAGCGCTTACTATGTGCCGAGCACTGTTCTAAGCACTGGGGTAGATACAGGGTAATCAGGTTGTCCCACGTGAGGCTCACAGTCTTCATCCCCATTTTACAGATGAGGTCACTGAGGCACAGAGAAGTGAAGTGACTTGCCAACAGTCACACAGCTGCCAAGTGGCAGAGGCGGCATTCGATCCCACGACCTCTGACTCCCAAGGCCGTGTTCTTTCCACTGAACTATGCTGCTTCTCTGTTCTCCCTCCTCACATCTGCCGAACAATCATCCCACTTCCAAGCCCTAATGAAGGCTCACCTCCTCCAGGAGGCCTTCCCAGACTAAACCCCCTTTTTCTCAGCTCCCCCTCCCTTCCGCATCACCTCAACTCGCTCCCTTTGCCCTTCTCCCCTGCCGCACAGCACTTATGCAAATATGTATACATCTTTAACCCTATTTATTTATATCGATGCCTGTTTACTTGTTTTGACGTGTACATATCTATAACCCTACTTATTTATATTGATGCCGGTTTACTTGTTTTGATGTCTGTCTCCCCCCTTCTAGACTTTAAGCCCGATGTGGTCAGGGACTGTCTCCACTGCTGAATTGTACTTTTGCAAGCGCTTAGTACAGTGCTCTGCACACAGTGAGCGCTGAGACAAAGCCCCCCTTTTCCTCTGCTCCCTCTCCCTTTGCTCTACCCCCTCCCCGCCCATCCCACCCCACAGCAGCACTTGCGTATATATGTACAGATTTATAATTCTATTCATTTATATTAATGAAGTGTGTTTAATTCTATTTATTGATATTGATGGTATTGACACCTGTTTACTTGTTTTGATGCCTGTCTCCCCCCCTTCCAGATCGTGAGCAGCGTGGCTCAGTGGAAACAGCCCGGTCTTGGGAGTCAGAGGTCATGGGTTCTAATCCCAGCTCGAGCCACTTGTCAGCTGTGTGACTTTGGGCAAGTCACTTCTCTGTGCCTCAGTTACCTCACCTGTAAAATGGGGATTAAGACTGTGGGACAACCACGTGGGATAACCAGCGCTTAGAACAGTGCTTCGCACAGCAGCCCGGCGCAGGGGAAAGAGCACGGGCTTTGGAGTCAAAGGTCATGGATTCGAATCCCAGCTCTGCCACTTGTCAGCTGTGTGACTGTGGGCAAGTCACTTCACTTCTCTGTGCCTCAGTTACCTCATCTGTAAAATGGGGATGAAGACTGTGAGCCCTACGTGGGACAACCAGATTCCCCTGTGTCTACCCCAGCGCTTAGAACAGTGCTCAGCACATAGTAAGCGCTTAACAAATACCAACACTCTCCAAGAGGCCTTCCCAGACTGAGCTTCCCCTTTTTCCTCTGCTCCTCCCCCTTCCCCCTTCACCTCCCCTCAGCTAAGCCCCCTTTCCCCCTGCTCCTCCCTCTCTCCCTTCCTCTTCCCTCAGTACTGTGCTCATTTGCTCATTTGTATATATCTTTATTACCCTATTTATTTTGTTAATGAGGTGTACATCCCCTTGATTCTATTTATTGTTATTGTTTTTGTCTGTCTGTCTCCCCCCGATTAGACTGTAAGCCCGTCAATGGGCAGGGATTGTCTCTCTCTGTTGCCAAACTGTACATTCCAAGCGCTTAGTCCAGTGCTCTGCACATAGTAAGCGCTCAATAAATACTACTGAATGAATGAATGAACATAGTAAGCGCTTAACAATTATTACTGTCTCTATTTGTTGCTGAATTGTACTTTCCAAGGGCTTAGTCCAGTGCTCTGCACACAGTAAGTGCTCAATAAATACTATTGAATGAATGAATGAACATAGTAAGCCCTTAACAATTATTACTGTCTCTATTTGTTGCTGAATTGTACTTTCCAAGGGCTTAGTCCAGTGCTCTGCACACAGTAAGCGCTCAATAAATACTATTGAATGAATGAATGAACATAGTAAGCCCTTAACAATTATTACTGTCTCTATTTGTTGCTGAATTGTACTTTCCAAGGGCTTAGTCCAGTGCTCTGCACACAGTAAGCGCTCAATAAATACTATTGAATGAATGAATGAACATAGTAAGCCCTTAACAATTATTATTGTCTCTATTTGTTGCTGAATTGTACTTTCCAAGGGCTTAGTCCAGTGCTCTGCACACAGTAAGCGCTCAATAAATACTATTGAATGAATGAATGAACATAGTAAGCCCTTAACAATTATTACTGTCTCTATTTGTTGCTGAATTGTACTTTCCAAAGGCTTAGTCCTGTGCTCGGTGCACAGTAAGCGCTCAATAAATACGACTGACTGACTGACTGACTGAATGAATAAAGATGATTGAATGAACGAATGAGTGGGAACAAGGCTCTGGGCTTGTCACTCCCCTCCTCAAAAACCTCCAGTGGTTGCCTATCAACCTTCGCATGAAGCAAAGACTCCTCACTGTTGGCTTCAAAGCTGTCCAACCCCTTGCCCCCTCCTACCTCACCTCCCTTCTCTCCTTCTCCATCGCAGCCCGCACCCTCCGCTCCTCTGGTGCCGTTCACCTCCTCACTAGGCCTCGTTCTTGCACCTGTCCCGCCGTCGACCCCTGGCCCACGTCCTACCACTGTCCTGGAACGCCCTCCCTCCTCACATCCCCCAAACTAGTTCTCTTCCCTTCTTCAAAGCCCTACTGAGAGCTCACCTCCTCCAGGAGGCCTTCCCAGACTGAGCCCTCCCTTTCCCTCCGCTCCTCCTCCCCTCCCTGTTCCCCCTTCTCCCTCCCTCTGCTCTTCCCCCTTCCCCTTCCCCTCCCCCTAGCAATTGTGTATATTTTTAACTATTATTTATTACTCTATTTTATTAACGATGTGTTGGGAAGCAGCGTGGCTCAGTGGAAAGAGCCTGGGCTTCGGAGTCAGAGGTCATGAGTTCGACTCCCGGCTCTGCCACTTGTCAGCTGTGTGACTGTGGGCAAGTCACTTCACTTCTCTGGGCCTCAGTTACCGCATCTGTAAAATGGGGATTAACTGTGAGCCTCACGTGGGACAACCTGATTACCCTGTATCTACCCCAGTGCTTAGAACAGTGCTCTGCACATAGTAAGCACTTAACAAATACCAACATTATTATTATTATTATTATTAATGATGTGTTTATTAATGATGTGATTAATCTATGATTCTATTTATCTATTTCGATGGTATCGATGCCTGACTACTTGGTTTTTTTTTTTTTTTGCTGTCCATCTCCTCCTTTTAGACTGTTGTCGGGCAGGGATTGTCTCTATCTGTTGCGGAATTGTACCTTCCAAGCGCTTAGTACAGTGCTCTGCACACAGTAAGCTCTCAATAAATACGACTGAATGAGTGAATGAAAGTAAGCACTCAATAAATACGATTGAATGAATGAATCAATGAAAGTAAGTGCTCAATAAATATAAGAATGAATGAATGTAAGTGCTCAATAAATATAATAGAATGAATGAATGTAAGTAAGTGCTCAATTAATGTTAATTAATGTTGGTATTTGTTAAGCGCTTACTATGTGCCGAGCACTGTTCTAAGCGCTGGGGTAGACACAGGGGAATCAGGTTGTCCCACGTGGGGCTCACAGTCTTAATCCCCATTTTACAGATGAGGGAACTGAGGCACAGAGAAGTGAAGTGACTTGCCCACAGTCACACAGCTGACAAGTGGAAGAGCTGGGATTCGAACTCATGAGCCCTGACTCCAAAGCCCATGCTCTTTCCACTGAGCCACGCTGCTTCTCAATAAATACGACTGAATGAATGAATGAAAGTAACGCTCAATAAATACGATTGAATGAATGAATGAAAGTAAGCGCTTAGTAAATACCCTGAAGGAATGAATGAATGAATGAAAGTAAGCACTCAGTAAATATGGCTGAATGAATGAAGGAAAGTAAGCACTTAAATACTTTTGAATAATGAATGAATGAAAATAAGCGCTCAAGAAATTGAATGAAGGAAAGTAAGTGCTCAATAAATATAATTGAATAATGAGTGCATGAAAGTAAGCGCTCAATAAATACGATTGAATGAATGAATGAAAGTAAGCGCTCAATAAATACGTCTGAATGAATGAAAGTAAGCTCTCAATAAATATGTCTGAATGAATGAATGAAAGTAAGCGCTCAATAAATACGATTGAACGAATGAATGAAAGTAAGCGCTCAATAAATATGTCTGAATGAATGAATGAAAGTAAGCGCTCAAGAAATTGAATGAATGAAAGTAAGCGCTCAGTAAATATGACTGAAGGAATGACTGAATGAAAGTAAGCGCTCAATAAATACTTTTGAATAATGAGTGAATGAAAGTAAGCGCTCAATAAATACCACTGAATGAATGAAAGTAAGCGCTCAATAAATACGATTGAATAAATGAATGAATGAAAGCGCTCAAGAAATACAATTGAATGAATGAATGAAAGTAAGAGCTCAGTAAATACGACTGAATGAAGAAATGAAAGTAAGCGCTCAAGAAATGCGATTGAATGAATGAATGAATGAAAGTAGGTGCTCAAGAAATATGATTGACTGAATGAAAGTAAGCGCTCAATAAATACGTCCGAATGAATGAATGAAAGTAAGCGCTCAATAAATACGTCCGAATGAATGAAAGTAAGCGCTCAATAAATACGTCTGAATTAATGAATGAAAGTAAGCGCTCAATCAATACGATTGAATGAATGAATGAAAGTAGGCGCTTAGTAAATACGACTGAAGGAATGAATGAATGAAAGTAAGCGCTCACTAAATACGTCCGAATGAATGAATGAAAGTAAGCGCTCAATAAATACGATTGACTGAATGAAAGTAAGCGCTCACTAAATACGTCTGAATTAATGAATGAAAGTAAGCGCTCAAGAAATGCGATTGAATGAATGAATGAAAGTAAGCACTCAATAAATACGTCCGAATGAATGAATGAAAGTAAGCGCTCAATCAATACGATTGAATGAATGAATGAAAGTAGGCGCTTAGTAAATACGACTGAAGGAATGAATGAATGAAAGTAAGCGCTCAAGAAATACGATTGAATGAATGAAAGTAAGCGCTTAGTAAATACGACTGAAGGAATGAATGAAAGTAGGCGCTTAGTAAATACGACTGAAGGAATGAAGCAAAGTAAGGGCTCAAGAAATACGATTGAATGAATGAAAGTAAGCGCTTAGTAAATACGACTGAAGGAATGAAGCAAAGTAAGGGCTCAAGAAATACGACTGAATGAATGAGTGCGTGAAAGTAGGCGCTCAATAAATACGACGGAATGAAAGAAATAAAAGTCAGCGCTCAATAAAGACGACTGAACAATGTCCGAAATGTCAAGAAATTTAATGCAGGAATGCAAGCAAACGCTCAATACCCACGATCGAATGAATGAATGAAAGTGAGGGCCCAGGAGATACTGCTGAATGAATGAATGAATGAACGAATGAACGAATGAACGAATGAACGAATGAACGAGGGTCCGTCCGGGGCCCTGAGGGGAGGGAGCGTGTGCGCCTGCGCGAGCGGCCAGTTTGGGGGGGGGAAGGGCCCCCTCCCGCGCGCACGGGGAGGGAGCGTGTGCGCCTGCGCGAGCTGCCGGAGGGAGGGGGGGGGCTCCCCCGCGCGCGCACCGGGAGGGAGCGTGTGCGCCTGCGCGTTCGGCCAGGCGCCCGCGCGCACGCACGCTCTCTCCTCCCCCTCCCTGGGGCGTGATGACGTAGGCTGCGTGCTCAGCGGCACCGCCTCTTCCCGCCGTCCGCCGCCCTTATAGCGGCGTCTCTGGAGCGCGCGCGCCATTGTGTGGCTGAGACCGGGCCTCCGTGTGGGGCCGCCTTTGGCATCCGGGTGTTTTTTTTCTCTCTCTCTCTCTCCCTCTCTTTCTCCCTCTCTTTTTCTTTCTTTCTCTCTTTCTCTCTCTCTCTCTCTCTTTCTCCCTCCCTCCCTCGTCGACGACGACGACCGGCCCTCCCTCGCCCCGGCCCGCCCCCCACCCTGGAGATGCCGCGCGTCTACATCGGGCGCCTCAGCTACCACGTCCGCGAGAAGGACATCCAGCGTTTCTTTAGCGGCTACGGCCGCCTGCTCGAGGTCGACCTGAAGAACGGGTGAGACCGGGGCGGGGGAAGAAAGGCCGCGGCCTGGCGCCCTCCCGCCCTCCCCTTTCCCCCCCCCTCCCCCCACCGGGCGGCGGGGAGGGTTGGCGGCCGCCGCGTGGCCGAGCGTTCAAAATGGCGGCGGCGCGAGGACTGTGTGTGTGTGATGGGGGGGGAGGCGGGAGAAAGGGCGCGCGCCGAGGCTCGCGGCACGTGGCCGGGCGCGCGGCGGCGGCGGCCGCTCTGCGCCTGCGCCGGACCCCGGCCCGCGCGCCCCGGCCGCCGCGCGCATGCGCCCTCCCGAGAGGCGGGCGGGAGAGCGCCCCCCGGCGGCGCGCTCGCCCCCTGCGCCTGACGTTGGGCCAACCCCCTCCCGACTCCCCATGATGTCGGTGTGGGTGAAGCGCTTTCCTGGGGGCAGAGCGCGGTTCTGAGCGCTGGGGGAGATCCAGGGTCCTCAGGTGGTCCCACAGGAGGCTCCCAGTTAATCCCCATTTTACAGAGGGGGGAACTGAGGCCCAGAGATGATAAGGTGGGTGTTGGTGAAGCACTTACTAGGTGCAGAGCACCGTTCTAGGCGCTGAGGGAGATCCAGGGTCCTCAGGTGGTCCCACAGGAGGCTCCCAGTTAATCCCCATTTTACAGAGGGGGGAACTGAGGCCCAGAGATGATAAGGTGGGTGTTGGTGAAGCACTTACTAGGTGCAGAGCACCGTTCTAGGCGCTGAGGGAGATCCAGGCTCCTCAGGTGGTCCCACAGGAGGCTCCCAGTTAATCCCCATTTTACAGAGGGGGGAACTGAGGCCCAGAGATGATAAGGTGGGTGTTGGTGAAGCGCTTACTAGGTGCAGAGCACCGTTCCAAGCGCTGGGGGAGATACAAGGTAGTAATAATAATGATGTGGGTATTTGTTAAGCGCTTACTCGGTGCAGAGCACTGTTGTAAGCACTGGGGGAGATCCAGGGTCCTCAGGTGGTCCCACAGGAGGCTCCCAGTTAATCCCCATTTTACAGAGGGGGGAACTGAGGCCCAGAGATGATAAAGTGGGTGTTGGTGAAGCATTTACTAGGTGCAGAGCACCGTTCTAGGTGCTGAGGGAGATCCAGGGTCACCAGGTGGTCCCACAGGAGGCTCCCAGTTAATCCCCATTTTACAGAGGGGGGAAACTGGGGCCCAGAGATGATAAGGTGGGTGTTGGCGAAGCGCTTACTAGGTGCAGAGCACTATTCTAAGCGCTGGGGGAGATCCAGGGTTCTCAGGTGGTCCCACAGGAGGCTCCCAGTTAATCCCCATTTTACAGAGGGGGGAACTGAGGCCCAGAGATGATAAAGTGGGTGTTGGTGAAGCGCTTACTAGGTGCAGAGCACTGTTCTAAGCGTTGGGGGAGATCCAGGGTCCTCAGGTGGTCCCATGTGAGGTTCACAGTCGTCATCCCCATTTTACAGATGGGGGAACCGAGGCCCAGAGATGATAAGGTGGGTGTTGGTGAAGCACTTACTAGGTGCAGAGCACCGTTCTAGGCGCTGAGGGAGATCCAGGGTCACCAGGTGGTCCCACAGGAGGCTCCCAGTTAATCCCCATTTTACAGAGGGGGGAACTGAGGCCCAGAGATGATAAGGTGGGTGTTGAAGCGCTTACTAGGTGCAGAGTACTGTTCTAAGCATTGGGGGAGATCCAGGGTCCTCAGGTGGTCCCACAGGAGGCTCCCAGTTAATCCCCATTTTACAGATGAGGTCACTGAGGCACAGAGAAGTGAAGTGACTTGCCCACGGTCACACAGCTGACAAGTGGCAGAGGTGGGATAATAATGTTGGTATTTGTGCAGCCCTTACTAGGTGCAGAGCACTGTTCTAAGCGCTGGGGGAGATCCAGGGTCATCAGGATGTCCCACGTGAGGCTCACTCGTCATCCCCATTTTACAGATGAGGGAACCGAGGCCCAGAGAAGTGAAGTGACTTGCCTACAGTCACACAGCTGACAATAATAATGTTGGTATTTGTGAAGCGCCTACTATGTGCAGAGCACTGTTCTAAGCATTGGGGGAGATCCAGGATAATCAGGTTGTCCCACATGAGGCTCACAGTTAATCCCCATTTTCCAGAGGAAGTCACTGAGGCACAGAGAAGTGAAGTGACTTACCCACAGTCACCCAGCTGCCAAGTGGCAGAGCCGGGATCATAATGTTGGTGTTTGCGAAGCGCTTACGATGTGCAGGGCACCGTTGTAAGCGCTGAGGGAGATCCAGGGTCATCAGGTGGTCCCACGTGAGGCTCACTCTTCATCCTCATTTTACAGAGGAGGTGGCTGAGGCCCGGAGGAGTAAAGTGAACTTGCCCACAGCTGCCCGAGTGGCAGAGCGGGGATTCGAACCCATGGCCCCGGCCTCCCAAGCCCGGGCCCTGCGCCCTGAGCCCCCGCTGCTTCTCCGTGGCAGGTACGGGTTCGTGGAGTTCGAGGACTCCCGCGACGCGGACGATGCCGTTTACGAGCTGAACGGCAAAGACCTGTGCGGCGAGCGGGTGATCGTGGAGCACGCCCGGGGCCCGCGCCGCGACCGGGACGGCTACAGCTACGGCAGCCGGAGTGAGTACTGCTCCGCCCCCGCCTCTGCTGGGGCTGCCTTCCCTGGGGGGGGGGAGGGGGGCCGGGGGGAGGCCCCCAGGGGAGAAAGGGGGGACCCCGGGGGGGCGGGCGGGGCACCCCGAGAGCACCGTGGTGGTGGCGGCCATCCCCGCCCATCAGCGGCCTTGCCTCGCAGCGGGGAGCGGGGGTGATGCCACATTTGGGGGGGGGGACGGGGGAGACCCCCTTTGGCCCCCCCGGACCTCCCCGCCGCACCCCGGCACCATCGTTTCGCAGAGGAATCCCGCTGATGGGCGAGACTCCTCCGGGCGGGGACGGGGCGCCGTAGTCAGGCTGTGATTCCTTGTACTTGTCAATGCAATTGTTTTCCTCCCCCTCCGTTGTTGTTGTTGTTTTTTTTTTTTTTGTTTGTTTTGTTTTGTTTTGTTTTTTATTTTAACCTAATCCGAAAAGCTCGGTCGTTCTTCCCTCCCCATTGCGGCTAGAGATGCTCTCAGTTAGTCGGGGCCGGAGAGATGGCATTAAAGGCACCACCACCACCCTTAACGTGCTCCAAGAGGCAAATGTGAGCGTGTCCAGCGGGGGACGGGGAAAGGGGGGGGGTGGGGGGAGCTGGCACGTCCCTAATAAGTTGATTTGCCTCTTTTTTGATAAAGACATAAAGGCTCGGGGGGGAGGGGGCGGGGGGCGATCGATCGGTAGGAGATCAATAATAGAGCTCGTGCAATCTCCTACTGAACGGGAGGGGTCGGCGGGCTAAGCTAGGGGGGGAGGGGGGAGAGCCATGTTGGTTCTTTTATTTTTTTTCAATGGGATGTTGTGCTGTTTTAAACTGTTGCATGTTGATTCCAACTTTTTTAACAAGTCCTTGATGTTTCAATTTGAAAGTGACCAATGGGGCTGAGGCTGTGTCCACTGAGGCTAAGATGACTGCCTTTCCTGATTGGCCTTGGCTTTTCCATACATTGTGTGACCCTTGCCCTATGACCCTTTGGCTGACCTTACCGGAAGCCATGACGACAGCAGCCTTTTGCCATTAGACGCAGGGTGATGGTGAGGATTCCAAGGGTTAGACAAAACTGGTTAATCTGAACTAGGTGACTGTTACCTTGCGTGTTTTGTGGCCAAACCACCACCAAAAACCTCACACTGTGATGTAAGTACTTAGTGTAACTAGTAAACCTTTTTGTAAAATGTAGAAATGCATGTAATCAGTTAAGTTTTATATTTTACAATGTTCTGTAAAATAAAACTTAGCGAGGTAAATTGAATAAAGGAGCAGTCACTCTCTAACAGATTGTAGGAGCACAGTCTGGTAGGATTTTAGTCTTATTTGACTTGCCCTTAATATAATTTATGGCAAATCACAAATGTGTGGGAGGTTTAGCAAGATGATAATAGAAAAAAAAAAGTCCTACTCCAGTAAATGGAAATTGTAATGTATGCACTAACTTTTCAAGACGTTTAGCGATCTTGGCCCTATAAAGCGCCTAACTATTTTTTTGTGTAATGAAAGGTGGTGGAGGTGGTGGTGGATACAGCAGTCGGCGAACCACCGGAAGAGACAAATATGGGCCACCTGTTCGTACTGAGTACAGACTGATAGTAGAAAATCTTTCTAGTCGGTGCAGCTGGCAAGATTTAAAAGTACGTACGGCGCCGGAATGTCAGGGCTCCCTCTCGGGTAGAAAGGAGGTGGCGGGTTTTAACGAAGGCTGGTTTTTTTGTGTTCTTTTTTTTTTGCCGCCCCAGGATTTCATGAGACAAGCTGGCGAAGTGACCTACGCGGATGCTCACAAAGAGCGCACGAACGAAGGAGTGATCGAGTTTCGGTCCTACTCTGATATGAAACGCGCCCTGGACAAACTGGACGGCACAGAGATCAACGGCCGAAAGATCCGGCTTGTAGAGGACAAGCCCCGGACGAGCCACCGGCGATCTTATTCCGGAAGCAGGTCCAGGTAAACCCGGGAGACCTGTGAGATTCCGTCGCCGCCTCCGAAACGGTCGGCGCGACGGGGCCGTTAACCTCCCGGTCGGCTACCCTGCAGTCGACTTGCTGGGTTGGGGGTGGGTGGGGAGGAGTTGCTGCTTTTATCGACTCCTCCCCGGTCGTACGATCGGTTCGGCCCTAATTTGGGTCGTCGGCTCCGTGTTTCGGGCCGGAGGGTTGTTGGACGGGGGTCGGGGGGGCCCGGGCTGATGAAAGCGGGCCGCGGCGTCCGAAGGGTGATCTGGGTGCCCGCCCTTGGGGAGGGAAAACGAGGGCCCAGGGTGGGTTTTTCCAGCTAACCCGGCCACCCCTCGGCTAGGGGGAGAGAGCAGGGTCTATCTCACTTTTAGAACGGGCGGTCACCTGGTCGTCTCCAGGTCCCCTAAGTGACCTTTCTACCTTGGTGGGGGGAGTGGCCAGCGTTCCCCGTGAACACCGATCAGTTGCGTTTGGTTCAGTTGCCTCTCGAATTCTCTTCAGGTCTCGATCTAGGAGACGCTCGCGCAGCAGAAGTCGTAGGAGCAGCCGCAGTAGGTCCCGAAGCGCTTCGAAAAGCCGTTCCCGGTGAGTTTTCTCTGTCCGGCTAGGGGAAGGCACAGGCAGTCACTGACCAGCTCTGGCCCGGATGCTGCAGATTTCCCACCCCTACTTAATTTCCAACCAAAGCCATTATGAACTGGGCCCTTGAGTGCCCTCTGGTCAGCTGCACCCATCCCGCAGAGAACTAGGAAAAAATCGAAATACGTACCCATCGAAGGCATTTCTTGTTTGGCGTTTGTTTTGTGTTTTTTTTTTTTTTAGATCCAAATCCAGGTCGCGAAGCAAAGATCGTTCCCGATCCCGATCTAAAAGCAGGAAGTCTAGATCAAAGAGCAAGTCTAAGCCCAAGTCCGATCGGGGCTCCCGCTCCCGCAGTAGATCCAAGGAGAAGTCGAAGTCCCGCAGCAGGTCCAGATCTGTGTCTCGGTCTCCCAAAGAAAACGGGAAGGGAGAAACAAAGTCAAAATCAAGATCGAGGAGCCAGTCCCATTCCAATTCGCCGCCGCCACCGCCACCTGCAAAGGCTCGTTCCGAGTCTCCACCCAAAAGAGCTACGACGTCCAGATCCCGTTCTAGATCTCGCTCAAAGTCTCGTTCACGGTCAAGATCTAGTTCGAGAGATTAAGAATCTGGAACTCTCCTTTCTTTGCACACTATTACTGAACATTTTCCTACTTGCCAGTCTATTAGTCTTTAATGTTAGTACTTCAGATGGTGGTCTCTTCTTCCACAGAAGGGAGCGGCCTGAGAGCAGGCCAAAAAAAAAAAAGTTTGATTTGTGGTTAAATTCGATGAAAAACATGAGGGTCTAAAGAAATGGTGGCACAAAAGCAGCGAAGGCAGCCCCCTTTTGTAGAAATTAAGCTCACTTTGATTTTATAGCATTTCCGTCAGAATAACTTTTGTAGCAATTAAGTTGTCTTTGATTTTATTGCATTTAAACAGAATTATTAACATGTTCAGGTGGAAAGCAGGTTGGTTTTGTTTTTTTTGGTTTTGTTTTTTTTTTTTTATTTTTAATGGAAACTCTCATTTCCAGGCTTTAGATGAGTAAGGCTTCGGAGAGGACCTAATTTTTCAAATTGTGGGATTTTGTTTTTGGTTTTTTTTTGGTTTTTTTTTTTTGGTTTTTTTTTTGTTAATGGATGTCATTAAGTTGTGTAAAGGATTAAAATAAAATGGCTTGCTACCAAGGGCATGAAGGCCTCATTGAAAAGGTCGCCGTAGGTGTTCTAAACATCTGTATCTGGTATCTCGTTTGTGGAAATGGAATGTGAACTACACATATGGTTAGTGTAAAACTAGGCAAATCTCAAACCAGCAATAAATTCTTCAATTTGGCATATCACTACGCTTCTGTGCTGTAAGTCGATCTTACTTGCCAAAAGTAAAGCCCCTTCTTGCCCCCTTAACTGTATAACTATTAAAAACTAATAAAGGTACTTCTTCGTAGTCTTGCATGACGCTGCGGTATTGCCTAAATCAGTAGCTAACAAGGGACAGACCGTGGAAATGTCACTTGCATTTTGCTTGAATTCCAGGGGTGGCTGACATTCCCAATATTGGGAACAGTCCCCTGGGATCACCGCTTGAATGAGGAAGTGGTGGCTGTCATTCCTGTCTTGTACGGTTTGCTGACCTCTTAATGTCTATTGGGTATTTAAAGTAGTGAAAGTTTGAGGCTGCCTTCCCTCTTACTCATGAGTTTAACATCCACTTGTGTTCAAAATGAAAAGTGTGAATTCTCGCGTCTTTTTTGGAACCTCCATGTACTAGATAGATAGCTAAGAGTTCTGGTCTTAAACAGATGGCTTTGCTAAACTAGAGTTGCCAATTCCGTTTATACATCTGTGGAGTAGGACCTCACCCGGCAGCAGCCCCTTTATAGTTAAATGGATTTTATTTTTTTTTTTTGTAATATGCCATAGAGAACCTTAGAACTTCCTTGTACCCTTTATACAACGTGTAGTTTGACTGGTATAAAATTAAATCGGTGAATCCTCAATTTCTGTGCTTTCATTATAGCCGTATCTGAGTTGGGAGTGACCTGCAGATGCTAGCACCATCCTCTCTGAAAAAGTATGTCACCTTCCTATCTCAAGAGTAGTTATCGGGTTCCTGTTTTGCCTCTAATATGCAGCTAAATTTCGATGGCATTCTTTCTTTCTTTCTTTTTTTTTAAAACCAAGTTTGGCCGTGCCGTAATTGCTGAGGTTGCTCGCGTGAGGCATTCCGGCGTTGGCTTAAACTTATCTGAAAGAGTTAATTTCAGGCCAATTCCAAACGGTCTGGCCTCAGTAAATGCCCACGGGGGCAGTTATCTGAATGACCGGTGGTTCTAAATCGGCTAATTGGGTCCAGTGGAACTGAACCTGTGCCCAAGTGGAATCTGGTGATCTGGGCTGGCCGCAACCTCAGTGACTTCGATTTCTCCAGCCCTCTGTTAAAAAGATTCCAGTATCCAGTGGCCTCTGTAGTGAGTAGTCCGGTCTTGAGATCAGAGGATATTAAAACGGGCTGGTACGAAGGACGAGAAGAGATTTGGTGCAAGGAAATCTGCAGATCTTCGGGAAAACTCCAACAGAGGGTCTTGATGACCCACATCTGTAATTGCAAAGCAATTCTGTTAGGAGAGCCTACGGATTTAGAGGCTCAAGACCCTGGGCCTTGAGTAGCCGTGAGGGGGAAAGGCCCACATTTTTTAAACGCTTCTTCAAGCCGAAGTCACACAGGATAACGAGTTGCTGCCCGAATCTCCTTTGCTCTGTTAGTGGGAGAGTAATGATTCCCCAGGACTTGGGCCGTGCCCTTGAATGCAGTAGGTCCCCATTAAATCCAATTGCTTTACTACAACTTAAACTGGCTTTAAATCCTCATCTCCTAAGACACTGGCTGTTCTGAGTTGGCTCCGTCCCTCTCCCTTTGATGGAGCACTTTTTTTTTTTTTGGTGGTCCTGCTTTAATTTAGTTGACAGTAAGTTAGGGAGAATAAGTGTCGTAGGTCTCCTTTAGGGTATGGAGTACTGTCCTTTGTCCAGAAATACCTATTCTTAAGCGCACGTTATGTTTTAGCAATTAGTAGCTTTGAATTTTTGCTCTGGTGCTCAGCCGTGGTTGTGTCGCTTGGTTCTTCTGAGTTTCTGTTGTGAAGTGGTGGCTCTTTTTTTTTTAATTGCAAGTGTGCGGGAAGATTTTTCATAAAACGTGAAAAAATCCCTGTGTTTAACGTCAGAGCAGGTCCTTTGCGTTTTGCGGTGTCAGGGAGAAGGTCTGCGAGTGGAATGAATAGTAGGATATGTGCAACTTGTCATTTGGCCTGGGCAAATATCTGGTTGTCAACCGGGTACATAATTGTCATTAGCTGCATATCTGCCTAGCAAAATATATGTAACCACCAAGACTACATCTTGCCACTCTTGGTCTTTGAATGCGTGATTAGACCGGTACCTGATTTTGAAGTCTAGCCCTTGTCTTTTTTTTGGTGGTGTTGGCTTTTGACGTTATGAGACTGCCCTTTTGGAAGTGAGGGTAATGGTAGGAAAGGCCTCCAGAGCAAAAGAGTAATGTGCCACATGCTAGTTTAACAAACCAACCAGTGGAATTTATTGAGCATTTACTGTATGCCAAGCACGGTACTAAGCGCTTGGGAGAGGAGAGTACGATAGAGTTGGTAGACGTGATCCCTCCCCACAGGGAGCACATCTGCCACATTTTCAGCATATACATGCTGTTTCTGGTTGGTTGAGCGACCTCACTTGAGAACTCAAAACAAGACCTTGATTAAAAGGTTCTTGAGGATTTGATTAGGCCCAGTTCGCCCAGGCTCCTGCTGTCCTTTTGTCCTCCCTTTGTGGATTGCCTCGTTTCTCTTTAGGCCATACCTACGAAGCATTCTGGGGTGGGTGTTATTTGTTGGCAGAAAATTGGAGGTAGGGAAGGGAGCCCAGGATTTGGGAACTGTTAGAGGGACCAATTGATCTCAGGTGCTGGTTTACCAGCCCAGAAGTAAAATAGACATCATTCTTTGTGAATTAACCGAAGGAATGGCCGGGAGTGGAATGGCTACTTGGAGATTTGTGCATATTGTAGAGTGGGCAAGGTTTTGCCTTTGCAGCCGTATTCCTGGGAGAAGTGTGGGCTGTTGATTTGTTTACATGCTTGTGAATAAAGCACGTGGTAGCTCCTTTAGGAGGTAGTTGGTATCTTGTATACAGTTTGAGATATATATATATATATATGTTTTATATATATATATATATATATGTATATACGTAGGTAGTTGATATAGTTTGTGCTCCTGTTGAAAGAAAAAAGTTAACATGGGGTCATCAGCAGACATTTGCTCCTATTAGGCCAGAGAAGCAGAGAAGTGGCCTAGTGGAAAGAGCACAGGTCTGGAAAGTCTGTTCTTATCCCCGCTCCACCACTTGTCTGCTGTGTAATCTTGGGCAAGTCACTTAGCTCCTGGGCCTCAGTTCCCTCGTCTGCCAAAATGGGGATTTCACTACCTCTTCCACCCTCGTAGAGCCTCACAGAGCCCCATGTGGGACCTGATTATCTTCTATCTGCCCCAGTACTTAGTACAGTGCTTTCATTCTCCTAGTCCAACCAGCTTGCTTTTATAGCCCAGAGAACCATGATTCCTCACGGACTGGTTGATGGTTTTTGAAGCCAGTTTAGTCAGTCCCTTTGACTTGGGGAGAAATTAAAGCTTCTTTTGGACCCAGTAGAATTCCTGATTAAAAAAACACACCAGCTACTACCTATACATTATAGGGTTTAATACCTATGGGCCAAGAGATCTTGGAGTTGGAGACTTGGGTGCAGTGCTTCTGTGGGAGACAAACCTTTGGGGCCCCTTTACGGAACATCCCTTTGTTCTAATAGTGGAACAGAAGTGCTCATTTGGGGGAAATTTTAGATGAAAGGTCTAGCTTGATGTTTTATTTTAGGAAGATTGAAGTGGTTGGGCCAGTGTGACTGTAGACTTGCACAGCTGTGTTAATTCATCAGTTCTATTCAGAATCAAGTTATTGAAAGCTCTACTTATCCAGCCTGGCAGTTCATTTTGCTTGTTTTTGTTTTGTTTTGTTTTTAAAGCCGGAAAACTTAGAACATATTGCAAAACACCTAACAGTTACTGATTCCTTGTAAACTATGCAATCAGTTCTCCATTAGAATGTTTTTTGTTTTTGTTTTTCACTCTACATTTTAGATAGATGGTGAAGGCAGAATTAAGGGCTGTTCAGGGTTTGGAACAAGGTTTGGCAGAGTAATGCATACCACTATTCAGTCAACAAGCTTCTGTGGAAATGGTTGCATGTAGGTCCTCTTCTATTATTGTAATTATTATTAATATAATCTTAAGTGCTTGATTGTTAAGGATTGGTCTAAGTGCTAGCACTTAGGAAAGAGGAAACAATGGCCTACAGAAGTTGTGACTTGCCTAAGGTCACACACCAGGCAAGTGGTGGGGCCAGGATTAGAATCCGCCCATCCTCTGACTCCTAGACCTGTGCTCTCTCCACTAGGCCATCGTGCTCCTCCGTGGTCATCTGTGGTGATCGATGTGAAAAAGGTAACGTGTTTTCCTTAGTGCCAGATTCTTTGAGAACATTAATTCCTCATGGGAGAACTGTACCTCAGTTTCCAGATTGGTATTAATCACATGTTTCTTTGGGTGAAAGAGCTAGGGAAGGAAGGAGTGGTAGAATTCTCCTTGGAGAGCTTGAAAAGTAGGATTAATTCTCAAGGTTCTGGTCATTTAGTAACTGTGTTGATGCTGATGAGAATGCTATGGAAATGTGTAGCAGTTACATGCCCAGGATTATATGTTCTGCTCATGGTGATAAAACCAAAAATCCATTTGTACCATGATCTTGATCTTTAAATTCCACATTACCAAACTTTTGGACAAGGGATTGTGTTTATTACCCTGCCAGGGCGTCAAGCATTCTTGCCAGTGGGAATTGTGGGGAAAGCCCATCCATAGTTGGAGATTAGGTAGCTGAGGGTAGACTAAATAGACCCTGAAATCTGGGACTGTTTTACATTCCTGATGGTGTTCTCTTAATCGGAGCTTCAGGCTTGTCATTGTCAAAATTAAGTGCCCTCATGCACAAGGCTTTGTACATGCTGGAAGAGTTTTTACCGATGTAACCTTTTGTTCTTGAGTTCTAGCTGAAGCACGTTTGTGAATGTATCAGGGAGTGTCTCCTCCTCCTTTACCTTTGGAGAAGGACATTGAGGTGTGATCTGTGATGTTTTCTTTCACGTAATTGCAAAAAACAGAACTCCAGCTGAAGGCCAGAAAACCCCAGGATGCATTCTAGGGAATGGTTTACCCAACAAATCTTGCTCGCACCTGGCCGCTCCGGCTTGTGTTACTGCTCCCCATGATTTCCGATGACCTAAAAGCTGTCATTGGCTTTTCTGGAAATGCCAGTAGGTCAGGTTAGGTATGTGATGGGGTTGGGGGGGTAGGTTGGGGGTGGGGGGGATGAGGGTGTGTGTGTGTGAGAGAGAGAGAACTAGGGGAAGGAAGGGGTTGGGGGCTTTAAGGAGTCATGGTTATTGCTACTCTCCCCTTTCTCAAACCATTCCAGACCAAGAAAGGTCTCTTTCTTACAGGTTTGTCATCCATTTTCTCTGGCTCAGCTCATCATTTTGCTGAGTGCATCTCCCTGAATGTGGGCTTCAAATGATTCAGCTGAAGGAATGAAGAGAGCGTCTGTCATCTGGGGGCATGGGAGAAGAAGCAAGTGGGACTGAAAAGAGTAAAGGATCTAGTTAGTGGTAGTTAAATGTTAGGTGACTACAAATTGGACCCCACCACCATTTGTGTCTCCAAAGGGTTTTTCCAAGTCTAAAGAATAGTTGGGGCTGGTCAGAAAGACTGGCCAGGAAATGCAGTTTGCATTGAGTTGACCAGTCAGCCAAGAAAGTGGTTGGTGGGTGTGAAAGCATCGCTTTGCTTTTTGTGAGCCTAGTTCCCATTTTCAATTCTCTCCCATGCTGGGGGTGGGGATTGCATGCTCCACGGACCTTGCATTAAAGAAAACTTGATCAAAGTTGTGCTCTGTTGGTAGAATCTGTCTTGATTCCCTAATAGTATCCTGTTCGAAAGGTAGAGTGAAAAACTCTTGATTCTAGGAGAGCCAAGTATCCGAGCTCCAGTTCCTTCGCGAGGGCTTTACGTGGGCTGTGAATACAGCCTGTATGTCAGTTCACCTTTGAGTAGCGTCTTCTCGGCGTGGCAGATTCACGTTAAGTTCTATAGATCAGTCAGTGCTAAGCTGTAACGTAACAGGAGCCTCCTGGCGGAACGACAGGAACGGAACTATTTTTAAAGGATCCAAAAAACCACTTCATTCTTCCAGGAAGTTGACACGTCGACCTTAAGATTCTTGCAACAACACATACCTGGGTAAGATGGTGGCCAAAAGAGCTGGCCACTTCAGACAGATCGGGTGGCTGAGTAAGCCAAGGTTTTGTCCTGGATGGTCTGTCCTGGTCCCTCCCTGACCTCTTACTGGGGGAGGAGGGACAGCCTTTCCCCCAGGCTCTCGAGGCTATCTGAAAAATGGACCAGACGGACAAGAATGAAGCAGCAGTTAACAGTGAGTGGCTTTGGTAATGCCGGCTAAGGTGCAGGGTGGCATGTAGAAACCTGTTTCCTTAGTAGGCGTGTGGGGTGGCAGAGCTGTCGGGAAGTGGGTTTGGGTATTGATTCCCAAGCCCTGGGATCCGATCTATTCATCAGCCTAGAGCGTTGTGCATATCTGGAGCTTTCCATGGCTTTTTTGTTTGTTTCCCGCCCACCAAATATACATCCCCTGCCCCTTCCTCTGTCTGAATTGGATAACTGAGTATAACCTAGATGGTTTTTTCTCTTCAAAGAGACCCTCCCATCACCCTATCTACCCGGGCCTCCATCAACTGATTTGGGGTCTGTCTTCTGTACAGGAAGATGTGTAGGCGGCTGGGGAGAGTTGGGGAAAGTCCCACTCTTCCAGGGTGCCTGGTCTGTTCTGGGCTGAACTGGTCTTCTGGACTGAAGGCCCTAGAGCTGCCCCAGGGCAGATCTGTCTGCCCGAACCTGACTTCAGCAGAAAAAGCCACCCTGTTACCTGGACCTAAGGCCCGTAGTGACCTTGCATTCATCTCTTGCCTTACGAGCCACCCCTGCACCTCAGCCCCAAAACCTGTACCGGAAGAGCCATGCACTCCAACCCCCCTCTACCACTCTGAAATGTCCATTCCGAATCCCCCACCTAGCCTGGACCTGATGGAGACAGGAGGGTGGAGAGGTAGTTGGGATCAAGTCTGGGCCTTTGTGTCCAGGGTCAGGGTATACTCAGGTGGTGCTTGAGGGTGTGAGGTGTGGCCAGGAAGGTGGGTGACTTAGTATGGTGGGGAATGGGAGGAGCGTGGGAACCCCAAAACTCCACGACCCTCCAGGAGAAAGCACTTTGCCTGAATTACTGGGGGAATCGACCCGACTCCTCTCCACTGAGGCGATGGAGAGCTGGTCTAGGAGCAAAGAGGAGTGGGCCGCCCGGGTCCCTCCAACCCAAAATCGGGAGGCCATCAGGTTTGCCGGAGTGGGCCGCTGGGGGCCGGTGGGAGTCCGACAGTGACAAGAGTGGTATTTGGGCGGGGGCTGCTGGCATTTGGGACCAGTTGTCCTGGAGCCAAGGGGCGAGTTTGGGGGTTGGGACAGAGCGGCCCAGTCGACGCTGTTGGCGGATGTGGCTTTGTGAGGCTGCTCATGTCCGAGGGCACTGCCTCGCCTGCTGGCCCACTCTAGGGCTGCCACTGTACCTCTTTCTCTGACCTCTGCCACTTGTCTGCTATGTGACCTTGGGCAAGTCGCTTCACTCCCCGGTGCCTTCTGTTACCTCATCTGTATAATGGGGATTAAGACAGCCCCACATGGGGCAGGAGCTGCCCAACCCGATTTGCTTGTATCCACCCCGACGCTCAGTACAGTGCCTGGCACAGAGTAAGCGCTAAACAGATACCACAATTACTACAATTATTACCTGGGGAAAGGCCCTAGGGGCCTGGCTTCTAGTCCCAACTCCTTTACTCTGGGGTGAATCACCAACCCTCCCAAGGCTTCAGTTTCTGCTTCTGTAAAATGGGACATATAATCTCTACCTCCATGTAGGGAAGCAGCGTGGCTTAGTGGAAAGACTACAGATGTGAGAGCCAGAGGTACTGAATTCTAATATCGTTCTGTGTGATCTTGGACAACTGTGTCTCAGTTTTCTCATTTGTATAATGGAGATTCAATATCTTGTTCTCCCTCTTACTTGAACTATGAGCCCATGAGGGACAGGGACGGTCTGACCTGGTTATCTTTACTGTGTCTCAGTACTTAGTACAATACTTGACGTGTATTGAGCACTTAATACCACAGTTGTTATGTAATTCATAGGGACACAGGGAGAGCAGAATGAAACGAGAGATGTTAGGTTCTTCAGAAAAGTGATACTTGGTGACCCAATCTTGTTAGCATCATTTTCCAGCTCTTGGCCCTTGAGGAAAAGCACCCAGACCTGCCTGCCTCCAAATCCTTAGGGTGTCTGAGGGGTCTGCTTTGCTCCTAGACCAGATCTCCATTGCCTCAGTGGGGGGGGAATAAGGTCAATTTCCCCAAATAGTTCAGGCAAAGTCCTTTCTCCTGTACGGTGGGGGTCTTACACGTCCCATTTCAGCGCTTGGTAATGGAGGAAAGGACAGGACGTATTGGGGTGGAGTTTGGGGTGAGCTGTTCAGCGCAATCTTGGGGAGCAGAGCCTGAGGACCTGAACGAGAGGAGCATTCATTCAATTGTATTTATTGAGTGCTTACTATGTGCAGAGTACTGTACTAAGCGCTTGGAAAGTACAATGCAGCAATAAAGAGAATTCCTGCCCACAATGGGCTCACAATCTAGAGTGGGGGAGACAGACATCAATATACAAGTAAACAGGCATCAATGTAAAATAGAATTAAAGATATATGCATAAGTGCTGTGGAGGGAAGAGCAAAGGGAGAGAGTTGTGATGCGGAAGGGAGTGGGAGCTGAGGAAAAGTGGGGCTTAGTCTGGGAAGGCCTCTTGGAGGAGGTACACACTTCAGTAGGGCTTTAAACTGGAGAAGGGTGATTGGTGGATTTGAGGAGGGAGGGTGTTCTGGGGCAGGCAGGGGACTGCGAGACAAACGAGATGGAGGCACAGAGAGAAGGTTAGCAGCACCAGAGGAGCGGAGTGTG